>NC_087514.1:25444731-25746322 GCF_963921805.1 Phalacrocorax carbo
TACTGCCTTCACATGCACTGCTGTGACAAGTCATCATTAGATTAAACTCTACTGCCAGATATTTAAGCATTAAAATTATTTTCATTTGTGCAAACAATGACTGGAAAATTAGTTATTGATTATCAGAATGCTTACAAAGGCAGTTTACATAAAACACATATCTTCAAGGGGGAACGCATCTAGTAACTCCTGAGTATTTCTTCAGTGTAAAACATTTTGCACTACATTCCTCCCTACATTTTCTTTCTTTTCTTTTTTACTTCCCAAATAGCATTTAATTGCCAAAGAAAGCCAAATGTGAGTCTTGAAGTCAGTATACTTTTTCTGTACAGCCCTATCAATGGCTTCCCAGTTGTCTTTGCTTTCAAGTAAACTTGGCCATACAACTATTCCATGAAACTTTCAAATACAACGGGAAATTCCCCACTGTTTGTGGAACCTCTCTTGGGTGTACTGGGTCTTCAATATTACATTAGATCTTTGGGATACTGACCTCTACATGTACATTGCCATATATAGTGAAGTTAATATGCTAATGAATTACAATAACGTATAAATTTTGTAGTTTTCATTTTACAGTAGTCCCTAGAGGAGCTGACAGAATTACCACTCTGCTATTCTACACAGTATAGGTACCTCTCCAGACCAAAAAGACTCCAGTTCAGAAGAACATACACTCTAAACAGATGAGAGGGACTGCAGGATGAGAGGCATGCAGAGATGAAATGGCACATTCATTTTCTCACAGCAGCTGAGAAAGGAATAGATGCCAGACATCTGAGCCTAGGCCAGTGCACTGTTGAGTAAGCTGTACTACCTCCTGACAGCAAAGTTGGAAAAGCCTTAACAAGGGGTATTTCGCTCAATACTTTCAAAAGTTTACAAAGCTAAGAGAAAGGCTTTGCAAGAGAACTTGTATGTGTATCTCCTGCATCTTCCAAGCACCTGTGTGTTCGCGCTTCATCTCCCTGTCAAGACAAATCTGCATACTATCAAAGGTACTGCTTGTAGTAAGATGTCAACACAGACACCTGATCTGAAAACTTATTTTTATTTCTGCAGTGATTTTGTTGGCTACAAAAGACAGATTCCCCCCCACACACCCGCCCCATCTATTGAAGATTGCTTTTGTTTCCTGCTTTTTCCTTAAGAAACAAGAAAAAGTCCTTTACTTCATTATCAAGTTTATTCCAGTCTTGGACTTTTAAATGCCAATGACACTATTCAGGAATGTACTAAGAAACTACAATGCCTTGGAAATAAAGCAAGGCCTTATGAAATATATATGTCTTTTTCCTTTACTCTGAGTACTTGGAATTAGGAAATAAAGAGGCATCACAACCTTCTGTTAAGTTAAAAACTGCAATGTACCAGGTAAACATAAAATACTGAACACAAGAAGCATTCCCATCCTCACACCAGAGTGCTAACTCAGCATTGTTCTCCTATGAAATGGAGGTGTGGGGGTACGCATATGCCCATTCAGTAACAGAATCAATAGCTTCTTACTTCTTATAGCTGGAGCATTGCTGCCCTGGGCATTTTAAAAGGTCAATACTGCAGGGCAGAGGTGGGGAGACCCATGATTTTTCCTTCAAGGGATATGCTTCAAAGAGCTACCAAAGGAAAAGAAGCAGATAAAAGATATAAACAGGAACATAATTTAATTCTGTTTTTTATTTTCATGTTGTTTCTTTTTAAAACCCAGCAAAGCCACAAATCTTAAATGGTCAAGCAGTAAGCCTGCTGAAATGGTAGCTCTGTTTGGGACGGGGTGGCTGAAAGGCTCCCCCCATGCCACGGCATCCTCGGTGCTGCAAGCTCCATGGAGCGCTTAGCTCCTTGCACGAGGTGTTGCACAGATGTTTTGTGAGCTGCCCTTGCTTAATTGCAGTCTTCAGAACTATTACTGTAATGAAAACCCAATTATTGCAGATATGCATTGCATGTATTCTGGTGCACGTATTAACCTCTTCTTTCATGGGATAACCTGTAGTTGATAGCTGGCTTTAATGACAGTTATTTCCTTATCCATTTTACAAGTAAGCAGAGGCAATGGAGAATGCTAATGCTGTTTAGTGGGGCACCGACAGCATTAGCTCTTCTGTCATTTAGTCTCAAATGATGAAATTATAGGCTAAGTTGCTTGAGTTTCATGGCTGCAGACACTGAAATAGTTTCCAGTACAGAGCTTATAAAAAACATTAGAGGCCCTGCTGTTTCACCTCCTGAGTAATTCTCTCAAAAGTCTTTAAAATTCATGATTCAGACAACAAGGCAGAGGGAATGCTTTCCATCGGTTGTTTCAGTGGCTAATTAAATGAGACTACAGTGTAAAGGAGACAATATGAAGTGTGCATTATTTCTTGTTTTGCTTAATGCATTTGAGAATTAATCCTCTGGATACACTAAACAGACTAAATTACAGCTCAGGATTATCACAGTTACTTTTGCAAGGCAATAACCTTTCACTCATTGTGGCAGAGGGCTGGTGACAGCTGGGGATTCAATCTAAACTCACATAAAACTCTGTGAAATGAGGTCTCAGGGAAGGAAGTTGTTCTACTCCATAGAACACAGGTTGACAAGATTCTAAAATAATATCCTAAACAGCCCTTGACTGGAAAAAAACCCCAACAAACAGAGGAAGCTTCAATGGTATAAGGCACTGGAAGCTCTTCTTCCACTCATCCACCCTTAATCTTAAATATCCCTTAGTCTTAAATCAGCAAGGTTTTCTTTTTTAGAAAAAAACCCAAACCAAACAAACAGAAAACAAAGCTGGGCATTGAACGGCCAAGCACTGCCCAGACAGTACCCCACACTTGCAGGCTGGCTACCTCTGATGTAGAGATCCTCCACAGGCTCACTAATCCCATTTTTGAACCTATTTACACCTCTGCCCACCACAGCTCCCTGAGAAAACACACTGTGTGCCGCTGCATTTCATGTGGGCACACTACAGGTCTTGCTTCGTGAGCTGCAGAAGTAGCACCCTGCCTTTCTTTGATCACATTCTCCATACTATTGAAGGTTTAATACATTTTTACTGTGATATCTCAGCAGCTTTTTCCCAAGCTGGAGTCCTCCTCCTATGGAAACTATTTAATATCTCTGAGGATACAGGCTGCTTGTGACTCTTCTTCTGCCTTTTCTCTCTTCCACCATTCCTCAGACAAGAAGCCCAAACTGCCCACAAACGCTACTGTGTGAATGGACTTGTGACTGTGGCATACCACATTACCTAAGGATGCTTTCTGTTCCTTCTCTCTTCCTTCCTCAGCAGCATAAAACACTGTTTTTTACCATCCCTGGTTACCCTGTTGACAATTTCCGACAATTATCCACAGTGATTCCCAGATCTTCCTTCTTGAAAGTAACTCGTCTGGATCCTGTTGTCATGTATGCATAGCACATATACTGCATTACTCTGCATTTATTGAAAACGAATTGTCACTGGCTGTTGTACCACTTAGGCATTTTCTACTGTGAGATTACTGTCACATTTTCACAGTCAGCATGAGTTTTGATATGAAATATTTGAAGTAGTCATCAGCAAACTTTGACAACTTGCTATTCACTCCCTTTGCAGCTAACATTGAATTTGATGAACATCTAAAGCCCCCAAAAAAGGTGGCTGGGCAGCCTAATAAAGCCTTTCTCCATTATGAAGACTGACAATTTATTTTTACCTTATTTTAAGCAGGTATTACTCTGCAAGAGGAAAATACCTCTTACCTCACAGTAGCTTATTTCTCTAAAGGTCTTTGATCCAGGAGCTTTTGAAGACTCGACTGTACTTTGCTGACCAGATCCAACTACAAAAATGGTTATAAACTCCTCTGAAAAAACCCTGCTAGATTGGTGAGGCATGACTTCTTTCTTCAAAAGCTACATGACTCTTCCACTACTTTTGTATTTCCTGTCTTCACAGCCCTTCTCTTGGCTCTGTGACCACCCCGGTGCAGTGGTTCACAGATGCCTATTTAGGGGATTCCCTACTTAGGGCATTTCAATTTAGAAAGGTTATGTACCTGTATTAGATGTCCGTATATGTCTGTATATATTCTGTGTATTTTAATATAGCTCATTTCATTTGTGCTTTCTTTAAAATGAGCTATACAGCTACATATATTATGTAGAGATTACTTAACAAAGTTGATAGCTTTAAAATTGGTTGTTGCGATTTATAAATCCTTTCCATTTTGCATTCTCTTTTAAACACCAAGTAAGAGGGATGAAAGTCATTGCAAAATTGACAATTTCTCTAATTTAGAATTCTTTTTCTTGTGTTTGTTTATGCCTCAGCTCAGCGAAGGGTTAAAGTTTGACCATGGGATTTATTTTAATGCCATTAAGCTTTATGTGTCACACACGAGGGTCAAGTGAAGTACTTTACAAGACTGGGACCCATGCAGACCATCTTTCCTAACTAAATGCATTTCTGTATGTCTCTTTATGCTTTGTATAACTGCATCATGTAGCTGACATTATAAACATGCTTAGAAACCCAAAGTATTGAAGGGCTTTCTTCACAGTCCTCTCCTAGCCAAAAAGCTTCCTGCTAATGCCCAGCGATAGACATTTGTTCCACCCTGTGCCAACAGCTTCCAAACCACCCCAGAAATTTGGTGGAAACAGGCAACCCCTGGACAGTTTGATCATCAGTTGTGGGGAGAGGGAACTGTGAGAATGACCCACATATTGGGGTTTTGAGCAGCATTTCTTTTTGCAGTAACTGTTTGCATTCACTTCCATTTCAGTCAGTTCAAGAAGCTTCCATGTATTTTACAATCAACGGAGCTACTTCCTAAGCCAAACTTGCAATCCAATTTATATGCAAGCCTTTAGGTCTGCTCTCCCAGAGGATGCTGGAGATGGAGAGGAAGCATGCGGCTTTCCTTTGAAGTTCCCTTTGGGCTCTAACCTCCCCTCCCAGATATGACCACAACTGGATGTATAATCACAAAGTTCCTGTAGGGCCCTCCCCAGCAGGTAGCTGACTTCTAGAAATACCGATATTCATAGGACCTCACTAAGCAGAGCTCTCTTCTGCTCAGATGGTGAACAAAGCCTGTTGATGACCACCCTGGTGCTTAAATAGTTATGAAAAACACATGGTCATCCTACTGTAAGTAAAACACATCCTAAGCAAACTATAAGTCTGTTATATTTTGTAACCCATAAGTAGCAGCTATGCATTTATACAACCACACCAACAGGATGAGCGATGGTCTTTACTGTCATACACCACTGAGATCATCAAACTCTTCAAGGTCATGGTGGATTTTAGATGAAGGACCATTAGACAAGACTGGAAGAATACTATGACTACGATAATAAAATGTCCTTCAAAAAATCTGTTGTTACTCCGATTAATACATACTTGAGTTTTAAACCAATGTATTTCCTAATAAATGTTAGATGCTCCAGATATTGGTGATGAAGTATCTCTTCCATTTGATCTACAAATCAGTGTATATTTATCTAGTTCATTATTAACAGAAAAACAGAGAGGTACTTGAAACAAAGTTCAGATCTGATCTTATCGCAAGGTTCAGGGCTGTTCATATCTGGGTGTTTTGAGCCTTTTCTGAAACAAAGCTGTAGTAATCCTTCCCATTCTGGTCTACAGATCACTTTGTACCACAGGCTGTGAACACAAAGTAGTGGGAAGGAAAACAAGCAATTCTAATGATTCAGTGTTCTTGAGCAATAAATTGGGTATTTTTGTCAGCAAAGCTGCAAAGAAACAACATATTTTAAGAAAAAAATTAAGATACAATGAAGACACCTGCTGCAACACTTTTGTCTGCAATCTCAGCGTCTTTCTCTGTTTTAATGTTTCATGAAATTACATGGGGCTCCATTCGGAAAAGAAAAGGAGAAATTAAAGGGAAGGAAGGACAGAAATTCCTTACACCTGCTACGACTCTGCAGTGTGTTGCTAACTGTATGTGGGCTCTGGCTAATCCACACAGCAGAAGTCATCCTAGAAGATGACAGAATAAATAAAGCAATGTCCGTAACTAGCATGATTCTTCCAACCTGTAAATTCGAGTTGCTGTGATAGCTGTTTTGCCATGGTGCAAACACAGTGAGTGACTTGTCAAAATGCAAACATATTAAGAGTGAAACAGAAGTCACACAAGCTTAGAAAGAACACTAAGAGAAGCTGACAATTTTAAGTTGAAAGGTTAACCTGCTTGCTTTCAGCGACACAGCCTCAGTCATATCAGTAAGTGGAAATAGCATTTGCCTTAAAGACAGGCCTACTGCATTCTTGGTATTACCATGCACAGAACATGCTGCTTTCTTGTTAATTTGAGGGTTTTTTTGTTTTGTTTTCACAGAATCACAGGATGGTGGGGGTTGGAAGGGACCTCTGGAGATCATCTTGTCCAACCCCCCTGCTTGAGCAGGGACACCCAGAGCAGGGGGCACAGGAACGTGTCCAGGCAGGTTTTGAATGTCTCCAGGGAAGGAGACTCCACAGCCTCCCTGGGCAGCCTGTTCCACTGCTCTGGCACCCTCACAGCAAAGAAGTTTTTTCTCATATTGAGGTGGAAAATAAATATTTTTCATTCAAATTAAATCTATATGGGTGAAGGCCCCATTTAAAAAAAGAAAAAAAAAGCAAAGACTGTTTGGGTGAAACTTTACAGAAGCAGAACAAGGCACCAGCGTGTCCAACTGCCCTGAATGCTGAGCTGTGAGTGTAGCTTTGAAAATCCTCTTTCAGATGCCATCTGACTATTTCCATTGCAATCACCTTATTGCACAAATCAAGAATCGATACATATTTTTCATCATATGGGAATAAAAATGTCCAAGGCCCAATTTTAAATTATATGCCTGTGTTGCTCAGTGCAGCTTTCACAGAAATTTCTCCAAATGGCACAATGTTTTACATAGGATGCAACAACTGCAGATAATTTGATAACACTGACCAGCCCCTACACATGCAGAGTAAACAAACCTCTATTAGTTTAAACACTCCCTATCATCCTTCTGATATATTGTACCCATGCTAAAACCGACAGCAGTGTTTGCAGCTGTATAAATCAAAGTAATTTCAATTTGGATGTAGTCCAAGAAATCAAGCGCAAACACCCTCTTGTAAAGCTGTTTATGGTCTTACATGCAAACACCACCTATAGCCTAATGCAAAGGGGAAAAACAGCCAGTGACTGATGGTTGGACTTGATGATCCTAGAGGTCTTTTCCAACCTTAATGATTCTATGATTCTACGACAACTGTTAGCAGCCCAGAACAAGTGATGTGATCTATGCAAGATCATTACTGAATGATTATACTGATTTTAATTGTGAGAAGCTAGAATTTAATACATTCCTTCAAAAAAAACTTAATCCCTGCATTGCTACACTTGCCTTTCATAGGAGGCTCCCCAAATGCAGGTTTCCATAACCAGAATCCAATCTGACCATCAATTCGGGTATTAAACCCAGATTAAATTGATTTAGATCTCTATCCTCACCAACCTGCCTTTCTCTTGATTACTGTACTAATATACACTTCTTAAATCTATTTAAATATTTCTTATTCTTTGTTCATCATTAAGAGAAGTCTGAGAATGTAGATGAACCTTACAGTCTATCAAAAAGTTCAAAATACTCAGGTTTCATTGGAAGAGTAGATATGAAAATTGGTTCCTTTCCAATACATAAATTGAAGACTTTTTTTACACAGCAAACACATACATATACATACACATACACATATACATACACATACACATATACATATATACCAATCCATATATAATATAAAGCCGTTCAGGAGCCAAAAGTGCACTTGCTAAATAGAATGGCATGTTGCAAAATTAAAAAGGACTGCAATGGCTACTCAGTCAAACTGGAATTAAAGGTCTTACCCAAAAATAACATCTGAATGAAAAATTTTTACACTCTGCCCAATATTTATTTTACTTTTACATCCTCATTTTACTTCCACATCTTCACTTTAAAACTGCCAGGCATTTGATAGTAAAGAAAAAGAGGTTTTTCTCTCTTTAAGATCCATTGTTGCAAAATAGTTTTGCATGATTATTGGATGAATAGTTTCCATTTCCCACTCCTACAAGGACTGATACAGAAAAAAAAATGGCAGGTCTTATTAATCCTGAGTAGCCCAACCTCAGACTTAGCTGGTATCAGCTTCCTCAGAAGAGGTGAAAAAAAAGCACCACCTTTGCAGAAATGCAGCCATTGAATTCAGAATGCATTGAGTGAAAAAGGGAAGACTTTCCGCTGTCATATATTCCTTTCAGGGTCAAAAAAAATAGGCAAGTGAGATTTTAAATAAGTAACTCATTCCATGTAAGTACAGTCAAATCATTCCCAGGCTGACAGACTGCCATCATGTCCCACTGCTGCCAGCAGGGTCCACAGCTGAGACTCCAAAGGTGGCTCTGGGTTTGGAAAAACATGGTGTAGCAGAGGAGGCAATAATAATTACTTCAATAATTAGATTCTGTCTTGTGCTGCATATCGAGAGCCCAAGGCTTATCTGGAATTAGAAGAGGCAGGCAGACCGTCTTTACAGCCACCTATTTTAGCAAAATGAGTAGCCAAATATCCTCTTCTTGAAACAGTGAAAGGGCAATTACACTTTCTCCTGCCTCTGTGAATTAAAAATACACTGCAAATCGAAAAGGAAAAGAAAATGACTGGAGAAAAGCAGCAAAAGGTATGTAATCAGCCTTTCCATGATGGCGACATGTATTTAATATTGTCCTTTTTTTCTGCTGCAGAAAAGATGCTCTACACCTAAAACAGGGAGGCAGATATTTTTGCCCAGGTAAGCCATGAGGAGGGTTGAAAGAGGGGCCCAAGACAGGATTAGCACAGCTCGGGGAGGTGAAGCCAAGACATGGCCAGCTGGGGAGGACCGACACAAGACACAGGCAAAGCAGCAATCCTGCCCATTTCCACAGGACAGGAGAGCTGGCTTGGCAGGCAGGAGCTGTCATGCCTGTTAAATTATTACAGGAGTGTTAGTGCTCTCTTTGCTCAGGCCCCAAGGACCATGCACAGTCCCACCCCACTTGCTCTCTAATTAGAAACCTGAAGTCATTACGTGGGCCAGGGGATAGTGAAATGAAATTGTTACTAGGTTGAGTATACCGAGCGGAAAAGTTTTTACAGACACCAAGATAATATTCTCAAAACACTTCACTATGTCTCAAAATCATTTTACCATTAATAGATTCCCTGGCAGCTACTTGTCTGACTGAAAGAGAGGAGCTGCATGGAAAAGAAGAAAGCAAGCAAATGACATTTTTAACTGTGTGATGATCCCTTCTTTCCCCCAAGCACCCTGAAATAAAAGACATAAACGTAGAGCACTTGGAGGCTTTGCCAGCATCCAGTACATGTGCTTTTAATTGTGACTGCACATTAACATCTGCCCTAAAATCTAGCCAGCAGGTTTTGGTGGACAAGAAAAGTACCCATAGTAATTAGGAACTAAAGGAAGAAGCAGGCAGACTAATTAACTTTCCTCAGTGCTTCCCATTTTGCACAGCTTAGGGATTTAAAATTAAAGACATGTATAATTTGGGATGTTTTCAAGATTAAGATGTCTAAAGCTTGTCAATTAGTTTTAGCTACACAATGAAATCTGTGTTAGATGGGCTAAAATTGTTAGGCCAAGAAAACAAGCCGCTGCAGCGGAGCATCGAAGCCCTGACACGTTCAGCCTGTGCTTCTCACACTCCAGCACAGCAAGAGTGAGAGCTGCCCTGTCAGACCCGGTCTCCTTCATGCTGCTGGCAGCTACGAGCTCCAGAGTAATGGTGGCTGGAGAGCTAATAACAATTTTCAAGGCTGGCAGCGACACTTCTGTGCAAACAGTTTAGGAACCTCCCCAGCACGGGGGAAAAAACTACCCCAAGAAATAACTTAGCTTTGCCAGTACTAGGGATTTAAGCCATTAGTAGTCATCTATTTCTGCAGCTTTCTGCATACAGGCTGTGAACCGAGACAGCAAAACGAGACTGTGCTATGGCTTGCTTGAAACCGGCACAGACTGTGTGGGTACATACTGCCTACGAGACTGCTGCCTGTTTCTCCAGGGGCTGCCATTAATGCAAGGGCCCAAGTCAGTCTGTGAGACGCACCAGGTTAAAGCCTGAGTGCTACAAAAACAACTGCCTGGCCTTCAGCAGTATTTTTCTGCAGACTTCTTTTGGTGACATCTGTATGTGCTACATGTACACGGGGCCTTAATTCTGCTCTGAAATACAAATGAAAAGCCACTAACAGCTTTTTTCTTAATTTCAAACCCATTCAGCTTATTTCAGAGGCTCTCTAATTTGGAAGTGAAGGGCTGCTGCTGAAATGTCTCATCTACTCACAGATTTGATTAGCATTTTTAAAGCACAGACAGAAATAATATGCAAGGAGTCAATAACTGTCATTGGTATCATTAATCTTATCTCTCGCCTGACTCTGGAAGCCAACTAAAAGATGCTTTCATTTAGGAGTAGCTAGCCTGGAAAGCTGAAAGCCTAAGAGTCCGCACAGCACTACCCCAGCTACTTAATCTTCCCTCTCACCTTTTCTTTCCCATCTGCCTTACGCTGCCTTTCAGCTCGGGCCAAGTGTTGCAGCGGGAAGCTGCAGGCAGCCAGCTGCAGGACGAGGGCCTTGGATTTATATCATACAGAAACAAAGGCTCAAAGGAAAGTCAGCATCATAATTTACAACTAACACTTTAAATAACATGCAGAACATTCCTGTGTCTAAAAGGCCACTGACTAAGGAGTTCTGTGAGCCTGGCTACCCGGATTATTTAGCACTATTTAGACTATATGCAGACTAGTGCTACTTAGAACATAAAAAGAGCTGAACTGGGAAAAACCCCAAAGGTTCAGTCAGCCTGCTACCCTGTCTCTGGTAGCAGCCAGTGTTGTGAGAAAGAATGGGAGAAAGAGAGTCTCTTCTTTCAGTATATGTGCCCAACCATCAGTAGTTTACAGACTTTCTGAATGGGAATTTGCATTCATATCACTGTGTTGCACAGCCTTTGCTGGACCTTTCTCCTGTGCAGCAGTTCATCCTTTTTAAATTTATGTTTGATCCTCGTCTCCAAAACATCTGGTGGTGCTGATTTCCTCCATTCAATTATCTGTTGTCGAGAGAAGTGTGTCCTTTTGTCTTAAGTCTGTTCTCTGGTTAGTGTTAATGCTCTGATTCTCCAGGTATATTATAAAAGGTGGACTGTTATTCTCTATAATGTAATAGGGCACTACCTATAATATATTATTATAGAGTATAACTACTCACCTTTTCTGTGCTGTCCATATACATCTCTCATGTACTTTCCCTTTATTTTAGAGAGATGTGATAGTTTCGTGATGGCTTCCACCTAAACACATGACTGGACAATCTGATAAAATCTGGAGCTAGCCTGGTTCGTGTCTGCATCAATTTCCAGAGAGTAACTTGTACAGTATAAGGACTGGCTCGCTTTGATTAAACTAATAATCTACAGCCCATATTATCTTGTTGTAGTAATATATGATGCAAAGAACTGCAGTTTCATGGAATCCTTAAGACTGGCAGACAACAAAAGGCAGAGCTGGGAAAAGCTGGGCTTTTCATTTTGCAGAAAATGACACAATTCTGCTTTTCTCTTTTCTGAACTCAAATGAAGATAAAAGGCACCCCAAACTTTTCTCACAAAGTGAAATAAAACAGTAAAAACAAATACTCCAATCACGCACATTTTCTCAATTTAATACATATGTGAAATGAAAACCATTAAAAAATAGTTTCTGTAACTGCTCTAAATTTTAACTGAATATTTATTCTTAGTGGAACTCACCATTCTGTTATTTCCTATTACAGTTTCATCAAAATAGATCTTTTTAATGCAAATCAACATTTCTCAATATCTTTCTTTACTTAAAGGCTTAAAGAGCAAATCTGCCTACAGAAACTACTTCTGCAATGCATTCTAACTAAGAAGAAACCCAAAACATACACCTAGGATCAATGCTTCTCATGCCAGTCATAAAAGCACTGTGATCTCCAGATGCTACCAGAATATACTATGATCCAGCACCTCAGTCTGTGCCCTCAGTATATATGATGGCTCCCTTTGAACTAACTTTCTGATCCCATAAAAGATGTATAAAAGCTCAAAGTTATGTTAATCACTGAGGACACCAGAAGAGACAAAGAAAATTATGTCTGTTGTAAGGTTGGTCCAAACTGGATGGACAGTGTTCTTAGGGAGTAATAAATGGAAGAATGTATAGAGTGGGCCACCACAGGGGTCTGAGGCTATTTGATATTTTCATTATAGACCAAAGCAATGAAGTAGAATCTCCCTACTCTAAGAGACGACACCAACCAGTGATGTACAGCAGGGACACTGAGGGCAAGATGAGAATTTTTTAAGTGATCTTCACAAACTGGAGACACTTAAAAAAACCCAGGATGTTGATCAGTAGGGGCAAGTATAAACTACTACACCAATAAAGGAAAAAATCAAGCCTGCTGCAAGAGGAAAGAAATAACCATGTCTCTGGGTTCATAACGGAAAGAAATGAGAGCTAACACACTTAAGTTGCAGCAGGAAAGACTTAGGTTAGGTA
This sequence comes from Phalacrocorax carbo, assembly GCF_963921805.1. Taxonomy (NCBI): domain Eukaryota; kingdom Metazoa; phylum Chordata; class Aves; order Suliformes; family Phalacrocoracidae; genus Phalacrocorax; species Phalacrocorax carbo. The sequence goes on from NC_087514.1 coordinate 25,457,358, forward strand.
CTAGAAAAATCTCCCTACGCACTAAGAATAGCACTGGGACAGACCGGTTGGTCTATAATGTTTCCATTACAGTAAGTCTTCATGAACAGCAAAAACAAACGTGAAAGAAATGACACAGGCACTGGCAAGACTGTCTTGGAAAGAAGGATGTTCAGAGGCTCTCTAGAGACCTTCTTGCCAGCTCTGTGGTTCTTTGAAATCTCGTCTGTTTGTACACATTTCTGAAATAGCTCCTTAACAGACTACAGAACTTCTTTCTCTGGCACTTGACTGGACCCATGACTACAGCCAAGTCTGGCCTGCGAGGCAGAGGGAAATTCAGGATCCCTATTCCAAGTGGACCTTGCATGTAGGATTAAACTAGACATCAAACTTCTGGAGTAAGCTTGTTGCATTTTATGGACAGCCTAGAAAAAAGAACATTACATCAGAAAAATGTCCCGCTGCTAAATATTTCACATGAACTGGAATGCATGTATGTGTGGAAAATAATGCCAAAATTCCTACCTCTAAAAGTTTCCCATTTAGGGAATACAAGGCATAAAAAATTTTGAGAATCACTTCTGTGACTTCACCAGTGCTAAGTTTCTTTTCTCCACACCTGTCTGCTCAGAGATGGGCAACTGAGCATGGGTGTTTCTCAACCTGCTCCCAGCACCTTCCGCTGCGCTTTGACTGTCGTTGCTGTGGGTTTGGATTTGGGGAGGGGGTGAAGCAGGCAGGCAATCCAGACAATCCTTGTTTAGGTAAAACCACTTTACTTTTGGTTTCTTCAAAATAACCTTTGTCCTCAGATAATTTTAGTTTTTCTGTCTTGTATCTCTAATTCACTTTTGTAAGCTGCTTCCAGTAGCTTCCAGCTGGTGAGGTGTTTACGGTACCCATCTCCGATTAAATTTGGGATAGCTGCAAAAAAGCCAATACTCTAAACCCGCATGTCTCTGCTCATAGGGATGGAGAACCTACCCTTTGAGAAACCAAGCTGCTCGATTTCTTTCCTCTCCGCAATGCCACCTTAATGGTTTTCAACAGCTTCCAGTTTTAAAATCATAAGCGTTTTCTAACACATGCATGACCCCAACTGACAACAGATGGATAATGAAGCCCACTGACAACAAACTTACTCTCTTCTTAGTAGCAGACGAAGTTGTACATTTTTAGGAGTAATCCACAATCTCTCAGGATTCTGGAGACCAGAGTCTGAAAATCTCTGCTTTCAGCTATTTCTTTACTTCAGCTTTCTTTAAAAACAGCAGCAGCAACTACAAAAATTCTGCTGTCCCAGAAGGTCATTGCTCAGGTTTAATATAGTTAATAGAACTGAACTGTTTTAAAATCCAGTTTAGCCAGCTAAGCAACAGGAAAAGTGCCCATTTTCTTTGGTGGCTTTCCAAGCCCTACATGGTGATTGAGACAGCGCTGTCATGGGCACTGCAAACAGCCGAGAGCTGTGGACAGAATGGCCCTGATGGATAATAATTCTTAATTAGGTTTTCTGGCTCAGTGGATGGGGAACTTGAATAAACTGCTGCTCATGTTGAGGTGCATGCTTTGTCCTTGCAGACAGATTTGTTTACGTGTCCCTAAAATACATTTATAGGAAGCTCTTTCCACATATGCCGCTATTTTCTTTATATGCATCCATAACATTTAATGAGGTAAAACTACACTTGTGCTAAACAAATGCAAGGTCTGATGATTCCGGCAGAAGACAGACCAACTTAATTAAAAAGGTATTGAAGACTCCTTCCCCTTTATTGTACCTTACAGACAAAAAGTAGCTCCTCAGCACCCCTCACATAACTGCTATCACTAGGGAAACTGAGGAAGCATAAAATTGTTCGGTGATGACGGCAGTTCATGTTGGAGCCAGAACAGTAATCCCATACCTTCTCTCATGCATTCCTATGCAGCCCACAATCCTTTCTTGAGGATTTGCCACTACAAAATACGAACGTATATTCAGTTTCTTTCACAATTAATGTTTTTTCTGGCTGAATTGTCTGGAATTGTTACATGAAAACACACATAGTCTCATTGGAAAGAGAGATATCTGGGGGGGAAAAAAGGGTGCTCGATAAATTCAGAAATTCAGTAGCACTGTGGACCAAATCTGTAGAATGAGTTTTGAAGACAAACTGTTAGAGGGGTTCCCATTCCGAGGTTTATAAATGTTAACCATCCTGGAGAGAGTGCCACTGAAATAATTTTGAACTTGCTCCTTTGAGGAAGATGTCTCTATAAATTATTTCTGAGCTTTGTATTTGTTCAGCTAGGTCTACTTTTAAAAACATTCTTCAGAAGCCTCAGACATTTACACCCAAAATGTCACCTGCAAATGCAAGTGTGACCAGTTCGCTGCTGAAGGAAGGGATGAGTTTTCTGAGTAATATCTAAAGCTCTGTCACTAAAAAGCTTTCTGATCCTGGATCAAAACCGTACTTGGTTCATACCTCAAATGTGGCCTGTACAGTCAGTCAAGATGTTTTCACAGCCTCCTTTCTGTGTAAAACTTTTAGGTTGCTTTGGAAAAAACGCTGTGGAAGTGTTATATTATTCACTGTATCAGCTATAATGAGTAATGAAGGAATAGTAAGAAAGTAATAACTGTGGTTTAAACTTTAAAGTAACTCTCAGGTCTCTGCTTGGCAGCAGAGTTGGGGAGAAGGGGCAACAGGTATTACTCATGGTATAGGAAGATTAAATTAAGGATTGTTTAAGTAAATGGGGCAAATACAAATTAATGGTAGTGGATGGGCTGCACGAGGGACCTGGCCAATGCCACTGAGAGTTTGCTTCCTATCATCTCAGAAAAGTTGTGGCAATCAGGTGAAGTCCCCAATGACTCCAAAAAGGCCCATTGTAAAATAAAAAACAGCAGGATACAGAGAACTATAAGCTAGACAAAACAACCTTGGTCCCCAGGAAAATTATGGACTGGAGGGGTGGAATAAAAGTGGGTGGAAAACTGACCGGACCACTGAACTCAAGGGGTAGCCATCAACAGTTTGAGTTCTAACTGTTGGTTGGTTATAAATGGTGTGATCCTCAAGGGTTAAACTGAGGCCAGTACCCTTTGCATCTTGAGCAATGGCCCAGAAGACAGGGATATCTTCACTAAATTTGTCTGGAAGGCAGAGCTGCTGTTCAGAGAGCTCAAAATCCAGGAGTGCCATGACAAGGACCTCAGAAAATTCAGTTAACAACAAAAACAAAGTCCTGTACTGGAACAGGACAACCCACTGCAACAGTACGGACTGGAGGCATGCTAGCAGGGTAGCAGCTCTGCAGAACAGGACCTGCAGGCCCTGCTGGAGAAGTCGCATCGGTGAGACCTTGTGGCAGTGAAGGTAACATATGGCGCTTCATTAGCAATAGGGTAGCCAACAGGTCCAAGGAAATTATTTTTTCTAAGTATTGCATCTTCTTTTGGGCCTCCAGTACAAGAAAGGTGTGAACAAAATGGACAGAGTGAACTCGCACTAACACAATCTCCCTGGCTGGATGATCAGCTTGTTCTCATCATTCTTTATCATTCCAATAGCAATTACATCAGCTGTGTTTTGTTGTAATTTTAAACTTGATTCCAAACCACCAATGGAAACTCTGAATAGTTGAGGATGTACCAAGCCCTGAAGAATCCTATTAGAAACACTCATCATATGACTTCATATAGGAAACTACTTGGAGAGTTGCAAGCCAGATCTTAATCCATTTAACCTGTGTCCCTCCCATCAAGGGCAGCTTATGCATGGTCTTCCTGGAACGGTCCACTGAACCACGTATTTTTTATTCAATTTTTAACACTGATGCCATCACAGTTTGTTTTCCAGGAGTGAAATCCACGAATCCACAGATATTTCTGCTGTTTTTCCTAACAGCCATTCTTGATCATTACACACTTGGTGAGAAATCTCCCAACATTTCCTCGCATTTCCTTATTTTTCATACAGTCAAATTCCAAAAATGTAAAAGAAAAATAAAAAAGGATAGAATCACATTTAACTTTCATACTTTTCCATTGGCAAACACTTTCCACCTCCAACTTCCTTACAGAACACAAATTAACCCCCCTTTTTTTTCTATTTACTTCATTATTTGCATGAGCTTCAGTGAAGCCAGAGACAGTTCTAGGAATAAGGCTTAACTAACTTGGACTTCCAAACTGCATATTTAACATGTTAACACTGAGCTCTGTGTGTTAATGTAGGACACTTTGGTTCTTTTAGAATCAACAAATGGCAAATGCTTCCATATGAAAAGAGTATTCACACCCACAGAAACAGAATTCAGCTTTCCTACAGAGCAAACAATAGAGAATTAACATGCCTCTCAGAGGCACGGCCAGAATAAAAACAACCACACCCCAAATCCAAATAAGATTCTCAGTTAGATATTTTCAGTGTTTCTTTTCTGAGACAGAGCACATTCTCCTACTAACAAGGTGAGTGGCAGGAGAAAATTTATTTATAGTTTTTGAAATGTTTAGGAATTTTGTGTGCTTACAGAAGGAACCTATTTTGTAATAGGGTCTTTTATGCCCATCCACCTCGTGCAATTTTTTGAAGAGTAAGTTTCTAAAAGTCAGGAAAAAATTAAACCTTACTGATATTCACAGAAGCAATAGTGACAAAATAGCTTTAAGAAAAAGAAGTCCACTAGCCAAAAAGTGCAAGAACCATTAGAACTTACAATTTTATTTGAAAAACCTTAAGTTTTCATTACTAGATTAATGAGCTTATTTAGTATTTGTACAGTGTTGAATGCACTGGAACAATTTTACTTTAGGATTCTAAAAGCCAACCTGAATGTCAGTGTTTCAAACTAATTTATTGTAATATTCATATAAGATTATTTTAAAGCTGCCTTTCCTCAGTTTTTGGAAAGATAAATTTAAGTACTATGTAATATCAGCTTCTTAACCTGTGTACTGCAAATCTTAGCTTGTGACCACCAAGAAAACTTTGTCAAAAATAAATCCATCACAGATACGGAAGAAAAGAGAATAACTAGAAATAAAATAAGAAATTCAAGTTGTTCAGCTTGAATAGATAAGATATTCTACCCTATAGATTATCTATGATAAGAGTTTTGCAAATATTTTTGGTTTCACAGTTCAAATTTCCTCTGGGATTGGCAAGTTAACAATAGTTCTAGTTTTAAATTGTAATTAGAATTATCTAAATGTTGTACAAATCAAACACAAGAGCTTTTGATATTCAAAAAGATAGTCTGTTTGAAATAGGTGAGGATTAAATGGGGAAGGGGGCATTTCATTATGGAAAATGCTTATAAGATTTAATGGCAGATTCACAGATTTTTTAAGGCCAGCAAGACCCATTACCATCCAATCACACCTTCTGAATAACACATGGCAAAGAACCTCACCTTGTAATTACTGCATCAAGCCCATGCCTCCTGCTTGAATTACCCTTTACTTTTTGAAGGACACCCAAGTCTTCTTTTACACTTTCAAAACGATGGAGAATTCACCAAGTCTGCAAGGTGCTTCCATAGCTCACTCACCTTATCAGAAGAAGGTGTTTGCTTTCTTCCACTTTGAATTTGTTTAGACTCTGATAGACTGAATTGCTAATAGACTATTTTTTAACATAAGGGAGAAAGGTGCTGTAATTAGAAAAATCAAATTGCTTCCCAGCCTAATATGTATGCCGTAGTTGAGTCACCACTTGACATAGTTTTGCATAAACAGAGACATTTAATGTCTCCGTTTTCTCACTGTAAGGTATGATTTCTAGACTTTCAAGTCTTCCTGCAGTTCTTTTGTGATCTTGCTCTTACTAAAATGTCACTTATATTGAGGGAAGTAAAACCACTTAGTACTACCTGCTACTAACTGTGGCATTTGCCCTTGTTTGTGTCAACCTTTCTCTTCTTAGTATTTTTATCAGTCTCTAGTAAATTATTCTTAAAACTTATTCCTGAACAGTGGGAGTTCATAGTTAAGGTAGACTTCAGCAAGTTCACTCAGGAGTAGTCTTCATTTTTTGTCAGAGTAAGTGTGAACGAGCAGTTTTCAAGTATTTGCTACAATCATGAATTATTTTGCCCCAAAGATGACACACTATTTTTGACTTGACAGGACCACCCTGTGCTCTCACATTAGAAATATACATGCTCTAATGAGAAGTATATGACAGAAGCCCTCTTAAGACTATGGTTAAAATTTGCATTCAGGCGCTGTGCCTAATCACCCAACTCCATCCCTCTCTTCAGCAGTACTATTCCAGCTGAGTATTTGCATGGGCTGTGTCTAGTCTACATGAAACTTGCAATTCCGATGCTTCTTGTTAATTATTAGTAGTAGTCCTATACTCCAATATGCCAAAACAAGACTCTAGCCCAAGCAGAACAAAGGTGGAAAGAATTGTATGTAAAGTACAGCCAAGCTTGTCTGGTAGTCAAATAGCACAACTAATAAGAAAACACCATGATTTACAGACTAGTCCTTTCATTAAATGATTAGTCTCAAAGACTTTATTAACTTTATTAAAAGCAGAAAAGGTCATATGAAAGTCTAATATAACTGAGATATTACATTAAACTACGAGCTTTTTAAGGTATCCGCCTTCATAAAAAGTTGCAGCACATTAAATTTATTTAATTACTCTAGAGTAATTTCTAATTCCAAAAGCCCATTTTTATGGAACAATGATAAATTAGAGCATAGATGAATTATTTTACAGATTAATACACACAGTTCTTTCTGCAATCAAGATTTTAAATGGTTCTAATAGCTGTAGCACTTATAGTAGGTTCTTTAAGTGCCAAACAATTATAATTGTTCTCTTAGCATACTGATTTAATTTAATACCTCCCAAGTTGCAGAAAATTTGACTTCTGCAGTGGAACACAGTCATACACCATATTTCCTTTCGGAATGATAAAATAAGATATTTAAAAGGAAACAAATGACCTGGAAAAAGCAACAGAATGTTGCTAATTGTCACAGAACTGTGCTGATATATCTCACACTCATTGAGATCAAGAATCAGGCAAGATATAGGTGTAGACCACAAGCCCCTTACCTCTCATTTCCATGAAAAAATAAATCAGGCTGGCGGTGGTAGTGTGCTTGGTCACATGTCCAGAGCACTGGGACCTCAGCAAGTACAAAAACATAGCAACTATGGGGAAACTAAAATTACCTCAGTACTTGCAATACTATATGTAAAGCTAGTTTTCCGAGCAGTGTTTAGGAGTTTTGTCCAACTTTTTGCTCCATGATCAAGCAAGAGACATTTCAGTTGTGTTAGTCACTTGGTCAGATAACTGGAGCTCTCCATGTGATGCCTATAATAAACATCCCCAATCACAGACCACACAAATGCTACATATTAAAGTAAGGAAGTTAAGTTTAATGTCTGTTTTTAGGGAAACCTTATTCTCTTTCCCTCATCTTATAGGAAGGTCTTCGTCAAGTAAAACATCCCTTACCTGTGACCAATCAAGACAAAGGCTTTTCAGCATTGGCCTATGAAGTCCTAGATTACGTAAATCTGATTCTTCCTCTTTTTCCTTACAGTTTGTATTCTCTTGGCAATAAAAAGAAGCTGAGAAACCAGATCCAAAGAGTCTGCCAAAGTCTGCAGAGAGTATGAATCAGGTACGCTGAGGGGGAATGCTTCATGCGTCACAGTGGAGTATTGCTTCCAAACAGCGATATAGCCAAGAGTGAACAGAGTTTACCTACTTTTAAACTTGGGAAATAGAAAGTTTACCCAATTCTTCATGTCCACCTGGCAACCTCAAGTCAAGGAGTCTTCCCATGACACCACTTTCTCAAACACGCCCCTGGCTGACACTGAGCAGAGGAGCTAGCTTGGCTCAAGCTCGCCAGCAGGCTCGCATTGGAGTTTGGTGCTACAAGGGATGGTGGAGACGGAGGGATGGGTGGCAGCATGCTCTGGAAAAGGGGTGGAACTGAAGGATTTCACCTCTTATGTAATAAGAAAGGAAACCATGCGTGACAAAGTCCAATGTCTAAGGGCCAAAATACATCTTGTTTTAGAAGGTAATAAAGAAGCACTTTATGAAAATATAAAAATGAGATAAATTATATATGGTAGTATATATTTGCCACCTCTCAGAAAATGACTAATAGATTGGGCTAACAATGCATTTTTGATTTCTGAAAAAAGTTAGGTGAACTACCGGTTTATTAGTTTCTCAAAGAATAATTGCTCCTCTTGTGTAATGTAACAAAAAAGCACGACACCATCACCGTGGACACAGATGCACAAACAACCATCAAGGTTCAGAGTGACATTGTAAAAAGGAGTTTCACCTTTAGGTCACTGGTTGAATTTTAAATAGAGGAGTTGCTACATGCCTTTTGGGAGTTGTTTGATATCCTGGACCAGCTCAATCTAAAATATGGCTCAGTTCCTAACAGGCAAGTGTTCCCACTATAAGCACTGCAGCCACAGATAACCTCCCTGATTAGCCCAGCAGAAAGGATCATCCTTGAACCAGCTCTCCTGGAAATGCTGTGTCACAACAGCCGTCCCTCTGCAAAAATAGAAGGAAACCCATTTTCCTCTCCCCTAACATTTAAAGCTGAATCAATATTCACCAGATAACCATAATACAAATAGAATCACTTCATTCACCTTTCTCAGTTTCTCAAGGTTTGCAGGGAAGGCTGACAGCCCTGGCGCAATGACCTTAGGAATTTGTCTAAATCATATTTGAAGCATCCTTTGATCATCGGATACCTTGCTTTTCCAACAAAAATAGCTGAGTGCTGGTCTAGCAGGGTTTCCTTAATGGTTTTTAACACTTTCAGACACCGAAGAAGCCTGTTGTGAAAAAGCATGCAAAGAAACCAAACAGATAAACCCAACCAACCTGTCCCCCCACCTACATTTGCAAATTCTGGCCAAACTTGATTATGATTTAGTGTTGGAAAGGAACAGCTTGGTAAGCGACAGTCTAGCTGTACCCCTAACTAAAAACAAATACGTAATTGAACCCTTGGAAAGAAAGCTGAGGAAGATAATTGCGTAATTAATAAAGGAGGAATCTTTGGACCAATGGTCACCTCAAACTGTAAAACCACAGCATAAAATATGACACCACAAAAACCCCATTTAATTTGATTTATGCTTCATGAAAAAGCAAAGCAAATGTTACACAAATATTTTCAGTAGCTGAAAACTGGCTATCACTAGAAAAACACAGCTACAGACATTCCTCATTGCTGGGCTGAACTGTTCTCAAAATAATCCAATTTAAAGGCCACTGACGGAAATATTTCTAATGCTTTACAGTCACAAAGAATTAAACTACTGTGTTTGGTGCAGATCACCTTGCTCATGCTTTAGAGGTATTAGATAAGCTTTAGTCTATGGTTTGCAAAGCACTCTGAACTCTCCTGGCCTCTCTCACCCTAAAATCTCAGAATAGTCGCTGCTGTTTCCTTGCAAATACATGTAAGTAACGTTATGAATAACGTTTCAGTGCACGCCCATTAAAAATAAACATGCTGGAAACTGCAGAGAGAAAGGAGCCCGAGTCACTCCACCTGTCTCAGGAGCAGCTATGAGCAGCTCTGAAAAACACACATACTGTTGCCCTCTGTGGATCTTTCAGACCAAAAGGAGCAGGAGGACCAGAATTTTAACAGCAGCTAAAAAGGCAAATCCCAGGATCTATTTAACACTGAAAAGGAGACAAATTCTAGAGAAACTATATCAGAAACCATTATTATTGTTCAAGTATACCGTATTTTCTCTCACTGTTGCAGAAACAAAGCCACCAAGTGTATTTGCAAGAAAATATTTAAATAAAATTGATGAAGTGTCAACACTTGACTACTTCTTTAAATTGGACAAAATTATAAAAGCTGTTACACTGTGTTCAGTTTGTTCCAATGTTATTATATACCATGAGGGCTCATTCGAGCAGTAAGAATACTGCAGACAAGGCGTGAAGATTACAAGATGCCTTAGCCTTCTCCCTGGTACAGTACGAAACACAAAGCAGCTGAAATTCTTTTAGTGGAGCTAATTCCTTCCCATCAGGGCTTGATGGGGAAAAAACAAGAATCACTGTTCCTTTATGCTGCAAGAACACTTTGTTATTAGCTTAACAGGAAGTTAAATGAATCAAAGCTTCAGACAGCAAAAAACCCACCATCAATTAATGTGCCAAATTTTTAACAGGAAAGCAAATCAGATTTATTTAGAAACTGAGGCCTCGGTTCTGGTGTATTTATATTTTCCCAAGGTTGAGCTTATAGTTTATGACATTTTTCATAGTTTATGCTTTCTGAGGGGTACAGATGACTATGGGAGAGGGCTCTTGTTTCTGCCCTGCTCCTGCTGAGTGTACTTTACATATGCAGTCCAGGTGACTAACCAAGAGGACCATGGCAGGCTGTAGCTGTTTATGCTCCAGGTACACCTCAGCTGAGGAACAGTGGTGTACAAGAGCTCAATGCACACTGCCATCACAAGCACCACTCACATTACCAACTGAGAACATGGCATTTGGATGTTAGATTTTTCTCTCCCATAATCTGTTGCACTCAGATGGGAAGCACAATGGAAGTCCCCACGGACCATCCGTAATGCTCCCAACACCTTACCTAGGAAAACTTCTGATGCACTTGCATTTTCTAAACACAGGCTGAGTGGTGAGTTCTCATATTCCAACTACAGCACAGACATATCAGTCTGAAATTTGAGACCAGACACCTTTGCAGGGTGCTTACGGGCTGTGGAGGATGATGCATGGCTACAGCCTCTCAGCAGTGCTTACAGTCTCAACTCAGCACATGGTCCTAAAGCTCAAGTAAGGTGCAGAGGCATCTTACAGAGCCTAGGAACATGAGTGCACATCAGTGTCACATTTGTATGATGTTGCACCAAACAGCTTGCACCTCACCTGGAAAGCAGCACACCAGCTAAAGATGAATCCCTAGCTGTTTAACAATATCCATTCATCCATACTTCTTCCCTAGAATAGATATTCTGCTTTGAAAATTAGATATTCATATATTTATCGAGGCAGTCAAATTTATGGTATCTTTGCACACCCGAGCTAAGTGAGAAGCAGAGGGTTCTGCCCTTAAATAAGATGCGTATATTCCATGACTCATTGCTATCTTCCACAAGACCAGGTAAGAAACTAGGCAGTTAATCAAATATTAAGAGATTCTAAGCGTATTGGAACTACTAGTAAAACTGGCATGGGAAATATGCTGGCCTACTTCAGTCATAAAACACCAGAGAAAAAGAACCTTAAAATTTTAAAACTGATCATAATATTTTAAGTATCAGTGTTATAAAACTTTTTTCTTTTGATTATTATTCAAGTGTGGAAACTATAATGGAAATTCACTAAGGCTTCATCCAGGCTGGCCTCTAATTTGGTCTCCTGTGCTCTGCAAGCCCTCATGCTAGTGTGGGGTCTCCTGCATGGGGGTGCTGCCAGTGGTGGATCTCCCTCCCAGCTTGCAAGCTTCTTTGCCAACAAGCTGCTTCTCACTGGGAGACAGACACAATGCTCCAAACAAACCCCTATACCAGTTCAAACTTTGCAGAATTTTACCCCTTTAGCACACCTTGATGCCCCATAGCCTTATAAATGCCACTTGTCAGAAACCTTGTTTATTCAGTGTAGAAATCAGGGAGAAAAAGCCCTGTATTTCAAAGTTGAAATACTACTACTATTAATAAAAAAATTATTTGTTCTGCATTGGAGAGTTCCCCTCCGCCTTAGTTTACTATTTATAAACCACCAGCCTGGGATTAATTATTATAAATCCTTAAAGCTGAAAAGAAGATTTCAGGCATGTTATGTTACGTATAATCTATACCATTATTAAACTGCAGCTCACATATACTTTATGTCCTATTTCTGTTGGTCACCTTTTAACATTTCCGCATTTTACCTGTGGTAAATTATACTCCTTGAGAGAAAGCATTTCTTATTATTTTCAAAAGACCAGACCACCCATCCAGCATGCCACTGCACGGGAGAAGCAGCGTCACCATATAAAGCACACTCACCAGGCACCCCGTTTCTCATCCAGTAATCGATGTCCGTTCCATCTGCGTTGTCGTAAACATCCGTAACATTGATGGGCTGCAGCAGAGTCATGATCTCTTTCACTATGTCCCGAGCTTTAGCATTGCCAGTAAAACCCAGTCCAGATGGCCTGAAGGTGCCCTCATCAGACTCCATGACGATATCGAAGTTGGAGATATTTTCCTAAACATGTAAGGAAAGATATTGTTTTGTGATTGCTATTTTAAAATTGGCTTTAAAATAAGATGCATTCAAAGCTTGCTCGGGCTTTGAAGGATATCACATTTTAAAAAACAGCTCCTGCCTCTTCAGAAACACATTATTTTCAATATACCATATGGTCAACTGGGACTTTGGTTGGAGGACTGAAATGTCAAGGTTCCTCCTGATGTGAAGGAAAAACATCTGGTTTAAGGGAAGTTTCTGTTTCCAAGGTAAGTCCTTACAGGAAACATAAAATTTTAACATTTTGTGCATAAACGGCATAATAACATTTGCTTTTAGTGTGCACTTGGAAGATTCTTTTTAGTTAAAAGAACAAAAATTAGCATCCAGAGGCATTTATTTGCTTCTCATACACTCAGAATGCTGAGTCACAAAGGTTTAATTGGAATAAAGTACTTAGGGACTTTATGTGAAGGAAGGTCTCACTCTTTTTGAGAGGCACATAACTTTTTTTGCAAAATAAAACAGTTTATGGCCAGGTCAAGCAGAAAAAACCTGTACTTCAGACTATCTTGAATGTGACTAAGAAAACTTACTGCAGGTTTTACTCCTGTGCCCAGATCTCATTCCAGAATTTTGTGGCTGTCATGGGTTATTACAAGAAAATCATTACAAAAGATACGTGATAGCAGTGAGTAACAGATCCATGTCATTAACAGCTTACATCAGCCTACAATTCAGTACAGAATTATTTCACATTTTTCTGGATATAAAACCGAATATGAACTACAGGTGGCTGTGAATGTGATAGTCATGTAAGTTCTCAAAAGTTCTTTGTAGAATTTGCAAAGAACTGTGTTTTACACTCTGCTTTCCCTAAACTTTTCTCTTTTCAGTGAAACAAGTTCTAACATAGCAGAGGTATTCACTGCTAACTCAGAAATATATCCAGATCGTTGATAAAGATATTAAACCAGAATGGCCCCAACACAGAGCCCTGGGGAACCCCGCTCGTGACCGGCCACCAACTGGATTTAGCTCCGTTCACCACAACTCTCTGGGCTCGGCCATCTAGCCACTTTTTTACCCAGTGAAGATTACACCCATCCAAGCCATGAGCTGCGAGCTTCTCTAGAAGGATACTGTGGGAGACAGTATCAAAGGCATTGCAGGTCATGAGCCTCAATATGAAATTATGATTCATGGAAGCTCTGAACATAATGGGAGAGAAGCAGGCCAAGAAAAGCACACTGCATGGTAAAAGGGACCAATGATGCTCCAAAGTCACAGGTACAACAGAAGGAATGTCTCAACATGTAAATCTTCTTTTCATCACAAGCCCAAGGAGCACGACTCAGGGAAGACAATACACATTTTAGTATGCTGGTGAATTGCCAATGAAAGCTAACTTAATTAGAGTGAGCTCTGCATAAATACAATGATAGAAATCATTGAGAAATGGCCTCTTTGGCTGAGTCTTCAAGCAGGACTGCTCATTTTTAGAGAAGCTGCAACGAGTAGGAGCAATTAGGCAAGTGGAAGGGACTATTCAGGGCAGTGAGGTGAGTAGAAGAGCGAGCATGGGGATAGCACAGATACTGAGAAGAAATCTCACCTACCACTCCAAAGAACAGCATTCCTAAGTTCCAAAACTTCATAAACTGCTAGTATGGCAGAATTACTGCAGTCTTCAGCTGTGTGTTCTCATATAAATGTCTGCATGTATTTTTAATACGAAACTGAGAAAACAAACCACCCACAATACATTACACCATATTCTCGCTCTGTAAGAAAGTTGTTCAGTTCTGAGAACGTGCTGGAGTGGCACATAAACAAGACGCCCTGGGGAGAGAAACTGGACTCACTGGGGGACAAAAAAGAAACAGGTCACAACCTCTTGAAGTACCATGTGTCCTTGAGAAAGCTTTTTCCCTATTTCATCCACTAGAAGATAGGATTAATTATAAAACAACTCACTGTCGAGTTTGAAAGTTGCAATCTTAAAAAGAAGGGGGTTAGGTTGGTTTCACCATACCCACTTTTGTACATGTATAATGGTGTTTCTACTTACACAGAAAGAAATATGCGCTGGAAAATATGCTATAGGGAAGCTGCTCCGTTGTCCTTTGCCCTGTGTGGTGCAGGAATAACTGCCACTTAGCAGTTGAGACTGTACATTGGGTGAGACTGTACGTTGCTCCTTTGACTAAGTCAAGGGAACAGCACAACAAACCAGTAAGATTTTGTAAAATAACTGCAGGCTCAGCAGTTTTTCTGATTTTTCCCCATACTGAATGTATCATTTAAATAAGCATTTTAAACTCGCTATGCAATTTTTTTTGAAAGTAACCCCATTGGCTGCATCTTGATACTGTGCCAATTCTCTTAGCACATACCAGAAAATTAAATCTTGTTGGTGTAACCTGCTGCCTAATTCTCTGAACATCAAACCAGACTTTTATCCTTTATCTTCCTATGACTCGGTCACAGAAGAGGTCACCTCTCTTTATCTTATCATGTTTAGCTCTTCGACTGAATTTTTAAATGAAACATTACAATAACCACTGCATAGGAAAATCGGTTTCTATAGCTTGCTATTTGCATTGAATACGAAAATAGGCACAATCCTTGCCAATACTCTTCCTATTTTTAATTTTAAAATTTTAATTCTTTAATTCTGTTTTCTCTATAAACAATCCATTTTTATCTCTGTTAAGCAAAACTAAAAATATAAGTGCTTCTCATCTCTAAGGCAAACACTTGAAAACATGAAATTACAGTCAAACATTTTCAATTAAGAAAACAAACCCTTGTCATATACATGACTCATACTTTTATAGGTAGGAAACGTCCCATCTAGAGTAGGCACTGGCAATCCCAAGCATACAAGTGGCTGCTTATTCAGTCGAAATGCCAATTCTTAATTCTTACCAAATGTTAAATTTGACTCAAACATCTCATGACTAATGTACCGAGTCACTGATGGCAATTCCCCTTACCCAGCTAAAGCAGTGAGATACCTGAAAGGATAAGGGAGGGAACAGCTGTCCTAAAAGCCTTCAGTAATTTGGGGCTATTTAAAATAGAGTGTTATTACTTGTCCAATAGCTCATTTACTGGTTTTCTTTTTCATTCCACTGAGAAAAATCCTCACTTTACGGAGAAAATACTGAAGTCTGTAATGGCAAAGCACTGTCCTTGACTAATGGTTAATTTGTTCCAGTAATAAGGGACATCAGTTAATCCGACAGTGCATTTTCAGCTTTTTGTTATTGATTTACACTTAACTTTAGGAAACGCCAATACTTGTACTCTTGTATTCCAGTACTTGACTCAGAGCAGCTGGGATCCAAGTATAGCATGGCAACAACTGTGTTGCAGAACTCCGAGTGAAATGACGCTCATCCCACTTGTAGTACTAGAAGTGTGTTTAAATCAACACCCAGCTTTTTTAGGCTGGCAACTAAGACTACAGGAAAGACAAGAGAAAACACTGGAAACACCTAAGCGGATGTGACAGCTGGAAAAGAAAAAAATAAAATAAATAATATCCTCAAAGCATTTAATAATATATAAACATGGTGTAGTGTAATTTTGAGTTGCTGTCTAGGATCAAATGAAGCAAAACAGCATAAATGGAAACTAGAGAAAAAACACCAGAACAGCTGTTAGGAAGCAGCGATGCACCAGCATCAAGGCATAATAACCATCAGCCACAAGCGTGATCATACTGCTCACATTCTTTTGAATGAAGACAGGGAAAAACAGGAACACTGTGAGTTATAAATTTTTGTAAATCACCCCATCATTATATGGGAGAAAGCTGCTGTAAAGCTGAAGATTACCACAATTTTTGATACATGACAAGGTACGAATAAGGCTCATACTTTTGTTAAAAGATGAAATATTTTTCTGCCACATTTTGTGGGAAAGCAGTCCCTAAAGAAGTCTACAGATTTTATGGCTCATTCTCTATCAGAGTTACAGAGTTCTGACACCTGAGATGGCAATGATAAAAGTCCTGGTAACTTCAACAGCCCTGGAGCAGGATTTGGTCACATACTTATTAGCATTTCACTCAGTAAAAACATACTACTAGCATGTCTTGCCTTGTACAATACCTCTACTGTTTTCTCTGCAGACACTTGCCAGCACTCACAGAGATGACCATTCAGTATTGTAAGTCCTCTGGGATGGTAGGCAAGAAAAAACAGACAGCTGTGAAGACAGCAGCAGGCTGCGTAAGGTATGCATCAGATTACCTGCAGCCTTGTCTTGGGAGGTTTTTTCTTTGACAAAGCAGCATATCAAAGAAAAGTGCTCTTCCTGAGAAATGTTCCATAACTTACGCCGTTTTGCTGCTCAAATACAAAAAATACCGTCTATGAGTCTGAATGACTCTGTCCCACCACTGTCCCTTTTTGAAAGGTTTTAGGTTTGTGTTTGAAAATAGGCAACACTGACAAAATTAGAAATTGTGGTTTCCATTTTTCAGCCAAAGACAACTTCTACTGCTTTCAATAAGAAAGTACTTCCGTAACTTCCAGTAACAGATTGGTAACAATAAATCAGCAACACCTTCGAAATTATCACAGCACACACATCGTTAATATTTCCTGGTTTTATGCAGAATGCTTTTAGGTTCTCATCTGGGTAAGAGGTGCAATGTTAAAATGAAAAGAAGTCAATGAGGAAGATCATCACAAAGAGCCAACAAAAGGCAACAACCTTCTTTGTCTTGCACAGCTGTGGGGAGTTTGGACAGAAGCAGCCCAGCTTTCTTACAACAGAACATCCCAGGGCACCAAGGACCTGTGGTGGGGAGCATCTGCATCTGTATGTAAGCAGAGCGGCTATCCTCAGAAGATGTCTCCACCAGTTCACAGTGTTTCAGATGGCAGCTCTGCTACTTGCATGAGGGAAAGAAAAGGGAGGGAAGGTACAAAGACAGAAGTTCTCCCAACACTAGCCGTGTATGAAATTTCCCTGCATGGAGTGAAGACTAGGTAGCCAGGACGCACGCTGCCATGACTGATTCTGGGTCTTCCCTGCTTCAGGCAGGGTAAGGAATCGATCCCTTTTTGTGTTTTAGTAAAATGTTGTTTCCTCGGCAGCCTTCTCTAGGGCTGTGACACCTCAATATTAAGAATTATTAATTCCTACTGTCCTAGTACTGGTGTAAAATATAATTGTATAAGTATGCTAGCTTTATTGTCCTTAACACAATCAAGGGTACTTCTGGTTGTTAACTGTGATTCTGGAGAATACAGAGCAATTATTTTCTTTCTGACATTTTGTAACTGAACATTTCTCTTTTTATGCATCTCTCTAATTTCTCAATGAAAGGGATCAATAGGACAGCAGTGGTCAAAACAACAAGCAGTAATTTTACAGAACTTTTGATTACAGAGAGTATTTCTTGAGAACAAAAAATAGGCAAATGGTCAACATGTTTCGCTGGGATAAAAGAACCCTTGATATTTGCTTCTTAGAGAAAGTAACTCAGTAGCAAATCACAGCAGAAACCTCGAGTGAGCATCAACAGAGAGTACTTAAATTAGCAACGAGATACCAACATTTCAGAAAGTCCTGTTTTCGTGCAGACCCAGCTTGGGCAAAATGTCAAATTTTCTTGGTAATAAACACAAAAAGGAAACCATAGTGAACACTGGTGATTGAAATTTTTAATGAAGTTAAAGCTTTCCTAAAAAGTTAAAACAGTGTATGGCATTTGCACCAGAAATTTAGGTAAGTACTGTAAACTTCATCAAGATAGGAGTAAAAGCATGCAGAAATATTTTAAGAATGCCTTCTCTAATGTGGTTTGAATTAAATTCATAACACATTAATGCCTCCAATGATCACAACAGAGTTATTAAAGTAAATTTGAATGTGGGCTAGGATCTCTTAGTCTTCTAATTACAAAATGTATTTGCTTTACCAGGAGACTGTATGGAATACTTCTATTCCAAAATAAATATTATTAGCCATTCATAGTCCTTGAATTCAGCTGGGTAAATAGCTGTAACCTTGTCTTCATGGTACACAGATTTTTCACAGAAACTAGTCGAAAGCAACGAAAAGAGGACAGACATTTCATTACGTATACTTCTTTCTCCCCTCATGAAGACAGCATTAGAGTAAACATACGAATAACTTAAAAACCCTACTGGAGGGCACTCAGGTACCGTCGCTAAAGGTTGTAGGAGAATCTGTCCTGAATAGCTGCAATGTGAGGTCCTCTAGAATTACTAAACCATGATCCTCCTGCTTCTTCCATTCAACTTGCAAAGGAAAGCAGCAGTTGTAATGTCACATTATTGAAGTTACTTACCGTGTTGTCTGTAAGAGCCCTACTCAGCAACTGGGTCACACAACACTAAGCACTGGGCAAAGACTTCAGATGTAGTGTCAAACCCCAAGATCTGAAGCCTGATTTACACTTAGGGCCTTCAATTTCATTACTCTTCATCAAGATAGGGGGTCTTTACTGTAAAGGAAAATCAGGCTTTTTTCCAGTCTGGGATTGAATCTAATTATTGGCTAACAGTTAAAAGCAGTGAGCACTTCAGCAGGTATCTCCTTTGGGAGCAAACATGGTGATGATTCCCCTGGGAGGCTTCTACCCCATGGCCAAAACTGAGCAGGTGCTCTGCAATGTACTGGTGGGTGGCAGGCACCCCTGCACTAATGGAGGCACTGAAACTGCTGGACAATACTTGGCTTTCAACTCTTGGAAATGTCTTAGGAAAATCAGACAAAGGAAACAATAGATGAGGACCATGCAATGCTCTCCAGAAAACTACATGATAAAATGAAAGCATGGTTGCCTGAGCAATCTATGTGTCTGAGGTTATTCTGACTGCAGTAGGACAACAAGCTTTTCCTTGGCATCTATTTACTGGATGTTATCAGAAACAGGAGACAATGCTAGACTGAGATCTTGGTCAACCCAATATGGCAGCTCTCACAGTCTCTTACAAGCTCTGAACAGCCAATATACTCTATCGCTAGTTTTAATAACCAGAAACTATAATACTGGACTCTACAGAAATACTTTAGTGATATAAATAATACTATTATGCAGGGCTATGACTTAATTATTGGCACCATAGTAAAACTGCTATGCTGCTACTATCTCAGTTGCTTCTGCAGTAACTTATCCACTTTCTAGCAGTGGCAACCTACAATGATGGATGAGGAAGAAAGACCTGAAATTAAATTGAAAGAAAAAATAAATAAGCTACAAAAGTAAGAGCATTTGTACTTGTCCAGTACTATATTGTCTTCATTTCTTCTCTCTTGCCACACTGCCACTGACATGAGGAGGTAATCTACAATGTCAAGGAAATCCATGTCTGTCTGTGCTGAATTACTGCATTCATATTTCTACTTATTATGAACTAAAGTCATAATAAGCCCAGCTATGTAGATGAGTCATACAGGCCATCTTTCATTTAACAAGGCGTCCTTAAATACCACTCTTAGTTAAGTTGTACTCATTAACATCAGCAAGCAATGTTTATGCCATACTATTCTAATTGCCAGAAATTTGCGCAAGTAAATCATTAAAAGGTTAAGTTATTTTTCATGCTAAATATAAAGTACAGTATTAATCTGTTTTGTTTTGTTATTATGAGTAACACAATGTCCTACAGTTGTATCAATTTATAATTATGCCAGATCACATGGCAGGGGGGAAACAAGAACAACAAACAACAGACGGATGTAATTTCTGCTTAAATTCTCCATGTAAATTACAAATTCTTGTGAAGTTAGACTGGGCTTTCTTTGCAGAGCACAACATCCAGATGGAATCGCATCAGCAGAGCAAAAATGGAGATACATCTTTGTCTCATTTTTTTTTAAAAGCAAAGTAACCAAATATCTTTCAAACAACACTCAGCTTGCTTTGTATTTCCCTATTTGATCCTTAAGCCTGCTTTTTGATATTACATCTGAGTATAAATCCTAGAGGCAACAGTGAAGTGCAAAAGACGAAACGTGCATGAGACAATTTCATGTGCTGCTGACACCACCGCCATAGGATGGAGCTTATTTTCTGACATGGAAATCTACAGAGGTGATGATTCATGTCTCATGAGCAGTGTGCACTAGGTACAGAGCATCCCTACAGCTCCTCCAAAACGCACTTCTGTACATGAGAAGCATCTCTTTCCCGTGCTATGTATTCCAGAACAGTTCATTCCAGCTTAATCCTGCTGAATACTGGAGTACCAGAGGTAAATCCATTGTCCTTAATACATACTAAACTCCAACCTGTCACCTCCCTGAAGCTCAGAAAGCAAGCTCTTAGGTACCTCTTCAAATGACAGAGCTGAGCTATCCCTATAATTTGGAGATATAAGGAGGAGCTACATTTTACATGGGTAGTTAAATACACTTATTAGTAATTTTAAACAAGTTAGTGGAAAATAATTGACTGTTCATCAATTAGCCAGAAAACCATAACCACTGTAATGCTATCTCTGACAACTCAATTGCAGATGCAAATTGATTTAGTTTTGTTCATCACAATGAATTTGATTCAAAGTGAAATTTCCATTTATTTGTTCTGATAGGTTATTTACCATTAAAAACTCTTAGGAATTGCTTTTAAGTCTGCTTTCATACTATTGTACAGCAGGTAACTTCCTAAACACATTTGCATTCATCTTGTCTCTGCCTTGGATATATTAACTGTTGCTGAGAATAATACTGCTAAATTAGGGAAAAGGATAAAAGATAACTACTTTAGCTTAGTCACACAGGTACAGCATATTTTTTTCTGGGAAAAACCCACAGACACATTCCAAAGACTTATCTCCAAAGTAGTTTTATGCAACTGCTCTTTAAGTCATGAGGTACTTTGAAAAGGCAAGGCAGTTGTTGGCAGGAGAGACAGATGTGACAATACACAATATTTTTACCCTGATAACCAGTCATACAGTTTGTGTGTTCCTTGCACCATCAGAAATCAACCATTTAAAATGTTCCAAATTCCATAAAACTAATAACTGGCAAAGAGCATTTTAGATTACACACTACTAAGATAAGAAAGCAAAGACTTTTCCTTGTATTATTTTATGGTTTACATTGTAAAATATTATGGGAAATGCAAAGAAGCAGAAATATATAAGGCAAATAAAATTTATTTATATTGCCAACATATGTGAACCATTTGTCGTTCATTTTCGGTTAGCACTGTTTGAAAGCTATGGCAGATATCATCATAAAATAACTGTTTCAGAACAGTTTTGTGACAATATCTTAGGTCAAGTGGAACACGTGTGTGTGTGGTTGCATCACTTTCTGTTAAATGTAAAACAAAGTTTGCATTTCTGATTAAAACCAGAAAATACACTTTCAGGCAGAACTGGAATCACTATTTTCAGTTAGATATTAAGCTGAACATCTCGACAAGAATTATATGCAAGTCACAAGACTAGGGAGAAAAGTGCTGTCAAGCAAATCATCTGAGGACATCGTTTACCTTGTGCAACTGATAGTATTGCTCAGCACCTATTCCTCCTTGCTCTTCTGCCGTCCATAGCACCAAGCGCAGAGTCCTTTTTGGTCGAAGTCCTAAAACATAATTTAAAATATTGTTTTCAGGACTAAATATCCATATATTCGTGCAATTTTTTTTGCATTGGTCACCACCCCATAATGGATGAAAAGCCTGGGTTTTATTCAGTCATCTCTACCCTCACCAAATGCACCCCATTTCAAGTGTAGGTTTTGTTGAGAGTACTTTTTCTTTGTCTGGGGGAAAGAATGGGGTGTGGGGAGAGAGCCCAGGCGAGGAAGGAGTGGGCTGCTGTGGTGCTGCTACCAGATGCAGTAGCACAAGAGAAGCACATTTCAGGGACATATTGTAGGTGCCTGAAAACCATAACATAAAATAACTACCTTGATAGATTTGAGACATATGCTGCTGCCATTGTGGTGGTCTGCAGTGAGTAATATGCACCCGCTTTCAGCAGATCCAAATCAAATTCTCATGAGAATTACCATTGCTTTGTCATGGTTAATTTATTACAATTAATTGAAAATGAGCTGCTGTTTTCTGTAGAAATGTTTACCCATTTCAAGAACTGAGGGACTCTGCAGTATCGTTTTGCTTTTTATCAGAGAAATGAAAAGCAACAAACTGTACTTTGGAATCTGAAATACAATCGGCTGCTGAATGTATGCACAGCTTTTTAAAACAAGGCAAACACAAGGCCATTCCGTATTTTGCTATAGTAGCTCAGTAAGGACAGGTTCTCAGATAAATTTTGAAACCACCTCTGCCATGGCAGATCTGAACAGGTAGAAGTTGTTGCTCTTTAGTTATTTGATTGATTGTATTCATAAATGAATACGTTTGAGACAGCAAACCTGAGAGCACAGAAGAGCAAACAGACCAAGAATAAATAGTGTTCTCTGTACAATGTAAAGTTAATTATGTCTGAGCAAAAATAAGGCCCCCCCAACTATTAAAAATAAAGAAAAACCAGGGAGGATACCATCAGAAGTGATAAAGCATAAATTACCACACACAATTCTGTGCTGAGGAGAAATAATAGCAGTATTACTATCAAAACTTATTTCATTTCTTGGCTGAAATGAATTAAGTTTACAAATAGACCTGACCATTTTTTTTTTCTCTTGACACAATGAAATCAACTGAAGATTTCTTTCTTGAAACTACAGGCCAGCAATCCTCATAACTGAAGGCAGAGTACACAAGGAATACTCAAAATGTGAAGAAAACACCTTGGATTTTCCAATATTTCATAATGAAGGAAGTGCAAACGAGTGGTTTAATGGTGTATTTTCTAAATGTTGATCTGCTGACTGTAAACAGAATGGTTGGCAAACCTCATTATTTTAAAGACAACCCCGCCGCACACACCCCAGTGGATTCCCTGCTCCTCTCCCAGATCATGACAGTGCAGGATTAGCCTCCTTTGATTTTCAAATCAGCCAGATGGCCAGTGAGGTAAAATTAAGATAATAAAATAGCAATCGGTTTGAAGTTAGAAAGATTTTAGACCCAAAATAACCACAAATGTGTCAGCGGCTTGGTTAGAAGAGGTGGCTGTAATGAAGAAAAGGTGCCGGGTATAGAGCATAGAGCAGCTGGTCCTGTAGCACGGTCCCAATGGCACTGTGGTTAAAGTGGCGAATAGAGGTGTGTTTGTCTTATCACAAAATACAAAGCACTGAAGCCCAGTCTCCACCCCACCATGCCAAGACAGTGAAAGCAGCTTTGGTAGGAGATGCTTGGCACAGGGGAGCAGCATCTCCTGCCTCCTCCCAGGGGAAAATCAAGATGCTTTTGTGTGCTGCTGCTGCCCAAAGGGGCACTTGGGTCAGTGATCAGGCACGTCATGTTCGGCTCCAACGGGCTATAACCCTGGCCGATCTCTCTTGCTCTGCAGGAGCTTGAGAAGGTCTCAGCTCTCTTGTGGGGAAGAAATCTGAGATACTTTTGGGCCCCTCCTAGCCCATCATAGCATCTGCCATTAAAGTTGGGGAAATAAAAAAGACCTGCTGAGCTTCGGTCTTTCCAGTCCCAGAGGTGGTGTATTAGCTCTTCCAATCTCACAGATTTCTGTCAGCAGATTCACTTGTGTGAAATTCTACTGAAATTAAGTGAGGAAGTTAAAAAAAAAAAAAAAAAAAAAAGCTATGGAGGCAGTTATTTCAAATGCAAAGTCTACAGAGGAAAATTTAATTTCCTCATTATCTTAATCTGAAAGTGAAAAGTATTTACCTACCTGTTATTAAAAACACAGCTATTCTGACATAAGAATGTCAAACAAATCCAATATTCACAAGTAAAATTGCTAAGAATATTCTCAACGCACATTTTTATTAAAAAATTCACAATACTGTATTTAATTTACAATTCCTTTTTTTTTTTTTTTTAATTAAGTTTAATTATTTGGCTTGCTTCTTAAGAACGACTGATTCCTAAGCAAGGCATCATCTCCACAAGATCAGAAGTCTTGCAGATCACAGCCTAAATATGTGTTGAAAAGGCATGATAAAATAGCACTTGGACTAGAAAACTATGTTCTGTGATGGGTGTACCATGTAGAAGGGTAGGTAGAAAATATTAAAATCAAGGAAAACTGTTTCACAAATAGTGCCTTTTTTCTTTTTATCTATAGAAATGACATATTACATAGTCTAGCAAAAAGGACACCACAAGAAAAAAAAATTAAAGTTACCCAGAACATTTAAACAGACCATTTTGGCAAAGTGCAGCCGGTAATAACTGCATTCATTGATGGATCAGCACAGGGATCCTACCGTGTCCTCCCCGGGTCACTTGGATCCAAGATTATGTAACTCAAATGAAAGTTGCAGAGCTCAGCACCTCTCAAAACCACTGAAATCCCAGTTTCCATCCTACTGCAGCATCCCAATAAAGAGAATAGCAGGGGTTTAGAGGAGGATAAGATTTAGGAGGTGATAGCTGGTACTCAAATAAATTGTTTTTCTAAGCTCACATAACTAAAATCAAAACCAAAACAACTATACATCCTCCTCCAGCTACAGATTAATTTACAAACCTCCAATGTTTTACAAAAATGAAGTAGCTTTTTTTCCCCCCCTCTACCTTATCCTTAACTGGGAAACAGTCACAGTTCAGCACAAAGGTGCATTTTACTGTTCAGCCTCTACATTCTTGTGGTTTATCCCAAGCATAAGAAATACTATAGGGCACCTGGTCTACTAAGTTAAAGGATGAAATAAAAACATTGATGTGGTCAATCTATAACTACGGAAACGTGTGTAGCAATTACACCAGGACACTTGGTGTATTATATTCCTTCTGTGTGCTGGCATGGCTGCAGCCCTTTTGTTTTCTCGGGGTAACATAGTTTATGATTGCTCTGCACACTTCAGTCATACTAAGATGCAGCTCTAACTGACTCTATTTTCTGTTTCTTTTAAATAATCATAGAGTGCTCACGCTTGCAGATGTCAGCAGCAAGCCTACATTAGCCAAAATACCAAATGTTCGAGAAAAAAAGATTTATAACAAAGTGGTATTAACTAGTTAAGTTAACTATTAAATAGTTCAGCCTGAACTACAATGAAGTCTTTTGCCAAAAGCTTTTCTTTGATATCTTATGTAAAAGATAAATATCAGCAAATAACATAGAGGTCTTACACATACACACACATATATATACACATTTTACATTCATTTTAAATCTAAAATTAATATTTTCTAGATGTGACAGTGTTTATTAAATCCACACATGTTCTTACACATGTGAATGATCTCCCTGTGATAAGATATTTACCAGGATGCTATACAAGACCTGAATTTTATGCCCTACATATCTTGCTCATGCTTGATAGAATTGAGACATTCCCCCATAGCAAAGCTGAAATGTATGGTTTGGTACAAGCACAGACAAATTATGCTCTTCTGTCATCTGTAATGCAAAAAACCAAACGTGCTTCACCCGCAAGATAGCACATAAGCCAGGAGGAAGAACTTGAATTGTGCCTTTGCTTAAAACAAAATAGAGATCAGAGGTGTAAATACTGGATTTCCTTCAGTAGATATTTTCCCACTTTATAAACATAAGTCCTTACTGATGGGGAGGATTAAATACAAAGATATAGTACTTCCTAAGAAGGCAGTGTATGATGGTTAATCGGACTTCTTCAAGAGAAGCCATCATGTTGCTATAAGACTGATCAGCTCTTGAAAATACAAAAAGCACTCCACCTTTGTAAAAAAGGATTTTTTCCCCTGCAAGCCAAGGCACTGGGATCACCCAGAAGCAAATCAAACATCTGCCCAGCTTACATGGGGCGTATAAGCAAACTGCAAATTGATGTGAGTAGATTAGCAGGTATTTTAACTTGCATTTATAGTGTATTCAGTGGTAAAATACTATCTTCTTGGTTTTAATTTCTAAAGTACATTCTATTTCTTCAGTCTGAAAGCTAAATTTATTTCCTACCCATCCTGATTTTTAAGAACATTCGTAAAAAGTTGCCTTAGTTGAAGAGAGGAGAAGCTCCTTAGCAGTACAAAGATGGGGGTGAAGCTCATTGGTATCCAATAAAAAGAAGAATGACTGTAGCCCCCACCATGTGCTCTGAAGCTGTGAAGACCATGAAGTTTCTTAGAGATTTGCCAGCTTAACCCTCCCAAGACCCTGCATAAATGGCCCAGCAAAGCCTTGCACTGAGCAATGAAGTAGAAGAAATTGCAGTCCCAGATCCCTTACTCTCTCATACTGCCTGAGCCACTGATGTATTTGCTTCGGGAGCTGCTAGGGAGAGGTATATACTGATATATTATCCTCAAGTCTTGTCCATTGCTGCATTTAACATCACGAGCGACACATTTTTCTGCATTATCATCCCGTGGCCTGGAATTTCTTTAAAAGGGTATTTATACATAAAGTAGCAAGATACGTGATTATGCTGCTGATAATCATTAAATTGCTTTTTCAGGTTTGCAGCTGATTAGACATAGGGGATTTATTGGGTGACGTTAGTTGGGATATTTCTATCACGCAAGCACTTCTCATAAAATGCCTGGAATTTCTAAAACCTCTGCCACAGCAAAAAATAAAAATAAAACCAGTACTCCACAGTTTGCTAAAGAAGACAAGAATTCATCATCAAACACAGTGGTACAATCTGCTTCCATTTCAAATATCAGCACGGTTTCCTGTAAACAAGAATGAAATAGTATATTTAATGGGATCTCTGTTAAGCCCCCGATGTAATACCAATGACACTTCCCTTCCTTAAGCTATGTTACAACAGCAAAATTCCACTTGTGTAATGTGTTTCGTACCAGCTAAAATTACTCAAGCAACACAATGACCTTACCAAGCCCAAGCTCTGTGCTTTTAACTGCAGCAGATTATTGCCCATGTCCCATCCACTGCTATCTGGAGCTGAACTTTTTAGCTGCACGCCACTTATTTTCTCCCAGGCATACTACCAAACATTGACGCTCTCACCTGTAGATGTGGCACTTCAGGGCATGGTATAGGAGACATGGTAGTGTTGGGTTGATGGTTGGACTTGATGATCCTAGAGGACTTTTCCAACTATAATGATTCTATGATTCTATGATACTCTGTGCCACAGATTTATCTTTGAAATTATTCCATGAACAATTTGCAGGGGGCCCTGATACACACCTAATACACCTGTCACCCATGGCTCGTTCACATGATGGCATTCTGGTTGTAAAGGATTCCTTTGACGACAACCTTCAGGTGTAGAGTTTGAAGCTGGAACACACATCGCATCTACAAATACATGACTACTATCCTTTTTAATGAGGCACTTACACGTTTCTTTATTACTAACTTGTCCTCATCCTTTTTAATTTATTGCAGCAACAACTGGGTTTGTGTGAAAATAGTGTCTTAGGAAACTGTGTCTCAGTCTTTGAGTTTCCTCCCTGCTATGCCTCCTGCTCTCCCCATCCTCTCTCCTGCTGTGCCTTCTTTGTTGCACAGTTTTCATGGAAATTTCCCAAGTTTCTTGTGACTTTACTAGCAGCCTTCTGCCAAAAACAATCAATTTCTGGTGCATATTTAGGGTCAAATTAGCTGTACCAATAGTAATTCTTAATTGCTCTGGTTTGCATACAACACACTAGCAGTCCCTTTATGCATCGTTAAAATCCCCTCTGTCCTGGTTTTGGCTGGGATAGAGTTAATTTACTTCCTAGTATCTGTGTTTTGGATTTAGCATGAGAATAATGTGATAACACACTGATGTTTTAGTTGTTGTGAAGCAGTGTTTATAGTAAGTCAAGGACTTTTCAGCTTCCCATGCTCTGCCAGCAAGGAAGTGCACAACAAGCTGGGAGGGAGCACAGCCAGGACAGCTGACCCCAACTGGGCAAAGGGATATTCCATACCATATGATGTCATGCACAGTATGTAAACTCTGGGGAGTTGGCTGGGGGGCAGCAATCGCTGCCCAGGAACTGGCTGGGCATCGGTCGGTGGATGGTGAGTGGTTGCATCACTTGTTTTTCCTGGGTTTTGTTCCTTTCTTTCTCATTGTTTTCCTTTTCATTACTATTATTATTATATTTTATTTCTATTATTAAACTGTTCTTATCTCAACCCATGAGTTTTCTTACTCTTCAGATTCTCTCTCCCCACCCCACAGAGGGTGCAGGGGGGATGAGCGAGCGGCTGGGTGGTACTTGGTTGCCAACTAGTGTTAATCCACGACAGACCATTTTGGTGCCCAGTGTGGGGGTGGTTACAGCAATGAAAGCAGAGCAACTGGCAACGCAGAGGCAAAACCATCTGGGCTGCCACATCGTGGCAAGATATTGCTGCCTGGGTAGAAAATCTCATTGTAAAAGTACGTCATGTAGATGCTGTGAAGATTGAAGTGGCTGAGGTGGATCTGGATTGGCAACATAAGGGTAAACTATTTATAGCTCAGTGGGCCCATGACACCTCAGGCCATCAAGGAAGAGATGCAACATGCAGATGGGCTCATGATTGAGGGGTGGACTTGATCATGGCTACTGTTGCACAGGTTTTCCATGAATGTGAAATATGAACTGCAATCAAACAGGCCAAGTGGGTAAAGCCTCTGTGGTATGGGGAACGATGGTTGAAATATAAATATGGGGAAGCCTGGCAGATTTATTACATCACACTCCCACAAACCCACCAAGGCAAGCGCCGTGTGCTTACAATCGTAGATCCACCACTGAATGTCTGGAAACATACCCCGTGCCCCATGCCACTGCCTGGAACACTATCGTGGGTCTTGAAAAGTGAGTCTTGTGGCAACATGGCACCCCAGAGAGAACTGAGTCAGACAACAGGACTCATTTCTGAAATAACCTCATAGACATCTGGGTCAAAGAGCATGACATTGAGTGGGTGTATCACATCCCCTACACGCACCAGCCTCTGGGAAAAATTAACGATACAATGGAGTGTTAGAGACTACACTGAGAGCCATGGGTGCTGGGACATCATAACATTGGGATAGACATTTAGCAAAAGCCACCCGGTTAGTCAACACTAGAGGATTTGCCAATTGGGCTGGCCTTGTCTTTAGCACTTTTACGTACTGTAGAAGGGGATAAAGTCCCTGTAGTGCACACAAAAAATACTCTGGGGAGGACAGTCTGGGTTATTTCTGCCTCGGGCAAAGGCAAACCCATTCATGGGATTGCTTTTGCCCAAGGACCTGGGTGCACTTGGTGGGTAAAGCAGAAGGTTGGGGAAGTCTGATGTGTACCCCAAGGAGATTTGATTTTGGGTGAGAATAGCCAATGATTTGAACTGTATGATGTTAATTGCTATGTAATACTCTATGTCATTACTACTATAGTTCTTATATGCCCTATTAATAGTATTACAGTAAGAACCACCCAGATTAATAAAGAATGGACTTTGATGAAAACTAAGCAAAGTGCAGCAGTGATGGAACCAGAACTAGCTTCAGCACGGAACACCCTCCAAGCTAGCAATGCTCTGTTAATTTTGTTTAATCTGGCGAAATATTCAGACGGTTTTTTAAATTTTCTTTTAGATTTGATCTGCTGACGTGGAAACTGTTTCACTTGTTAACAAACTGGGAAACAGGATATTTTCTGAAATTTCCAGAATATCAGCAAATGCTTTGCCTCCTGGTTCGATTAAACTGCTGGGCTTCACAGCAAGTTACAGATTTTAGCTCTCACTGCATTCTCATTACACTTTCTATTTTTTATATCAGTGATATTTTTAGCTATAATATTCCATACTCTGGTCTAGACCTCAAGTGGACTATCAAATAAGGTCACTTTCACCAAGCCACAATAACTTCTTAAGCCCTTTTTCTTCCTTTGTAATGGACTGTACACAGTTTTGGCGTTGCAGTCTTCTTTTCTGTAGTATTTCCAGAGTAAGAGCCCACACTTACTCTACAGTTTTGGCATCTGCTAGAGGTCCTAACAAACTGAGGTCCAAATAAGTTAAGATCCCAATAAAGTGAGTGTGCATAAATTCCTAACATTTGCTACCCAATTATATTGCTTTTTCTGACAGGGTTCTGACAATTTTTGAAACAGAAGACAGGAAGATTTCAATATTCACAAGTATTTTAGAGAATACTATCTAATTTCTGTATTCTGTGGCATTGGCAAGCTCTGTTTTAGAGAAAAAGCTCTTCCCCTTAGCATCCCGTTTCTCTGTCTAATTTCAAAGGACACACACCTATAGCAATAAACTGCAATATATAGGATGAATGACAGTAATAATGTAATTAATTGATGATGTCCAGACCTTTTCCTCAGAAGACAAAGAAGTCATCTCCAGTAGGATTTTGGCTTTCATTCTGTTATTACAAATACAATCCTCTAAGATTCAGACAACTAATCTCACTATTTGTGCAGAAAACTGTCTGTCTAGTTAGACATTTATTTAAAAAGAAATTGTTTTTGAGTGAAAAATAATGATTAATGGAGAAAATCCAAGGCTATTAAAGTTATAAGCTTCAAAAAAGTAATGCAAAGCACACCTTTTAAAAAACCTTTTAGCATTACTTAAACCCTGACTATGATATATTTCTAATTCTCTAGTGAAGCTCAAGTTAGACATGGGAAACAGCTTTTTTCTTGGGAAATTGCCTTTTTGTCTTCTTAAAATAGTGTAATGCAGTGCAATCTGCTTGATTTTTCTCTGTTGATGTGGGTTCTGTTTCAGTACTGAGGATGAGGTGTTTGCACAAGGTAGCGCTGGGAAGCAAGTAAACCTCTGAGTCTTGAAGGTCTGGAGTAAAGACAAATGAGGTCCCCTGGAGAAGAGATGTGGCATCACACAAAGAAGCAGAAAACAGGCAGCTCAGGGGCTGGAGAGTGTGAAATGAAAGCGGAGGCAGAAGGCAAACTGGGCACTGCAGCTTAATCTCACATGAGGCTGGCAGCATGCTCATATGTTTTGAGGGGTAAGAAGACACGACTCTGCCACAGCTGCAGATTGGGAGCAGGTTTTTGGATAGGCCCCTGCAAAGAGGGCATGCGGAAACAGCAAGGCCTGAGGTGAGCCAGCCTAGGGAAGGACTGGGGTTCACAGAGCTCTAGTGGCAGGCCAGCGGCACTGATGGCAGTGCAGCGAGACACCAGGACTAATCCAAGCAATTTTACTTTTCTGGTTTTTGGGAAGCTGATGAGTTTACAACAAAATAGAAAGGGCATATTTACAGAAGAGTGGAGGTGGGAAACGTGAGAAGTTTTAGGTAGATTTATTTTAAGAAAGCAATGGAATATCTCAGAGGAAATGTCAAGGAAAGAGCTGGATATACAAGAGTGGAGGGGAAAGCTGTGAATGATTTGCAATTCTAGTAACTAAAAATAACACAGATTAAGCCTTTTGACTGGGGAGATGGGGGGAGAAGAGGGAAGCGCAGCTCTGAGCCTGGTACAATGGGCTGCAACCAAGCCAAGCAGCAATGGTGCCAGAGCGAGGGCTTCTTCGGGGGCCACCTCCTTGCCACCTGGCAGCACAGCTCAGGGACAGCTCAGACGAGAAGTGCTGACAAATGTGCTCTTCTGCACGTGGGGTTTTAAACAAAGAACCGGTTAGTGTAGTGTCATGAAGTCAGTACAACTCATGTCTAAAAAAAAAAAAAAAAGAAAAAGGAAACGTGCTGCTAGCCTGTTTAGGTGTAACACAGCAAAGCCCCCCAGTCAGCAGAGCATGCCTCCACTCCCTGCCCTGCTCTGATCCTGTTGCCGTGTCCTCTGAGTCCCACAAGAGGGAGAGGACGCTGTCCACCTTTAAAACGCACCTTTTAGGTCTTTAGGAAAACCTCCTTCCTTAAAGGTATTTAGACATCTCATCAAATTGTGGAGCAGAAAAGGCACGGCAGGGCCCCACTCCCTCACTCTTTGGGACTATAAGCATCAGCCATCGTTTGATGTTACTGAGTGGTGGCTCTTCCTTCTGCCTCTGCTGCCCTGCTCTTTGGATCAGAAAAAACCCGAATCTGTTAGACTGCCTCAGAGCTAATGAGTCAGAAAATGCACCAGCCACACTTGTCTCCCTCTATTGAAACTATGTACCTTAAAAAACCTGACGGTAAGGACAAGATGCCTCTGACTTCATCTGGGAAGGATTTCAGCATTTCACCACGTCAGCCATGTTACACATTTGAAAAAAAGTCACAATAGACTCTGTCGCCAGGTTTTTAAGATTTTTATATATAAACAAAGCACACAATATATCTTTAATTTCCTGGGTAAATTAAAGCTTACAGAGAAGCAGCAGTCCACAGGGCACAGGGAAACATTGTTATGGACGGGTATATGCCTAAATTTACTGCTGGATTAACAACCTTGTATGTCTGCAGTCACCCCTATGCTATGCCAACCCAGTAAGGAAATTGAAGATTTAAGTATATGCCAAATATGTATTCAACCAAATGTTGAAATGAAGGAATAAATGCAGTTGTAGTGTAACAGCACATGCAGATATTTTATACCAAGTAGATTAAAAATATTTGCAAAAAGTGAAGGTCAGGATAAAATACGCAACTTTGGGGAAGTGGAAAGAATGTAAGAACAAGGAGTTAATATCAGGCATATTTAATAAAAAAAAATCCTGCAGTAAAAGCAGTCATTAAATCATGTTTCACAACATTATCTCCTAGAGAGCAAACAACTACACCACACAGCTATAGGAAATTCAGAAAAACATTTAACAAAATTTTTGGCAAGTAGGTTAAAATTGCAGTTGTATGACTTCAATTAAACTAGCAGAAAAGGAAGGACTCTGGTGATCATTTTTTAAATAAAATATATCTTTAGTCCTTATATATTAGCCAGTGAATTTGGACTCCAGAAATGTAACTTCATACAAAGACTACAGTGAACTGCAGAAAAATCTGTTTTACGGCTTTCCAGTCACATTAGTCATGGGTATAATTCAGATGAGAGTTACAATTTCAATTTTAAATAAGTTTTAAGGGGAAAAAACTGTCTAATCAAGTCCTTATGAGTTACGTAAAATGTAATTCAGGTAGTACCTTAAAATTCTTACGTGCACTGTTTTAAAACATTTCTGTAGTTTTCTGTGCCTTTATCCTATGAAACAGAGATTTGCTTGTTCCAGATTCATGTCTACATCTATAGGAAAGTTGACTCTTGAAACTCTGTTTCCCCATAACGCTGGCAAAGAGGGGGAAGTAGGCATAGCACCTATTACCATACATTTCTCCCTTTCTTGTGCACATATGGATCATCATCTAGGAATGTAGGAAAGCTGTGTAAAAGGTGTGATGACTGGGATTAGACTTTGTCAACAATAATCCTTCCTTCATCAGGCTGCTCTAGCAGTAATGGCATCAGGCATCCTGCCCTGGGTGTGGAAGAGGAAAATGTGCCCTGTTCGTCTACTTGACGCCTGGTATTCGCTGGCTCTGGCAGCTTCCCATAGCAATTTTTTTTTTCACATGGAAGAACCAGGATTCCCAGAAGCAGTGGGAGGCACAGTCCGAGCAGGAGACTTCCTGGTCTCATGTGGCATGCAGACATGACTGAACACAAGCTCAGTGCACGAGACAACAGCAAAAGTGGGTAACTTTTGCTCTGTATCACAATCCATCACTACAGTGGTCTTTGGAGAGCAGCCTTTCCTGAAGTCTGTACTGACTAATTCAACACAGGCAGGAGTTCAGACTGCAATGACTGGCAATGCCTTACACACTGCTATGGTTCAAGCAATCGAAGGGAAAGAGAATTAGTTTATGATTTGGCAAATTCACAGCAAAGCCACTGGGCTTCTTCCGCAGATGCACCCCGTAAACACACAGAGTGGGCAGTAGCTGGTAGTCATATGTATACCTCTGGGCTTGGCAGGGCACCAGGAGCTGACTAGTGATGGAGCAAGCGAGACCCAAACAGATCCACGGAAAGGTGGAAAACACATTTCTGAACAAGGAGAGAGTGCTTGTGGGTAAATGTTGCTGAAAGAAACCTGTTGACTATTTGAGTCCTCCTGTGCTAGCAGAGATGAGACTGAAAATAAACTATACTGTAGTGTCAAGTAGCAGACCCTGGCAGCTTCTCAACAGTAAAAAAAAATTGGCTCCAGCTGTTTTAATTAAAAAGAGACACAACAGTTATCATGTCTGAAGGTTTTCAGAAGAAAGCATTGAAATTCATCCATCCAAATTGACTGCATCTCCAACTCCAATGGGGTCTCTACTGCGCCTAGGAGGCATGAAATATTATGCCTGGAAAGCTGACGCTGCCATACGACCACCTTCGAAAGACCTTTCTCTGTTATTGTCATTATTCAGTTCCCTCAAGCTCCCTTTAAGGATAAAAGTACTGTGTTTCTAGCACTGGAGTGCGAGGTGGCTTTGGCAGGGCACTCCCCGGCGTGGGAACAGGGGAGAGCGCCTGTGGCCTCACCTGGGAAATGCCCCTTGGCCAAGCGATGCAGGAACACAGCTGGATTAGAAGCAAAGAGGCAGCACCAGCTAAAGCTCTGAAATCATTGGGTACATACTATCTGCTTCTTGCTCAAATACACTGTACACAAGTACTGGTCTTGAGCAAGACCAGCATGGCGGCAGCAGGAGGCTTGAAATGATGGGAGAGGAACACAAGTACCTCCTTCACAGAAACTGGCAACCAACATCCAGCGCAGGATCAAGTCCCACAGGCCGTCTGTCCAACCCATATAGCCAACTAAAGGCAAAATACTGCACCAAACTAAATGGTAATTTATGATGAGTACCTGCTTAACTAGTCTTTCACCTCATCTGGAAAGGCAGGTTCTTTTGTAAACCTCATGTGACATGGGGACAAGAGAAACTGCATTTCAAATTACAGCAGAGCACTAACTGGACTAACATGAAAATGCTGAGGCAAATGGCATTGGCCATCCCCAGAGACACCTTTTTTGCACACAGACTAACAAATGTAAAATTGGAGAATTATAAACACAACCTGAGAACCAGTTGGGTTTGAGGTTTCTAGACTGTAATTAGCAACACAGCTGTTGTTCTGCAAAACTAGGAGACCCCAATTTGCTTTAGTGCTGTCTCTTCTACAGCTTCCAAATGCCCTCACACCACATCACAGCTTATGCAATACCCCATGGATTCCCTCGGCTTAAAGATGGGAGCCCCTCAGTCCCTCCTCCCTAGAACACCCCCAGAGCCTTCCCATTACCTTTAAATTACCCCAGACAACACTCTCACTGCCGCCGTAGCAATACTTACTACGTATCACACAGCATTTGCAGACAGATTGAAAAGAAAGAGCCTCTGGGGCTTACAGGAAAGCTACACGTGTGCTGATTAAGCAGGCATTCGTCATCACAGGGAAAGGATAAAAGCAGAGTTCCTTCCTGCCTTTCCCTCAGTTGGGACATAAATGTGCTCACCCATCTCTCCTCAATCACCCATTTGCAAAGAACATACCAGAACTTCATATTCTAAATATTTCTATGCCTCTTTCAAATTTAGTTAAAATTGATCAAAAGGTTAAAAACTGCAGAGGGCTGGGGAGGGTGGCAGCTGCCAGACACAGCTGCAGGCAAACTGCACATTGCACAAGCTTACTGCCTCGGACACCCTGCCTGCAGTTATGAAGGGTAATTTCTTCAGCATCAGAAATCCTCAGCTAATCACAACAGCCCCAGCTC
This sequence comes from Phalacrocorax carbo, assembly GCF_963921805.1. Classification (NCBI taxonomy): domain Eukaryota; kingdom Metazoa; phylum Chordata; class Aves; order Suliformes; family Phalacrocoracidae; genus Phalacrocorax; species Phalacrocorax carbo. The sequence continues at coordinate 25,493,246 of NC_087514.1, forward strand.
CACTGAAGGAAAGGGAGTTTACCAGTTCAGACCAGCTCACAAAATGCCTCAGCGCCTCTAAAGACATCTTTATTCCCAGAAAAAAGAATAAAGAGAAATAACTGGCTGAAACTTTCATCTTTCTTCACATAAACAACTTCTGTGGAAACACTTCCAGGTCTTTGGTTTTTAAGCATATAAGCCATGAAGCAGCTCTCCAGAGATCTTGCCGATCAGTGGCACATATAAGCTTCAAGAGTTCCAGGGAAAAAATACTGGTTTTCTTTCCTTTGTGCTTCATTAAACTTCAGCGTTAACCAGGAGAAAAGACACCTTTGGATAACATTAGTTGATACGGCCAATAGTTGGTGAATTTTTCTGAGATAGCTACTGGCAAAGCAAGCAGCCACAAGAATACAGTTGATACCTAGAACTTGATACAAGTGCACTAAGGAAAACACTTCTGTTTACTCTGGTTGAGAGATGTCTACAACCAGTGCTGGTACCAAGAGGTGCATAAGCTGGTGCTGGCATTTAACTGTATGTTGCTGAAAGGGATGTTTCGAGAGAGAAGCTGCAGCCACATGGAAGAGAAGAGATAGGGTTCAGTTTCCTGCAGAGGGTGGCTGTGGAAAAGTCACTTGGAGGAAGGCTGACCTTGCTGAAAGGTAACCATCTAAAAGCCAGTGTTTGCTCTGAGGTTGCTGCCTGTGCTTCCTCCCTGGAGGAGGAGGAGGAGAGGGAACGGCACCTCCAGCAGGTGCCCCGTTCCTGTCACCCCAGTGTGGAAGACGGGCAGAGAGACATTATAGCTATTAGAAGCAAAGTATTCAGACAAACTCGAAACTTTCCACTTTTTAGCTCTTGTACTTTCCAGATCTAACTGAATTGTTGCAGCTCTAAGCAGTATTCAAAAACTACAGTGGTCCACAATCTGGCCCTATGTTTTTAAGGTACTATTCTTTTGAGATGTATAGATGGGATTTTACGTGAATTACATCTTTTTATTCCACTCTCTGGTAATATAATACAAAACTATTTCAGTTAAGTCTGGCCTTCATGTAGTTCCCTTTCTCTCAAAAAGAAACAAAAAAAATCCTACCAAAAGTTTGACATTTTGAAGACTCTGGAAAACTACTTCAGATTGTCCTTGTAGGGAACACGTAACTATTGTGGTGTCTGAAAATGTACAAAAACACCAGAAAGAAAAAAAAAATATCAATATGGTACAGAAAATGCCACCTCAGTTAAAAAAAAAGCTAACATTGAAGATTCAAGAAATATAAAGGCTAACACATTAAGTAACTGACTGACTTAGACATAAAAGGAAACACTTAAAAAAAATTTACTTGAGGCAAGAAACAGGCAACAAACTGCACTGCTTAAAAGAAAATATAACCATCTTAAACTATAATTTTAATGATTTTTCAATGAATTTAATGTATTTGGTCCTAAGCCAATAGCTATTTATGGTTTGGGGAGGAGGTTATGTTGAAAATACAGGATGGTAATTAAACTGTAATCATTCTTCAAGTGCTACATGGAATTATCAAAATCCTAACTAACAGGCATAACTTGTGTCCACCAGCCACATCTAAGGGTCACAGTGATATCATGATGAAGTGCTATTAGATCATCACTGAAAAAAAACTGCTTAGTGTAGCAGTATCTTGCTTTCATGGAAGCAACAGACCATGGCAGAAATAGCAGCAGTATTTCTCACTACATGATACAAAGTTCATATTCTAGAATTCATATTTCAGAATGCTCGCTTCGGCTTTAAGACCGTATCACCACAGCTGTAAGATCAGTTATACTCTGGTAAACGCAGGCACAGTTTTTATGGCTACACAATGCACCATGGCTTTAAGACACCCAGAACACTGTAAAAAAAATCTACATGTGTGTACAGACAAGCCAGTTGAGTTGGCTTATCTCCATGTCACATGTATTTGGTGGACTAGTCTGAGATTAAATCTATCAGGATCCAGAAGAATATTAAACCAAGTCTCCACCAGGCTCAAAATATAATGCTTAATCAAAACAGATTCTAGGGAATCGATTTTAAATCAAACTCATTTACTCATTTCTCATACATGTCCTTTTTGTCAGATTTTATGTGCATCATAGGATATAAAATCTGCATTAACCAATCTGCTATGGAAGGCAGTTTATGAAAGGCCCTTTTGCCCATGCTTATCTACAGGTTAGATGTGATGACCCAGAAGTCCTCTCCCAGCCTTACGTTCCTGCAGAACACTGATCTAACAAGAAGAGCTGAACACAACAGCTGGCCAGAACAGAGGGCATCAGCAAAGGCTGCGGCACTTCTCAGCTGAGAAAACAGCACTTCGCCACAGGTCGTACAGCAAACACACAGGCTACTACCAGAGGAAATTAAGTATTTGAACAAGCAGAGGGTGATGCATTTCAGTCATGCGTGAAGGGAAACCCAGTGAATAAGAATTATACAATGCCACCATGAACATGCCCTTAAGAGACACAAAACAGTTTATTCTGAATGGAATAGAGTCAGCAAACACAGAAGCATTTTTTTTTTTTCCTGAAGGTAGAGGGAGTATAGACAATTTTCCAAGAGTCATAGAAGAAAGATTAAAAAACACTAAAAGAAGGAGTTGGCTCTTCATTTTACTTCCAAAGGATCAAAAATTAAGACATATGCATTTTGGTTTTGGTCACAGACTGATACTCCAATCATTCTGAGGCTGGGAAAATGGTAGATAAGAGGTTCAAATAATGCAGAATAAAGGAAAAGGAATTCACAGGATTGTCTGATGTTCACCACTGCAGTATGAGGATGGCTAATCACATAACAGAGCCTGTCTACAAAGAGCTCTTCAAGAAACACTGAGATTGTTCAAGTGCACAGATCCTTCTGATCGGAAGCAGGGAAAGCTAGTTTATTATTTAAACTCTGCCAGAGCTAAGAGCAAGAGCAGCAGCTGATTTTAGTTTTTAATGAATACGTGGTGCATTTCTCTTGACCACAGGTTTCAGTTCTGGAAAAAGGGAATAATGAGGGAAAATAGATTCCATCTGATGAAGGGGGAAAAGCATCCTTGGGTATCAACTTGAAATCTAAGAAGCCTGTTTTGAACTAGTTTTGAGGGGTGCAGTGACAAAAGCCCATATGGAAGTAAAACCAGCAAAAAACTACAGATTAAGCAGTAAGACTGGAATTTGAAGTTTGGAGACCAGAAATCAGACTAGGCCATAGCAGACTGGGAACAGCAGGACACCAGATGAAATTTTGAGAGGCTGGGTGCTGGAAGAACACAGGCAGATGACTGTGCAACCACAGCTCCCTCTTGTACGTACACTGGCCCTATCTCATCTTACGTTGTGGACCGTCTCTCACACCATCCACACCCTATGTAGGCATATGTAGACCATGCCCTTCTACAACAACACGCTGCCTGCAGCCCACTACTACCCGCAAGTCAGACAAAGCCCATGTGTAGAAGAAGTTGCCCCTTCAGATCCCACACAGGGGAGCTATGAAAACCAGGAGGCAGTAGGCTGAGCAAGTCCACACTGGTACTTTATCCTAGCACTACTGGAGCAGACATATCCAGGCTAGAAGCTGCCTTTTCCTCTTTCTCTCCTTTATCTACATTTAGCACTGACAGCATGGGGGTTTAGTTCAATTCATACTTCTGCTGAGCAGCAGTTCTGGAGGAGGGAGACCAGCAAGTCCAGAGCTGACACAAGCCTGTGTGCTGGAATATCAACTTCAGAAGAGTCCAGCTGGTCTACAGACAAATTCCAGAACCCGGTCACCTTGTCACCCTGCTGATTACCAAAAATGATTCAAAGAAGCTATCCCTGGAAACAGAACGTTGCTCTGCATCCCACAAACCTATTGCATCAGGATACTACAGTGTGTAAGGTTTCAGTGTCAAATGTTGCTTGACGAGATATATCATCTCACAATATCTGACAGGTCACCATGGTTAAGACAAATTTGACAGAAATGTGTCCTTGTAGTGATGAGACTCAAGTGTGTGGTTCCTCTGTCCTGGATTACCTTTGCCAAGGAAATCAGCCATCACAGTCCAAAGCAGAGCCCAAGCACACAGCAACATAGAAGTAGCATAATCAGGAAATCAGCCCTCAAGTGCAAAGCTGAGAACGCACCAATTTGATGGTACAGATCTATCTATAAGTATTTGGTGGAACAAGTCCAAGCAGGATACAAATTTATTTAGGAAGAACATTCAAGTGAAAAACAAAATCACCAAAATATACGAAATGGAAATACAAACTTCTATGAAGTTTATAATAATTTTTTGCTGAATATCTTCACATGTAGATGACAGGGAAAAAAACAGAGATGGGATCATTGCCTGGATCCAGTCCTGATTACATGCTCTTGAGAGAGACTTAAATGAAATTGCCTTGAGAAGTTATCAAGAGCAAGGTAAGGGGCTGGGAATTAAATTGAGTAGCCACTGTAAATGCAACATGTAGGACACTGAAAGATTTAGGAATGTGTTGAATGACAATGTTTGCTTAAAAGGCAGAGAACAATATCAGAAGTCTATCTGTGACTTCATGAAGCTTCATCTTCATTAAAAGGGAGGAACTCATTAAGACAAAATGAAAAGGAGTGACTTCTTTCTAAGGTACCTAGACATTACATCCTACAGTGAACTTTCATTCTATGATGACGGTGACCATGCAGGCTCAAAGCACGTTCTAGATCATTGATTGATGTGTTGCTTTTGGATGACCCCTGCGATGAAAGGAGGAGTTTAATAGACAAACTTACAAAATATTTATACTAAGTATGAATATTTGTGCTCAGAGGAATGGATAAAATAGAAAATCCAGTTTAGACAACATACAAAATGTCTTGTAAATGTAATGCATTAAAAATATGTTAAAATTAAATATTTACCCAGATCCTTAATGAGTGATAATGCCTCCCATGATATAAATGCTCCTCCACCGTCATCCATAGCTCCCTGCCCAACATCCCAGCTGTCCAGATGTCCACTGACCAATACAATCTGGAAAAGCAATTATGAGGAAACATGTCTACATGAAAACACTGAATCAGAAAAGTCAGTTCAGCATTTAAGTATTTTAATGATTTTGTCATAAATTTGGCCTTTTAGTTTAGAACAGGAGGAAGGAAACATTTCCAAGAAAATTAAAACATTGCCCTCTAGTCACTGAATATAAATCTGGGGTGACCAAATCCATCCTACTGCTTCAAACCACTGCCTAAATCCAACTAGATATGCTGTGAGAAATGTTTAAATGAAAAGCTTTGTCTTGTACATTAACAAAGTGCATACTTTCCAGAGATATAGGACTACTACGTTGCAGAATGGCGAAAAATTCTTTCATATTCCAGCTGTTTAAGCCTTTAGGCATGATATTTGATTAACCCTATTTTTGGGTGCATAAGGAAGAAATATGAACTTAGACTGAAGTGTTCCCAGACAGAGGTTGTTTTTTTTTAATATATCTATGGTACTTCTCACAGAGTACCTGTAGTTTATTACTGGATCCTCTATGTGCTACAACAATGACAAGGTATTTTATAGTTCCATTAGTCATAGGATATTTGAAATTAAAACCGACATGGTAGCAAGTCCCAGATGGGTTTTTTGTGAGGAAAGTTTTGTTGCTACAGTAGAGTGTAGTAGTATACATATCTCTAGGAACACCCACTTTCAGATCTGAACTCTTCAAATGTTAACAAGCAGCATCAGACCAATACCAGAAGTGACACAGTTCCCTGACTGGACCTGAAGCTGAAGGGCTGATGGATCTGATTGCAATGGAGAGGTCAAGAAGGGACAAGAGCTTTGAGCTGAGTGGGCAGTGTGGTAAAATGATGCAATAGGACAACAAAAAAAAAGAGCAGGGAGCCGCTGCAGTGCCCCAGGAATCTTTGAAGAACTGGTACCAGTAAAGAGTGCCCTTGGGATAGGGTGGAAGCATCCAACCCATGACAGCTCAGCACTGAGGAAAAACTGAAGGAGACCCTGGAGCACCCGCCTGTGTCCTGCCCAGAACTGGCCAAACATGAAGGAATGCTTCGCACTCTCTGGTCTGCCGATGTCAAACAGGTCTTAGAGTTGTGAGACCTACAAAAAGGTGAAAAATACTCATTCCTCCTTCCACCTTCTTCTTCCTAAGGGATGAGGATGTCCTGGCATATCATCTCAGCTTTCATTCATCACTCTAGCACTGAAAATGAGAACATAATGAGTTTTTCCTGTTATCATTGCTGGAGGGTGAGAGCCTATGCTCTCAAGTGTGCAGCTAACATTGCAAGGAACTCCTTGGCACCCAAGCACGAAGGTCTCTATTTTTCCTTTCACATGAGAGAAATCTTAGTATGTTTTCACTGGTTATTAAAAATAATGGGCAAACAGATCATGGTAAGACAAAAAGCATCAAGTATTCATCAACCAACCATGTTTTTTCATCCAACCAAATACAAACTCAAGTAACACAACTAAAAGGCCCCTCTATTAAACAAGGGCCGTGATAAATTACTAGTCATATCCATTGTATTGCCATATGTCCAACCAGAATGCACAAAACCCCTTTATATTTAGAAAATACACTATCAAGTGTTTATAAATGCATGTATTATAAAAAACAGAAGTGTCATGCCTTAGAAGCTGGAAAAATTTGTGATCAAAATCTGAAGAGCAGCTTACTCTCTCCTTCTCAGACGTTCCAACTCTCTTTTCTGCTTATCCAGCCTTAACTCAACACGTGCTTGCTTTCCAGCGCAGACTGATTTTCTTGGTTAGTAGACAGACATGCTGCAGCCTTTATTCCAAAGCCTCCCCTCCTTCAAAAGCGATTAAATTTGGACAGCAGGCCCCTCTGTAAAAGTCTCAGATTTACTCAGGAGGTTTTCCTGCATTTTATTGTCATGATCCTTCCAGGCCCAGCGTGAAAGACTCAAACAGCACGTTTTCGGGGGATGCTGCCCTGCAGTTGAAGTACTTAATCTGCTGCAAACTTCTGCTACAATAACAACATAGCTTGAAACCAGATAATCTAAGAAAAGCCATGCCAGCTTTGGAGGTAGAAACCTTTCTAAAATGAGAGCAGAAAAGAAGGGCTTACGGCAGTAGTCCTTGTTCTTTTTGTTTACTTATAAGGGAGGACTAAGCATGCACGCACACACTTGCAGGTAGCGAGGGCAAAGCATGAATGAACTCTGCTTTGAGTTCATTCATGCATGTGCAGCCCCACTGCAACCTGCCTATGGCAGACAGAGCTCAAACACCACCACACTTTGCAGCCAACTGATGCAGACTCATTACTGTCCACTCAGTAAGGAATTAGCAAATAATAATAATTAAAAAAAAAACCAAAACAACAGAAAAAGCTCTGTGTGAAAGCACCACTCTCTGCAGTATAAAGGATATCTATTCCACAGCTTCAAAATCACCATGCGGTTTGTTTGTTCTTAAAGCAAAAATTGGTTTTAAGAAGGTAACTATTCACCTTCCTGGGAAACAGAGCTTCAAGCTGAAGTGAAGTATTTAGAACAAGTCTGTAACCTCATTGAGAGAGGACCAAGTTTACAATAGAAGCAACGCCTTGTCTTTAGCAGTGAAAGAATACCTCACTAATGCTGTTCCCTGGCAGCAATCTCAACACGAGTGTCTGAGAGGGAATTATTCCTCATTTCTGTAAAAAAACACATATTGCAACAGCAGGAAATTCCAAATCAGACGAAGGTGGTTGTAATCCCATTTGGGGTTACAGACTCCAATCATAAAGCATCTTTACCAACTCCAGAACATTACACCAAAACAGATCAAAGTTCAAGTGGATTGAGAAAGTCAGTTAATTATATGGATGAACTTTTACTTATATTTACTTAAGCTGATGCCAAGAGCAATTACATAAATACAACCGATGTACTTCTATGTGAAACTTTTTTCAGAACAGTTGTTTTTTTAAGCTCTCAGGCTTTTGTAGCAGCTGCTAAAATGAAAGTTTCAGTGATCCTGCTGATAGCTAGCCATAGACATTCTTAAAATAAGACACGGTCATAAAATAACACGAACTCTATGTTTATGTTGGTCTTTAAGTAGATATAATGTGTCTGGGCAATAAACAGAATTATTTCTGAAATTAGCTCTAAACCACTGTATTATTTAAAATAATATTTTAAAATAATAGTATTATAATTCTCTGTACAGGTGGGCCAATAACAAAGGCAGTTAAAGCTATAAGGACGTATGATTATTGCATTTTCCACACTGCTTTCAAATCTGTTATCAGCTCCAAATCTACACATAGACTAATCGCTTACATTTGCACAAAACTTCCCCACAGAAATGTCAGCCATGTCAACAGAATGTAAACATTGCAAAGCAATATAAGTATGTATAAGTCTTTCTTTTAAATGTACAGAGAAACCACAGGCAACTCTATAGGACAGTATAAATACAGCAATACACATTTGCCACATTGACCAAAAATACATTTAGGGTAAGACAGCTTGCATGCAACATGACAACTTAAGATTTGGCTTTCCTGCAGTGACACAGCTAAGAAATGCTACTCTAGACACAGTCCTGAGACAATACAACAAAAGTGAAACTGCAGGAAACATTTCAAATAGAAGGTGAGTTATTCTATTTCCTTCTGCATCACCATTATGACCTCTATTGGATGCCTTTAAGTCATACCCAGCATTTCAATCAAGCAATATGAAATTTATATTATATTTTATATATTGATATAAATATATATGTATATGGTTTTTATATTTTAAAATAAAAAAAGATTAGGGAGAGGAACCACCCATTCACATACATTTGCATGCGTCAAGGAGTTATCCTTCTAAGCAGGATGTTTTTTGCCACTAAAAAAATAATCTCCCATTCCATACATAGTCACATGTGCCTATTGCATTTGTCACACAGTAACTTCATAAAATGTAGGTGAGCTACCTTCTGCTTGGTTAGAGGGAATTTTAAAAAAAGCCTATTCCACTTTTAGTCAGTCTCCATAATCTCACTTGCTCCTGTAGAGGTGCAAGGCAAAGGCAACCTTAGAGATCATAAATAATAAACATTAGGAAAGAACCGTAAGTAACATTTTCAACCACAGAATTCAATCTAGAGTAACATTTGTATCAAGTTGTGAAAACCAGCATGCAAAGTTATTTCCTGTCACTGAGGCAGATGGTAACAGAAGAGTAATGAAGTCACCATTCATCTTTGCCTGTCATGGATGAAGATGACTTCATGGATGAAGGTCAGGGTCCACAAAGCAGGACCTGTATTGATGGAATCTAGCTATCAACACTTTCTCATAGAAAAGCTTATCCAAATCACTGAAAAGCAGTTTTCCTGACATCATCCTCCAGCAGACAGGGAAGATAAGGAGCACCTTAACTTGCATGGAGAGGACAGAAAACTTAAACAAGGAGTACATACACAGAAAATGGGATGACCAAGAACTAAATAGGTTATCAGAAGGAGACCAAGCATCTTTAGCCAAGACACATTCAAACCCCAAGTGCCTCTACGCCAAAACTTCAAGTTGAAACAGTGAAGTGCTCTAGACTGTAACTTGAGTTCTTTTCAACTGTTCGCCCACATTTTCAGCTAAATACTGCCACAAGTTAGTCGTTTGCTCAGGCAACACAGGTCTATGGTGTTTCAGCCTAGTTCCCAACTAGCTGGAAACACATGAAAAGCATTTCTATTCAAATTTTTGTGGTTCTTTTTTCTCCCGTTTGCTTCTAAATATGTCCATCTTAAGCTCTCGGTACCACAATAAGGCCTTTTTTCTGCATGAACCCCCTCCCAGTGCGTGGGATATTTGTACAACACTTATATGTATGAACGCCACATACAGTTAATTTGTGTTTGGACCAAAATTAGAGGAAAACAGAAGTCAGATAAGAATTAGGATCCCCTATTCAATCCAATCAAAAAATTACCTACAAATTCTCTCCTTCCCCATACTCATTACTCTTTTTACTCACACAAACACTCCCTCACCTCACAGTTTCCTGTCTTCCCCAGTCCCAAACAAAATTTCTGATGCTAAATAAACCATGACTGAAAAACTCTTAATCCCACCTTCTCAGACAGAGGAACCCAGCACCAAATTCAGGCCTGTGCTCCTAAGCATAGCGGGTGCATTTTGAGTAATCTACCCATTTGGATAGCATGAAAACTTTGAACTGCCAGATGACTTCAGTTTATAAGGATCTAAAGATTTTCTTCGTTTCACTGTGTTAACAGCATGAGAACAAAGGAAAAGAGAAAGACAGCATATCATGTACCTAACTAGTGGGCAAGTAAAACAGCTGGCAGGACTAAACTGAAGCCCAATCATACTTAACCTGCCTTCAGAACTATGATTAAACAAAGTCTTCATATACACAGATTTGTAAATTAAGAGTACTTAATCTGGCATGGCAGTTTTAGGATATATCAGCATCATCTCCAGCAGTGCTTGCAAATGTTTTCTGGAAAATGGCAACACGAAGCAATATGCTTTGCTATTGACTAACCAAAAAGCAAAGCTGGCACTAGTGTCCAGTCACCTCCCTCTTCTAATGTAATTCTTAGTCTGCAGACTGTATTCTCTTTCTCATTTTTAGGAAAACATTCTGTCATCTTAACGGAATAAAATTTTGGTGTGTAATTAGTTTTTTTGCCCTGACCCATTCCCTTCCCTACTCCACCTCAAACCTTTCTCCCTTCACCCAGACAAATGACAAATTAGAGTTATCTACTCTTCCTACTTGATACTTCATGTCCAGGCAGAGACACATTCCCGTATACAAACCAACATTCCTCAAGTTTTAAAATATTTACAATAGTTATTTATTTGTATCATGCCATAAGATTCTGTAAATCAGTCCCTTGGCTCTTCCATCAAATGCCATTCTGAAATCTAAACAATCAGAACTTGTAATCCTATGTGCTGTAGCAGTGCACAGACTGCAGCAAATGCATCACACACCATCTTTCTTTCTGGAATCCAACCCAGCACTTCCAGCAGGATAGAGACTTGAAGGAAAATTCTCAAGCACTGCATAATAAAGATAACCATTTAAACAGTTCTTGCAGGCACACTGTGTCTTGTATCAATCCTACCACTATTTCAAGCTTAGCATTTCAGCATCTGGGGAATACAAAACTGACAGACTTCCCATCAGCAACATAGCACTATATGGCATGGGATTAGAATTGGGCTTCCATGCAAGATTAGACATATATGGGCCCCAAAGGGATGCACCCACAAGTGCTGAGGGAACTGGTGGATGCTCTTGCTGAGCCACTCTCCATCATCATTGAAAGGTCGTGGAGGACAGGAGAGGTGCCCAAGGACTGGAGGGTAGCCAATGTCACTCCAATCTTCAAAAAGGGCAAGAAGGAGGACTCAGGAAACTATAAGCCAGACAGCCTCACCTCCATCCCCAGAAAGGTGATGGAGCACTTCATCCTGGAGGTCATCTCCAGGCATGTAGAGGACAAGAAGGTTATCAGAAATAGTCAACATGGATTCACTAATATGAGATCATGCTTGACCAACCTGATAGCCTTCTGTGATGGCGTGACTGGCTGGGTCGATGAAGGGAGAGCAGTGGCTGCTGTCTATCTTGACTTCAGTAAGGCATTCGACACTGTCTCCCATAGCCTCCTCACAGGCAAGCTAAGGAAGTGTGGGTTGGATGATTGGACAGTGAGGTGGACAGAGAACTGGCTCAGCAACAGAACTCAGAGGGCCGTGATCAATGGAGCAGAGTCTGGCTGGAGGCCTGTCACTAGCAGTGTTCCCCAGGCGTCTGTGCTGGGCCCAGCCCTGTTCAACATATTCATCAATGACCTGGATGAAGGGACAGAGTGTAACCTCAGCAAGTTCGCTGAAGATACCAAGCTGGGAGGAGTGGTAGATACACCAGAAGGCTGTGCTGCCATCCAGCGAGACCTGGACAGGTTGGAGAGCTGGGCCGAGGGGAACATCATGAAATTCAACAGGAGCAAGTGCAAGGTCCTGCATCTGGGGAGGAACAACCCCATGCACCAGTAGAGGCTGGGGGCTGACCTGCTAGAAAGCAGCTCCGTTGAGAAGGACCTGGGAGTGCTGGTGGACAGAAAATTGGCCCTGAGCCAGCAGTGTGTCCTTGTGGCCAAGAAGGCCAACAGTATCCTGGGATTCATTAAAAGGAGTGTGGCCAGCAGGTCAAGAGAGGTTATCCTCTCCCTCTACTCTGCCCTGGTGAGACCACATTTGGAGTCCTGTGTCCAGTTTTGGGCCCCCCAATTTAAGAAGGATGTGGAACTGCTTGAGCAAGTCCAGCGGAGCGCTACCGAGACGATCAGGGCGCTGGAGCATCTCCCTTCTGAGGAAAGGCTGAGAGATTTGGGTTTGTTCAGCCTGCAGAAGAGAAGACTGAGGGGGGTTTCATCAATACCTATAAATACCTGAAGGGTGGCTGTCAAGAGGATGCGACCAGACTCTTTTCAGTGGTGCCCAACGACAGGACGAGGGGCAATGGGCACAAGTTGGAACATGGGAAGTTCCACCTAAACATGAGAAAAAACTTCTTTCCTGTGAGGGTGCCAGAGCAGTGGAACAGGCTGCCCAGGGAGGCTGTGGAGTCTCCTTCCCTGGAGACACTCAAAACCTGCCTGGATGCGTTCCTGTGCCCCCTGCTCTAGGTGTCGCTGCTCAAGCAGGGGGGTTGGACAAGATGATCTCCAGAGGTCCCTTCCAACCCCTGCCATTCTGTGATACTGTGATATTTGAATATAAACTGTCCTGTATTTAAGAATGTGCAGTTCATTATGACCTGAAAAAAATTCTTTGTCTGGTTATGTTTAAACACAGGTCTACTCTATTATGTGTGATTCCCTTAATTTCAACAGCTAAATTCAAGCATGGAGCTATATCAGAGATACTCAGTTGTAAAAAATGTTTACTTAGTAAAAACTCTTTGTGGAAGTCTACCCTGATCATTTCCCAAATATTTGTCTTGGGCTACAAATATGTGAAAAAAGATTTGTGACTTTCAGCTCTTGCCTTTAAGAAAACACTAACTGCCTCCAGTTAAACTGCAATTGGATTAAATCATGCCCTAAATGTAAATCAGGAACATTACCACATTTAGAGGATTTTATTTTGTATATATAAGAATATTTCTGCAAATTAGTTTTTAGCTTTGGTGTCCAAATAATATGACTTCACTGTACAGCTCCTTTTATTAGATTTCACGCACATTAGGAATGGTTCTCAAATAATCAGTCTAGCTGTCTCAACTAATTTACAGTCTAAAAGATACAGTGAAGTTCAGAAAGAAAAAATGATTAAAACAAAAACTGTCTTTTCAACTTAATATGCAGTGTAGTAAGTCTTAACTTCCAGGCTTCTGATTAAATGATAGATCTGTACATGAAACAGAAGTGACTCACTTAGTCACACAAGAATCCAACCCTATTATTGCTAAAAAGCTGATTAACCTTCAAAAAGCCTCTGTGTCACAATATACAGTAAACTCTTTAAAGCTGAATCTCTACTTTGTAAAAGTGATTGAAAAGAAAATGTTCCCGGAAAGTATTGCAACCAAACCTCCCCGTTTGAAGTGAGTCTCAAAACCACTGAGCAGTTAAATAGCATGGGCTGATGTCATTTATAGTATATAGGACAGTGAAGGAGAAAATTAGTCTGAAAATAAGTTATTAATGATAAGGGAATTGTAGTAAAGGTAATGAGACATAGAAACTATATGACCATTCAAAAGATAACCAAGTATTTAAATGACTACCATTTTCTTATTAAATGTTGGATTTCAAGGCTTAGCATTTCCATATTTAAGTTCCCTCGAATCTTTTATTTCCTATTTCCTGAGCTGTAACGTTTCAGAAATAATACCACTCTTTAAAATACCGTATTTCAAAAATATTTTAATTTATACATTTCAGCGCAGCTTCTAGAGGATCTAAGAGGAAAAATCATAACAATAACTACATCTAAACAAAACCAGCTATCACCGAAATATCGCTTACCCTTGCATTAAGATGAGGATGCAGCTGCTATTTATCTAGTTCAAAGATGAGCAAAGAATCCCTGCAAACGCCCCTGTATGAAAGCTGAAACAGTGTCTGACCTGATATGCAGAGAGAAACAATCCTTTTTCTACACTTACCAAAGGAAGACTTCCCTTACACATGTAGTAGATGATTGGTGTATGAAGAAAGGGATTATTTTATAATCTAGAGAGTCCTTATATTTATATATTTTTCACTTTAGGGATATATGTGGCCCTTCTACCACATTACTACAGATTTATCAAGATTCACAAATGTTTTATCTTGGAAATTTCCTTTATCAGATATTAATCTCAGCTAAAGTAAACATTAATGCCTAGGGCTACCCCTTTCACTGAAGCATTTACAAAACCTATCCTAACTGTACACTGTGATACTATGTACTACTGGCAAGCATCACTTTCCAAAATTGGAAAAAAAATATTTTTTTCTCAAAAAAAATTACAAAACTATTTTTTCCTCTCCAGAACACTAGAGGACCCCTTAAAACAGACCCCATGCCCTGCTAGCACTGCCTTAGGGCATTGTGAGGATCCAAAATGTCCTGAAAGCCATCCCGAGTGGATGAGGGATTCAGAGAGCCACCTCTGAACTGTCCTCAAGGAAATGGATTTAATTTTAAAAATCCCCCAAGAAGACGGCTGATGGAAGCAAGTCAAAACAACCCTTAGATGGTTGTAATACTATCAGCGGACTACAGGAGAGGAGGATTCAAAACCTAACATTTATGTCCCAGTGCCAGACACTGAGCATCAGAGAACACTTGAGGTTGGAAGGGGTCTCTAGGTGCTCATTGATTTCCACACCCTGCTCACAGCAGGGTCAACTTAGATCTGGTTGCTCAGATTATTGTGCAGTCGAGTTTTGAAAATTTCTAGACATGGAGATGCCACAACCTCTCTGGACAAACTGTTTCAATGTTTGCTCATAGGAAAATATTTTTCCTAACATCTATTATAAGATAACCTTTTTTAAAATGTGCCCTACTGAGCCCTCTCTGCAGCATTCAAAAGCCAATTTGGATTTTGAATGCCGTCAGCTCACAAGCCTGCCTTGTAATTTTACATCTCCAGAAGCTTTTACTTAATTCAGCACCGCCAGCTGGACACAACGGAAATGAAATTCCTGCCTTCTACCACATCATTGTCCCTCACCATTATACATACTAAAAGGAGTGTTGATCATGTAATCAGTTCTCCCAAAACTGTCTCATCATCCCACTTCTGTAGTCACAATGATCTATCAGAACTGGTGATGTCTCTTGTCGTCGCTACTCTATAGGGGGAGGTGGCTCTACGCCTTTCTGCTGTGACGGCAAAAACTTGCCATTCACCAGCATTAAGTATTTTCATGGTCACAGATTCACAGGAGTGTGCTCACAGCTGCCACTCCAGCCTATGACAGAGGCTCATCTGATGCTGTCCTCTTACTCCACAAATCCAAGCGCAGGCCAGGTTCTGGCCATTTCTTCCTCTGCTACATAAAGGATTTCATTGTGAAGCACGCTAAAACACTCCACTAGTCTTTCATATGGTTACTGTAACCCATTCTTATTTCTATGGCTTATCCTACATTCTTGGCATCTGCACTGTTTTTTTTTCAGAATTTTGCTAAGATTATCTTTTAATTTGTCACAGCTTTTTAAAAGACTCTTATTATTCCTTACTAATTTTTAATGTGCACATATTTTAATTTCTCTTTCCCATATATACATTGCTTCTCTCTTAAACTGCAGAATAAACTTCTCAACACAATGCTAACTTCATGCATTTCCAGAAGTGCAGCAACCCACTGGGGTGGGGTAGGAAGTTAGTAAAAAGTGATGACTGAAACACCAGCACATGCAGCACAGGGAATGGGCAGGAGAAACAGAGGTCTGCATTCAGCAGCAGGGCTGCCATCTCCTTGGAATCCCAGAGGCATGGTGGGATGGCCTGCATGACCAGAGGGCTGCAAATGATGGGTGCAGGCTCTTTGGGAAGGACAGGCTGAGAGGGTGATGAGGGGCAGTTGCACGTTGTGTGAGAGAGCAGTAGGATCGCCTGGAGCTCTGCGCGAGGCCAGATGATGAGCCAGCTCATCATGTGGGTCAGGACTAGTAGGCAGACCAATGCGGGTGACTCTGTGATGTGTCTGATACAGATAGCCCTTGAAAAGGAAGGAGTAGGTGAGGCTTTCTTCAGGCAAACACAAGAAGCCCCAGGTTTGAAGGCCCTGGCACTTTAGCCACCCCCACACCTGCTGGAGGGACAACACAGCAGGACACAGACAATCCAGGAGGTCTCTGGAGTACGCTGATGACAACTTCCTCACAGAGGTGGTCGAGGAACCCATGAGGGAGATGCTTTGCTGGACCTGATACATACAAACAACGAAGAACCGTTTGGGAATGTGAAGGCCTGCAGTGAACATAAGATGGCGAAGTTCAGGATCCTGAGAGGAAGGAACAAGGCAAATGGCAGGATATCAGAAAGAAAGATACACCAGGAAAGTAGAGTTTAGCCTGTTCAAGGACCTGCTTGTAAGAATTCTACGAGAGACAGTCCTGGAGAGAAAGAGAGTCCAGGAGAGCTGGCTAATTTTCACGGATCAGGCTGGGGCTGACCAGCTAGAAAGCACCTTGGCAGAGAAGCAGCTTAGGGTCCTCATGGACTAGTTGACCATGAGCCAGCAACGTGCCTGTGCCATAAACAAGGCCAACAGCACCCCAGGCTGCATCAGGCTTAGTGTTGCCAGCAGGTCAAGGGAGGTGATCCTTCCCCTCCACTCAGCACTGGTGAGACACATCTGGGTGCTGTGTCTAGCTCTGGGCTCCCCAGAACGAGAGACATGAACATACTGGAATGAGCCAAGGGCCACAGAGGTGATGAAGAGACTGAAGCACCTGAAAGAGCTGGGACTGGAGAAGAGAAGGCTCAGGGGATCTCATCAATGTGTATAGATAACTGATGGGAGATGTAAGGAAGATGGAGCCAAAGTCTTCTCAGTAACGCCCACTGGCAGAACAAGAGGCAACAGGCACAAACTGAAATGGAATTAATTTAGGAATAAGAGAAGCCTTTTTTTTTTTATTTCAAGGGTTGTAGAACACTGGAAGTGCTACCCAGAGAGGCTGTGGGGTCTCCATCCTTGGAGATATTCAACACCAAGCACTACAAAGCCTGCTCCAGTTGACCTGGCATTGAGCACAGGGTTGGACTACATGATCTCCAGAGGTCTCTTTTTGTAATTTTGACAGTGATTCCAAACTGAATAATTCATATTTTCTTCTGGCTCTATATATAATCCACATTTCTTTTGGCTCTGAAAATTTCATTAAAGAGGCCCAAAAAGCAGAACACAACTTGGAAATCAATTCTACCAAACCCAAGTATGTCCTTCAAGATCCAGACAGCTAAAGTACAACCATAATCTTGAATATAGTATTTTACTGGCACAAGATAAAGAAAACCTCTTTTCTACTTAGGGCAGTCAAAATCACGGTAAAAATTAAAGTTAGTATGAAATCCATTTTATGGAATAATTTGCAATTTTTGTCTAATAGTTTTATAAACTGATGCAAGAACCCACAGAAACAGGACATTATTTGGCTTGCAAAATGAAAAAAAAGTCATTATCTTACACTGACCCTAAAAGAATTGCTTTCTATATTGCATGAGACATGTCTTCAAAGTCTCAACATCGTCTTCAAATTACAATCCTTCTTTCACCAATTATAGTCTCTTTGGTTTCTTTTACTTTCTGATAATTAAAGAGCATTTCTACTGAGGCTTAAATGTGGTCTTGGAAATCATTAGTATCTCATTTTTAAATTCAAATCAGTTAAATATATTGTATTGATCTCTTTATCAGTAAAGTGGGACTAAACATTTATTCCTATATTTATGACAGCATTAATGGAAAATATTAAGAAGTGGAGAATCAGAGTCCCCATCTCATGTTGAAATTACTGGAGGTATATCTCCTTACACAAACAAAAATTCCATCCACAACTTCTAGTACCTGTGCACAGCCCCACAGAAACAGAAGAGTTGTACTCACAGAGACACAGCTAAATACTTGTAACACCGACAGATTTCCCTACTTGATTTCCATTAGTGTATCTCAAAAACTCTGAGTTTTGATACAAAGTGAGAGCTCACCCTTTGTGTTTATCTGTCCTTAATTTCTTTGTTTATATACTGTTGTGACTCTCAAAATGTGTTTGACACAAGTTTTCACCAAGATGGAGAAGAGGCTGCTTTATCAAACTCAAACAATTCTATAAAAGACCAGATGAGACAACTGTTGTCAGGATGATTCCTAGGGTGGAATTTCTGCTCAAAGTCAAGGGAGATTCAGTTTATTGGAACTAGTAATGCAAGAGCTCTGGAATGCATTTGGAGCACAGTGGACTTCAGCAAACCTGGTGCAAACTACAGCTGTGGCAAAGCAGGAAATAACTGTGCCAACACAGACTTCAAGACGTTTGGCATACCACAAGGCTGAAAAGCAGTTCAAGTGTATGGCTGCTGCCTGTTGCCATCTTTTAATACTTGCACATGCCATGCACAAGCCAGTGTTTCCCTTGCACAGAACAGAGAGCAGATGAATAACTCATAGCTCTGGACACACCCTGAAGAAAGGTTAAAAACAAGTCAACTGCAGTAACAGAAAGGGAGGAGATATACAAATCTCTTGTCCTGCCTTTTCCAAAATCATGGTGTGATTAGCGCAGGCGGGAATACTAGAAAATGGAAGTTATCTTGTTTGGAACTGGTCCAGCTTGTATTCATTTCATATTCATAATCATTTAATAATATCTGAGTATTCATTGCAAGGGACATGCAGAGTGATTACTGTACTCATCCTAAAAGTGGGAGAGGCATCCTCATGGCCACATTCTGGAATGAAACCGAGCTGTGTTTTGCATATTGGTCTCCATCTCCCCCCTATCAAGCACCTCAGTAATGGCTGCAGGTTGGTATAATCTTTGACATTTTCACATGCACAAATTTCTTCATGTCTTCCATAGCATGGGAAACTTTCTGAGCTTGTGAAAATGTTCACAGCACATTTTTTTCCCCTGTGTCTAGCTACAGAGAGGAAATGGAAAGAAGAGCACTAGAAACACCAGCTACGTCCAGGTTATACAGATAGGTTTGTGTGATGTGGGTTTCTGTCTACTCAGACTTAACATAAAATTAATGTCCCTAGGCCACTCAAAATCTGTCAGTGCTAATACTCCCTGTCACTTCACCTTGGATTTGAATCCCTGACCTTCATCTAAAAGGTTGTGTGTGTCACTGCCAATGCCATCTCCCTCTAGTTTCTCTTCCTATGGCTGCAAGTTGAAATAACTTAGTTAAGTATCCCTGCACTCCCAGTTTCACACATGATGGAGGAATGTATACTCATAGAGATGCTGACACCTGTACAGAACTGGCTAACCAGCTGAAAGCACCACTGAGTGCTATTAGACATCAGTCTTCACTCACCTTCAAAATATGCATTAAAAAGACCACGTATTCATCCAGCCTCCACAACCCTGACACTGAATGCAATAAAGGTTGTTGAATTTTTTAATGAAACCTTGTGTCATACTAAAATTATTACTGCTGTTCTATTTGTACTTCATTTCATATCTGTGTTGAAATGAATTTAATTTCTCCTCCAGGCACTGTTCTCAGAGGCTTCTATTCTAATTTTATTAGGTTTTGTGCCTTAACTTTCAAAATTAAACACAATGGCTACCATGGTAGTACACAAACTGATTGTATGTCCCAGATTAATAAGCTTGAAAGGCAAGTTTAGTTAAGATTATATCAGGGTTGTACATGCTTAAATATTTTAATGGCTGAATATTAAAAGGAACTTATTCTAGCCTTTAAATAAACCTCTGAAAGATTGCACACAGAGAATTAGGGGCATGAGGAACAAGATAATCCTAACGCATCCACTCTAGTCCTTGTTATCAAAAGTGCCTGAAAAATCTGGTTCATATGTTTATCATTTGAGTGCATCCAGCTATTTTTATTCCCATGTTAGTGGATTTAATAACACAACGATTTCAGAATAACTGATAGGGATCTTGGTTCTCTCTAAACTCTTCTCCTCCCACTGATGTCTTACAAAGCTTACTACTGACTTTCCAAGCCGGTCTTGGACGCTTCATTCCTGTTGAAAGAAGAAAAGATGCTTGATGGTTGGCCAGCATTTCTTATCTCCACCACGTTCTTCTCAAGAGACTGAAGCCTTTATGCAGACAGTTCCCTTTTTGTCCACGTATGGCAGGGACAGGCTGAATGTGAGCCACCAGTTGGTTCAAAGGTGGTAACATTGGAGGACATTTTAATTCTGGCTTTGAAAAATGTTCATTGCAAAATAAGGTCAGGACAAGCAGGAAATGTGAACATTTATTAGACTGATCTTCCTGAACAACAGTAAGCAAAAGTGTTTACCTACATTTCGCATGTTACAAATGAAATAAAATAAAAATTAACTTATTCTATTACTAAAAGAAAAAAAAAACAAAACAAAACTACTTTGCCACTGGGCTGCTATTCCTGTCACACTGAAACCCCTCAGCTTGGCAGGATAACTGACTTGAAGACAGGTATAAAACACACCCTCTTGGAAAAAGTTGCTTCAAAGAACAAGTCCTCTGTAATGCATATATCCCCAAAACACGGGAGCTGCATACCCGTTTTCTGAAACCACCTACTCTCACATTACCCACAGTGTAGTTGCAGAAGTCACTCTGGTAACTAACTTTTACTCTTCCCAGCTGCAGGACACCTGATATTAACACTGCTACCGTAATTACACCATCGTAATTGTAACTGAGCCACACATAAGGCCAAAAAATACAGAACTGAGATATTTCTAGGACCTTGCCTACAAACTTTGCAATCTGACAAGCAACTTTTCAACTACATTCTATTCCACAACTAATACAGTGCTACTCTACATACTCCACTAAACATGCTTTTCCTAAAAAAGAAAAAGCTAGCTAATATTTTATTTCTTAAAAAACCCATGAGGGAAGAAGTTAATAGAAACTGTAAGTCAACTGAGGTAAAAAGAAAGCTGCAGATAAAAAGTTTCTGCAGTTCTGTAGAAAGTTTGTCTCCAATCCAAGTATGTCACCAGAACTGCCCACGACTTGTTGTTAGTATCATCAAATCGGCATAGGTTTGAGGGGAAGAAATTTATATAAACTGCTGCCTGGGAACAGACATTAGCCGGTGATGTTGTAACGTGTCATTTTCTCTGAGCATGTCACCAGTGAAAACACAACTGAGCAGCAGAATTTCAGAAAATACGCACAAACACATACAATAAGTGTGCTAGATTGCCTCAACAATGATTTGTGTCTATTCAGCTACAGCAGATTCTTGTACTAAAGACCCAATCTCTCCAAATTACCCCAAGGAAACACTGAGAAACAAAAACTGGCCGGAAAACCTGGCTGCAAATGTATTGCAGAAAAGCTTTTAAGTGGTTATGAGAGACCTGAGTTTCCTCTGAGAATAAAGACAAAGCACAATAAAAGCTCAGGGTACACTGAGCAGGACTATACTGGCAAAGGATGGGTGTTAAACAGGTGTTTTGTGTAATAACAAAAGTTGTGCTTGACATGCCAATGATTTTCTATCCAGGGTTGTCTTGGTGTACCCCGACACCACCTTCACCATAGCTGCCCTAACAGTGGCTGCAGACCTTCCTTTGCTTGCTCTCCAGACCATCCTGATCAGCAGCTGCACCCATATGTCCGCACTGGTTTTCAAGAGCAAGAAATGCGTAAGTATCAGGTTGTAACTAAAATCTCCCTCCCACTCTTTCCACTCCCATTTTTTGAACTACAGGGTGGAATCGACCTCAGCGCACCTGGCAGGGTTTTCTTAAAGGTGTGAGGGATCGGACACCTTCCGTGGGTCACTGTGGCTACCAGGAGAGCATTTCTCTCCTCAGGGCATTCCTCTCCTCTCCCACTTTCCAACTCAGGCTGATCAGAGCAACTTTCTCTGAAAGATAAGAAAATGAACTCTCATAGTAAGGATGGAGGGGAGAGGGCAACCTCCACTCGGCAACTGGAGGTGGTAAAACTCAGGCAATTCAGGGTTTTTATCGCATTCCTGGAAAGCTGCTTTATCATCCTATTCCATTTGTTTCTCCTGCCTCTCCAATACTCCACCTCAATTTCCTCTCAATTAATTCAGCCCCTAGAGCCTATTTATTGACAGCTTGACCACCATGGAGGAAACAGAGAAGAAAACCAGAAAACACTTCATAAAGCACCATTAATCTTCAGAACTTCATAACGGGCCATACATCTTCAGATATGACCTGTGTACAAATTCTAACCAGAATATGCAACATTTCAAGTACCTTTAAATGTCCCACAAGTTATTAGATTTTCAGTTTTCAGAATCTAATCTCAGATCAAAGACTTAAATCAACAACAGTTTACATATAAAATGAGATGCACATGCTTTTCAATATAAGGAAGTGCATGCACATACAAAATACAATAGAGTGTTACAAGATTAAAGTCCACCTAGCACGACATTTGTAGCAAATTCCTTTTCTGAAGTAACATTGCAGAACCCAGAGTTGTACCAAAACCAGAGAAGTACAGTTTCATAGACTTAAGCAGAAATACCGATGGTGAGATTACCTAGGCCAGCAATAACAATGTCTTAAAGAATCTGCCTTCAATGCTTCTGCATTTTGTTTTCACAAAGTGTTTGCCTTCCCTCTGAATCCAGGACTTTATTCACATTTTTTCATAAACCCACAATTTTCTAGATATTAAATCATATTTCTTGACTCAAGACTACTATTATATATTTTAAAGGCATTTTCTTCATGCCCATCAGCCATAGCAAGAAAACTGCTTTTCCAAGGTTCTCAACAGAAGGGAGATTACTAAGTATATTACTATCACATTAGGAATATTTAACAGTGACCATATGACCAGTGGTGGAAATTCCAGTGAACATATAACAGGGTTTTGTTCAGATATAGGAGACAAAGACCTTTTGAATACAAATGTTTTTAATTCAGACAACACATGATGTCAGAAACATTCAGAGAAATTAATATGTGAGCTAAAAATACATTACTCCCGATTCTCCCTTGCATACGATCTGCAGGGTCTGGACTGCATTATGAGTTTGTATTTTTTTTCTTTTTAAAATTTTTTTCTCTAATTGAACCTACAACCAAGGACTATTTTATTTCACAGAGTTTCCCAGAATCCATCACAACATCCGAGTAATTCCATGGTGTTTACTGATGTGTCCAGCATCCCCGTACATTCCCTCCCTCTCCCCATCACAGTGGGAAATCATTTGTTGATTAAAACGCACTGTTTGCATCATTACACAGATCTTAGGCAATGTAAAAGATGTGTGCTTTACATCTGCAGGGGACTAGGATTGGATTTGGTGCAGTATGGAGTTTGACTGATTCACATGAAATCTGTTCCCTGCATTTAGAGACGATATGTTCATTTCTCTCAGAATGAAGATGCCTACCATGACAGCCTGCAAGCTTTTGCCAGAAAAGCGTGAGTCTCTACAGAGAATGACTCCAAGCAATATTCTGTGGGCAGCAGGTTAGGAAACAAGGAAGATGGTCCGATGGTTTTTTCTGCAAGGGTCACATTTTAATAGTTAGGTTGAAATTTATTTTTTGTATTGTTCATAGATATTTACTGAAAAAAAATCAGTTTTCAGTGTCAAGGGCTTTGGCAGCACATCCTTTACAAATGAAAGTACTAGTTAGGTTTATTAGTTGGAACATGTTAACCACAGGCACAAAGAAGCCATTGTGTATGCCTGGTGCTTTGGTCTGAAGTTTCTCCTCTCCCAGTGCTTGCTAGCAGGATGCTTCTCATATAGTATTTGGAGGAACTGAGCACTAGCCACATATGTAAATTTTGTAATAGATGGCATGTTAAATAACATCTCCTACACCAAAACAAGAATATGTAAGTTTTGACAGATTTAAAAGCAAACAAACAAAAAACCAAAAACCAAAAGCACAAAGGAAGCAAGGGACAGTGCTAAGACATTACAAAATTAAAATTTGACTAAAAGTTATTCAATAACATAAAATATTTTTCTCTGGACTAGCGTGGCTGAGGGTGGGAGCCCTTTAATTTTTGTGAAAGTGGATCCGTAAGACTACTAGCAAGCAATGCATTCAGGACATCAGTGCAAGTAATAACACTCATATCAACAGAGCCTAAAAGCAGAGAAGGACACAGCTTTTTTTCTCATGGGTTTTATAGAAGGCAAGCATAAGGAAACTCTGACCCTGTGGAAAAACCTCTGAAGCTGGATATAAGCCTCCTCTACAGCAGCCAAGAAACTATTTGTTGGATCTTGTCTAAACACTTAGAGCAAATGTGGTTTAAATATAGTTTTGATTAGTCTGGCTGCATCTATCTGAACTGAGCAATGTTTACAGTATTTATTATTTCTTTTGGTTTATATAATATGCTCTATGCATTAATTTTCCATGTAAATAGCCAGCAATTAGGACCAACGTCCAGCAAATGTCCTCAAATTTCCAGTATCCCCATGATGTGATACTTCATAGACAGCAGACAGTCAATTGCTCTCTCCTTTTCATGAGACATTTAGACATAAACAAAGCTAGATCCCACTTTATCCCCAAGTTGCACAGACAGTCTTTAAGATAATTTCTTTGTAGCTTTCACAGAACTCATCAAAATGCATTCAGTTTGGACAAGTCACTGTTAACATCACCCCAAAATGCAAAATACCTTGCCTTGAGAGCTGGACTTTCCTACACCACAAAGCATCTAAAGGAGTCCTAAAAATATGTCACCAAAATGCATATTGGGAAAAGATGGATTATTTCAGAAGGTGGAAGACATCATCTCCAGAAAGCTGCTGAAAGAGTCCAGGCTAGTTTCAATTTCCATCAAAACAGAAGAGATCAAAGGGTTGGATGAGCAAAGAGAAAACATACTAACTACACATTGTGAATACCAAAGCAGCATCAAAGATATACAAAGGCTGCAAGTGCAAGGCCAGCAGAAGTTCAGCCAGTTCCAGAAGTGTCTTGTAAAGAAAACTGCAATGGAGTCTTCTCCCGACAGCTGTGTAATTTCTGTCACTACCACCTTTGGGTCATTCACTATCTACTACATGGATGTGCAATTATCAAACAACGATCACCACTCTTTTGCAGGCTGCACATGCAGATATTGCAGACACAAGCTCCTTTTTCCTTTGTGCTTGTCTCCCAAACTTTCCTGGTCACAGAAACAATCCCACATTAAATAAATGAAAACCTCCCTCACTAGTTCTAACTGACATGCTGCTGTCATCTTCACTGACTGAACATAAACCAAAACCATTGTGGTTAAAGAAAAAAGAAAATTCAGCTTTGAGCACAAGCAACAGTTCACAACTCCAAGCCTGGAGATTTGCATATGATAGCCCACAGTCCTGTAGCCCTGTCTCCTCTTCGGACTGGGCGTAACCCAAGGCCTCTCTAGTAAAAAGACAGCTGAGCAAATATTATTTATTCATACATTATAATTTGTTTTATTTTTATATGTAGAAGTTTGTTTAATAAGATAGTGGAACTAACAAACACCGACTAAAAACTAGAGGCAGAAGAGATGCAATATGACAGCACACTCTTCTTCTTGTCAGTATTTTGCAGCATTTGAAACGTTTAAAACATGAACCAAGAAAACATGGGGAGCTAAGTGATTGGCCATTCTGTAGACAGCTAACCATCCCTCTCAGGAAGCTTTTCATGATATTCCATCTAAATATTCCCTGCTTAGTTTATCTCAAGCAATTATTCACACTATGTGTAGACATTTTGTCCTCCTCTCCCACCAACTCACTTGCTTCAGAAATACGTAATTATTCTTCAGTTGTTCTCCCCTGCCATTTCCTATCCTGTGTCTACATTTTGTGTTCTCTCCACTGAATTCCTTTAAAGTAATCAATACTCTTCCTTTGCAGGACTGAAAACTGATAGCTAAAAATTGACTTCCAGATGAAGTCCCATCCTAAGATCCCTAAATCGCAACAAATCCTTGCAACTGCATTATGTGGTGGTGTGGCAGCTCCAGAAAATTCTATTCCAGAAAACCACTTTATTAACCTGGGGAAAAAGTGATTAAAAGGAATTACCTGTTCTGTAAAATATTCATAATTGAAAGGGCTGAAAAAAATACTATGTATAGAGAATTTAAATCTAGATGCAACCATCAAGAACAAAATATCTGAAGAGGAGAGTTTGTGAGAGCATGAGAAGGCCAACTGGCAGACACCTCTAGGACCTACATGCACCTGCAAGAAATGCTGGCTATGAGAACAGACTTCAGTTTCGGAAGAGCTGAATAGTTAAGACTCTCCAATTTAATATCAGCCATTTCTCATTCCTCCCTCTCCATCGGGATTTAAAAACCTTAGGTCTCTCCTCTCTCACTATCCTCTGAAGTAGTTTTTGTTTTAATTCCCTATGCACATACCGTGATTCACACCTCTCTCCATCCTTTTTCATTACCTCCCCTTTGTAACCTCCTTTTTCCTGACATTCCTAATTCCTTGGTTGAACATGACAGAGTAAAAGGATTTCTCTTTCTACTGCCCAACCATGTCACTCCCCATGCCTCAAAATCCTCTTAGTGACTTTAATCCCTCGGCTTCCCCCTCTTCTGTCAAACAGCTTTCTGTACTTGCTCTGAAATTCTGGAACTCTTATTTCAAAATCTGTACTTCCAAACTCTTTACAAAGCAGCATTTTAGTTGCTCCCTGTGTGTCTTCCACTTAACTCTTCTCTCATCCCTAGTTTCAACTGCAAAACCTTTGGGAGTGTAGCTACCCTGTTATTCTGTTAAAGTGTCCTTAAAAATTGGGATACTATGGACACAACTACAGCTATCTGAATACAGGAAAATCAGGAGGGCAATCATATTTGTTCTAGATGAGCACACTGCTCCTTCTCCTTTTCTTGTTATTGGACCATAAGTTTAGCAAGCACCAAATATTCCCACAGAGGGTAACTGCACGTGGATAACTGTACCTGGGTTGCAAGACTTGGATGCCTGATCCCAAAGTTTTCAGTGCCTGTGAAATTCCACCCTTCTATAGGACCAGATGGTCCCTTTTCAGCAACACGGACTAAAACCAAGCAATAAACCCATTTCATTCATTCCTCTAGAACACTTAGCTTCAGACTATCAGTCCTTATTACAAGATGCTCAGTGACCTGAACCTAAAAACCAGCAAGGATGACACAAAGCCGGCCGGCAGTGCTGTGACACAGCTGCAGCTGGTGTAGCACAGGAACCAACAGAATAGGTGAGGTCACAGGTGGTGTCACCATGAACATTCAGCATGATGGAACATTTGCATGGTACTGGTTGAAATACAGCTCATTTCTGTCCCCTTTAATATGACTGAAAGTTGCCCAAGTTAACAGTGCCACTTCCAGACAAAATACTTTCTCCAAAAAGAAAAAAAAGAGAGTAAGTGCCATATGCGGCAAATGCAAAGCCGTTTTTGCTCCCCACACTTGATTTTAAAGCAGTAATGGGTACAAAACTTTAAGCAGCTATTATTAACTATTGTAACTAACACACTATAAACATTTATCATAACAAATAGGCAAATAATGCAGCTCTAAACCTGGTCTACTAGCACTGTTCAAAACATTTTCTGTTCTGATAAAAATTTTCATTACCTAAAAAATATTAATTGCCAGTTGAATTTCCAAAAGACACAACGTTGAATGAATGAGTGTGGTAATTTCACGTAGATACAGTTATGTCTTAAGTCCAGATTCAGAGGTGGCATTCATCACTTCTTTAAAGTTGCAGATTTTTCCCATCCCCTCCTTCAGCCCTGCTGTTGGGTAAACACCAAATTTTCAAATGCCTTCTCAAAAACATTTTATCCCATCTAATAAAGCTGTGTTAAATGTTTAAATCTATTTTGAATCCCACAGGACTAACATTATCAATATTTTCCAGCTATCAACTCTATAATTTAACTGTATTCACTCAAAATGCTGTTGATTAATATTGATTAGATATGTTTCTTTAAAAGTTGACTGCATGTGCAACTGATCTGGTATTAATGGTAAAATTATACAGATACCTACCTGTTTTATCTCCTGAAATCTCTTTACCAGAGGTTATACAATGGCAGTTCCTCAATAATTTCCCCTGCCATTATACACCCTACTTAACTAGTTTTACTGAATCTTTCTTAAGTTCATAATCAAAGAATAGATTACTTTTGTAGCTCAGCCGTGAGAATTCTGAGCTATTAACACTGACCATTTCAGCACAATTTTTAACACACTTTAACAATGTTGAAGGCAACAGTTCATTCCTATTCTCTTTCCTTAAGTCTCCTAAGTAGTTTTATAAGCACAACCTGCTGGAGATAGTCTTGGCATGAGAAGTAGTTTCCTCAGTGGTTATTTGTAAAGATATTTGCTAATAATTCTACAGACTAAAGTTATATTCCACCACATTTCCTTTCAAATGCTCAGAAAACTGAAAAACAAAAGAAGTTTTTTTTCCCCTAAAATCATTCTGCTTTGGCCACTTCATACCATGGTCAACTGCATATCCATCACTTTATTTTTCATTCTTTATAAACAATTTATAGAAGCAGAGCAATTCCCATGATCAGATTTTTAGATATAGGTACACTCTTTTGCCCTCTGCTTAATTACTGTATTATACAAACCACACTCCTCTCACCCAATTTTTAAAGCATGACTGCTGTCCATTACAACACATATTAGAAAGAAGCCAGTACAGTTCAGATGATAAAGTTTCTGCACGGAGGACACAGTGAAAGTTAAGCCAGATTCTTCTGCCTGTTTTTAGCTTATAAAAATATCACACTTAATTAAGGGGCTTTTTTAAATTTTCTGACTGAGCATAATATTGGCAAAAACTAATCAGGCACCAGTCAAAACAAATAATCCCTTTGATTTACTCCTCTGATGACTTGAACTGGTTGAGTGTAATTCATTCTTGAAAGAATTTCGCCCCCCAAATCCCACACTGTGAGCGGCTTTCAGCCCTGTGAACAAAGTGAAGTGGTCTCTGGTCTTCACGGGGAGGCTCAGTGATGTGGAGAACTTTGGCAGGGCTACAAAGGCTCGGCTGAATGGAGGCAGTCTAAACAGATACGGCTGTTTGGTTTCTCTGCCGGAACTGCTGAACACAGAAGTAAACTGTATGAACTCTGTTTGCTCACTCAAAGTATCACAAAAAGCACAGTTCATGATTGTCTGCTTTCTACTGACAAAAACATGCTCAAAAACCCCTTAAACAAAAAGCCTGTACAAATGTTGAGTATTCTATACACACAAAAGAAGTTAGCGGAGACTGCTAAAAGCTTAGAGGAAACATGATCAGCACAAAGGACACAAACCAAGTCAGGAAATAAAAACCCAGAACGGCTCTGGTTGTTCTGCCTGGAAAATACAGGCAGAAGGGCCATTCTGGATTAGGCACCTAGCAGGAACCTTGAAATACTTGACCTATATCCTTGTTGGAGAAATTTTACACTTTATTTCAGGGAGGAAAAAAAACCTAAGGATCAAAAGACTCCTTAAAACCAGTCTGATGCTCCAGGTATAAGACAGCACATCTTTCTCAGGGAGTCATTTAACTGCTGCTTCCTGAGCATCTACCTCAGTTGTTCCTGCTTCACAGAGACACTGCCAGTGCCATGGACTTCTGTGAACTAAAACTGGAGCAGAGTGGGTGTAACTATACTGGTGCAACTGGGTCTTGATGTATCTCCACTTGGCCTCGTTCTCCTCACTGATCAGCTTTACAGAGTGCAAGTTCAACTTCACCGAACTGATCCTGAAGACTTGCCATCACAGCACGGCAGGGTGGGCAAGAGCATTCTAAGGCAATTCCAGTTCTAAAACTGCATCAAGAAAGAAAGAAGGGGATGCATTTCTCCAGCACAATCACTTAATAAATCTAGTTTTCCACAATGCTCAAATTCTGTATGATATCTCAAGTCTCCCCCTCCTAAGCCACAGTAAAATGATTTATTCCATAAAAAGGGTACATTAGCCTGTCAAGTACAGAAAGCACCATTCAAAATATTTAATTACACTGTAAAAACCTTTTATTGTTGTTGTATTTTTTAGTAATTCAGTTACAGCAAAAGTGATTCGCTCGAAGTTACTAAACCAGTGATTTATTAATCATTCTGTTTAGCCTACTAACTGCTGCACAAAATGCACTAAATAAAAGTCACAAACTCTTTTTCCCTGGAGCAATCTGTTTACAGCATGCAGAAATTAGCTAGTGAAAGGATTATAACAATTTCTTTTATCTTTAGAAGAGTTATAGTTCCTGAGTGCAGCATCACTGGGAACCTCTTTCCGGTATGCTTTCAAACAAGACAGTAAATCAAATGTACCAAATCCACTTTCAGTTGCAGTATTTTTCATCCATATAAGACACAGCAAATAGCTGAAAACAGTGTCATAGGTTTCAAAAGACATCTCTATATAGTTACATATTGAGATTATGTTCACTTAATGTAGAATAATGCAGAAGATACATTACATGGGTTACCAGTGGTAGAGGTAAGGGAGAAAAAAGTATGTCCCAACAAACAGCAAGTGAACCTGTTGGATTTAATTACTGAACCTTGTCCTCTACAACAGCCTCTTGAATAAATAGCTTTATAAACCATAAGTGAAATAGATTTTGCAGATAGAACTTTGGTTATTAGATATAATTTAAATAAAAGTCTCTACTAAGGAACTCAGCTGGACTAGAATTTCAAGGAAAAGTGAGTTGTTCTTAAGTTACTGTTTTTTAAATACACGCTCTGGTCCATTCCCAGCTCTGACAGCATTCACTGAATATCCTCCTGATTAGATCACCAAGAACACTGTAACTCCATACCCAAGTATGTCAGATATATGTTATTTGTGAGACATCACACCCAGAAACAAAGTATCTTACGCAGCAACAATTTCTCCCAAAGTTTTCCAACTCTTGTTGGAATGAGCAGGTTTAAGTGAACAAAAATATTCCTGTTTCAGTGCAGAACATGCATTTCCAGCCAAAGATTCTTCTCAAAAGTATGCAAGCCAGGCTGTGAAACACAAAACTTACAGCAACCAAAAAAGAGGATTCAGCATATACAATATTTTTTTAAAATAAGAATAAATTTTGAATACATTTTCTTTGGTACTTAAGGTCCCCTTCATGGTTGTACCAACATATTCCCATGAATGCAAAAATAGAAATCTCTTCCTCCTAGCCCTCCTCCTGAGACTTTAAGTAAAAAAATAACCTTATTCACTCAGAGACATGCTGGGTCAGGACAAGGAGGACGCAATCAGAAGGGAAAGTTAAAATTCTAATACATGGATATCAAGGCTGATTTTTTTCCTTGGGAGAATCCACTTCATCATCTATATTCATTTCCCCTGGCAGTTGTCTCCTACCTGTCCACTGGCAGACAAACTAACTGAAGAGATTTTGAAGAGTACATTTAAAAATGAACAGTGGGGTCATGTAGAGCATTACAATTAAGGTACTAACATCAGATCTTGATTCTGCATTCAGCAGGAAACTACTGCAGTCAGCAGAACACTGGGATGGGAGCTCAGCACTCAGGCTGCTGCTATCTGATATTTGCTAAGTCTTTGAAAGGCTGGTTAACCTCCAGCAAAAGAAAGAAAGGGTAAAAAGAAAAGGATTCAGATCATCATGAGTCATGGATCTGGCCTACTGCATCTTTCGGCAAACTAAATTTAAGCCAGTGATTACTAGCATCATGAATATTTGGGCATCTGCAAGGACTACGAAATCCAAGAGAATCCCCAGGCAAAGGAATGACTTCATCTGAGAACAGAACTCGTGCTTAGACTGGGGACTTGAGTTTCTTTTACTTGATGGGTCCCACGTGCGAACCCTCACAGGGACGGCTCTGGGATGTATGCCTCCATGGACACACGTTTCTCTACATGGGGAAATACAAATGGCAGACTACTCCCCAGTAATTTTTATTTCCAATTGCTTGATCAGCCTAGATGCTACTGGCAGGAAGACGACCATGTCTCCTCAAAAGCTTCTGCAACCTGGATACGAACTGAGAAAACTTCAGCCAGATGCCATTTTCCTGCTTCTTATCTCGAGTCCACCTACCAGCCAATCTACTGGGGAAAGGACTTAAATTTTTGGTACAGATTTGCATGGGATTGGTGTCCCTTAGTCAGATAGAACCCCCTACTCCCAAAGCCTGATCTTTCCCTGCCATTTAAGACGTAAGGGACTAAAATGTAATACTAGATCCATCCTTAGCTTTTTTTTTTTTTTTTAATTCAAAAATAGATAGATAAAAACTTCTTTTTTCATTGTTGTAATATCAGAGTAGCCCTGGCTGACTATCAGTCTCTGTACCAAGTACATGTTAAACACCCACTGGCAGCCTATCATTCTGCAGGATGAGTATCTGCCATATACTGTTTGTCCCTCAACCTGTTCCAAGGGGAGAAAAATATGTCTTGAAATGCCTTCTAAAAAGTTTGCATGCATACTGTGCTATATTTCTATGGCACAGAAAGTGAGGTTAAAGGAAGCTGCCTATCTCTAGAACAGAAAGTCAGTGAAAGACCTTATTTCCTGAGGGAAATAAGGCTTGGACCAACAGGCTTGGACCAACTTTGGGAAGTAACATCTCTTACAACAGCTTTGCCAGAATGTGGCCCATCATACAAGAAGAGCATACCTACTGAGTTTACAGTTTTCATCCTGTGTTTTCAGATAGCACGGGCCCATAAAATTGAAGAGCAGTAGAGAAGGATCAATACCTTGAATACAACTAAATCCCATTTATCAGTATAGGGTACATATCTTCAGTAGAAGACAGAAGTACCAGGTCTGTGGATTCTTCAGAATGTCTTTTTGTCCCACTGGAACTCTCCTCTGTCAAGTTCACCTTCATCTAGCAGTTCTTCATTCATGAACTGATCTCATCTAAGCATATGATCAATACAATCTGGTCCTATTACTACAGAAATATGTGGTGTGGAAGAAAGAATATGTAGACTTGTCTCATCCACGTTATTGGTGCTTGAGTCTATGTTGTCTTAACAGTTCACTCTGCAATTCTCTGAGGTTGCTGAAAAGCAGGAAGACAGAACTGAACGATAGGAGTTCCAACACCACTCATGGTGACTGCTTCAGGAAGGACTCAAAGCGTTTTAGCAGAGAACTCAGGAAGACAAGAACGCTGTCTCTCTTTTAACCATCAACATTGCAACACAGGTGGCTCATCTTCTGGCCTAGACACTGACCATGCTAATTCTAGAAGGTTAAATTCTGACAGATGAGCCTATAGTAGCCTGAGTAGTCCTTCTGTGGTTTTGCTTGGGAATGAGAGGTTGACAGAACAGCAGCTGGCACATTCAGTTTCTTTGGAGTTGCTTTGATGCCTAATTACCTGAAGAAGAAACTACTCTCTGAATACTTCTATCTGCCATTTCCCTTCAACACATAAATCAGAGGCAACCCTCTGTAGTCCACCCTGAACTCAGAGAGCAATCTGAAGTAAATTTGTAGTTGAAATAAATGTGCCTCACATGGCTAGCACTGCATGGATTATATCAATTGGTCAACCAAAGAGCAAAAATCTGTTTAGAAACTATCAGTGGCAAATCCCAACCTCTGACTGCCTTCAGTTTTCCCCAGGACTTGCCCTTCCACAGTCAGCACTCCCCAGCCCAAACCAGCAATATTGAGGAAGGCGTGTTCACCACACGTGCAGGCATTCAGCAGGGGAACAGCAGAGCAGGTACACAGTTAAAGTGTCACAAAAATAAATAAGGTTGACAGCAAAAACCATAATGGATATTTCCATTCAGCTTTTCATTCAAAAACGTGCTCCTGGTCCACAAAATGACAGCCTGTCCACAGCTAAGCCAAAAAGCCACAGAGGTCATGGGCTCAAGACCTGCACAGCACTTCCTTCCTCTTCCCAGAACTGCAGCCTGCCCACCAGCTGACTCATTTTGTTGACCACCAAAAAGGTTTCCATCATTTGGTATTCTGCAGGCGACAGACAGTACGAGAATCTGGCTGTAGCACACAGCTAAACAATTCTTCCTGCACTTAATTTCAAGCAAATGGGAGAAGGGGGAAAGGCTATACACGCCACTTCAAAAAGGGACTGCAGTAGGCCAGATGGTGGGGATTACATCTGGGTGAAGGCTGCTGGCTTACGATGATAGGATGTATGGGGAAGGGAGCTAGAGATTTGGCATCCCCACCAATGCAACCTTAGCACTGCAGTGCATTACCTATTGTGTGGATCGTGTTCCAGTGGTGAAGGTTATGCCCCCATGTCCAAGACTGAAAGGGAAGGTCACATCATGGTATCCCGAATTCACATGTGCTTTGTTTTTGCAAATTTGTGACAGGTAGGTTACCTACAGGCTGTTTTTATTCATCACAATTAAATTATGTTTGTGCCATTTATTATGCATGTGAAAAAGTAATGCAGAATTAATTCACTCCTTTGCTCACAGTTTGAGTCAAATTTGCTATCTATGCTGCCATTTTTTCCTTCATTTTTATTCTTTTCAAAAGCATAAAACAAAGAGTAAAAAACTCTGAAAAAAAAGCTACTTTCAGATCCCTTTTCCAAGGTTCAAAGAAGACTGCGACAAACATTTTAGATTTATCACTTTTTAAAATATTGATCTTATGTACTGATATACACACCCAACCAATTCCAATTTTACCTGCAGAACAAAACTGTTAAAGATGCATGTTTGTTGCCAGAAAATAATTTTATTTTCTCCGAGAGGCAAAGGTTTGATTAAACCTGAGACATTGCAGAGAAAATTAAGAGAGCTCTGCAAAAATGTTGTTCACAGGACTGTGTAGAAAACCTTAGATAAACTAAGGTTCCTTAATTGCTAATTCAGTAGGTCATCTTTAGAACAATTGCACAGCATTATGCTAATTGTTTCAGATAAATAATTTCTATGGATTATCATCTGGTAGAGTTTATAAGTGCAGCCAGTTCTCCAAGGAAGAGGGGGACAAAGATGTCTTTTATTCTACATCACAAGAAATGGATGCTTTGAATTTCATGATGGGAAAGACAGCACATTACCTTCTGTCACTACATTCATATCCCAGGTCGGTGTTGCATCCATGCAGCAACACCTCTTTATTCAATACAGTGCAGATAATCCCTTGATCGCTGGTTCTGATTGGTTCAACATCCCAGTTTTAAATTGGTATTAGCAATTATGATCCACATTACAATTAAATATGTGGTTTCAGATAAGGGAAAAAAATAAAAAAGATCAGTTCTCTGCTTCAAAGATTCCACAAGAGATTTTAAAGCACTCAGAGAAGCAAAATGAAGTTACTGAAAATATTCTAGTATCTTTCTGTACCACCCTGAGAGAAGAAACCCCATCTATTCCCAAAAGACACACATTTAAATGAAATGCAACTATAGACAAAGAAAATTCTTTCAAACCACTTAAACTGTATTTACAGCAATTTAAACAGTTTCAATGCCACTAGATTTAAACAGCTAAAATTACTGCAAGCTAGCTGCTCTTTCTTCAACTTCTTAGTGCCTTTCAAAGATCAGCCTAATTAAATGCGTTAAGTGGCTCTCAGTTAAGCAGGAAAGGTTTGGTTGGAATTTTTTGTTGTTTTTCCTTTAAACATACACAGCCTTTCCCAGTTAGGCAAAAGTTTTCCATTAGAAAACAAAACTGAAATGTCTTTGTGCTTTCAACACAAACTTGGATTCCTTTATCCTTTAACAAAACTGAATTTAGCAGCAACTGATTCAATTTGACAGACATGGAAATTATGTATTTTCCCATCTATTTATTATTGCCTGGATCTTAAAAAGCTAACATTCATGCTTTATGATATTGCAGAATCCTCTGCTGAAAGGTCACTAAAAGAGATTTAAGTGTGCTACATAGATAATTAGATAAACCAAGCCATCTCTTTAGTGCAGAAGCTTTTGAAACAAACTGCAGCAATTACAGTATGCCAAACAATCAGATGCTCTCTCAGCAGCTCTCACCAGCTTTTTGCACTCGGAAAAGATAGTCTAGCTGCTGCCACTCATCTTTGCACAAACACATTCTTCCAGTGTGACCCTTCAACTCCCCAACTTGTGGACCTGAAATATACTTGCTCGCATGTCGAGACAGCTTTTCCAAGGGAAAGCTGCATGTCATCTCATTACTTCTATGCCACAGTTTGTACCACGCCTGCTAAGTCCTAAGTACCTTACAAATGTTTTCAGTGAATATGGCAAGGACCCTGTATAAGCCACTCTGCCAGGGGCACACTGTACATTCAATTTTTGCTTCCTAAAGAAAAGCAGGTCGCATTTCATCCTGATAAGTACTGATGATTCCTATGAATTTGCCAAGATTATTCTAAACTGCCCTTCTCTCCTCCAGAGTATTTAGTACTTTATCTTTGTGGCCTTGGTAACACTTGCAATTACATTCTTTATTCCCTCACCCTGGTCTAGTCACCACCAGATTCAGAAGGTCACACTGAAGTGCAAGCAAGAACATCCCCTGACTACTTCTTAATTCACAGTAAAACCTGTTACAGACAAATGAAAATGGAAGTAATTTGAGTGTTGCTGACTTTGTGCAACAAATAATCTCAAGCATTCTGAAAGGCTTGCTGGGTACTTTGCAGGGGCAGGAAGGGCTGTTAGAAACTGTGTGTGTAACAAAGTCCACAGATAAAAGAATATAAAGCTTATATATTTTCATATAATCTAGAATATTATCATTACCAATTCTGTTGAAATTTAACCAACCTATCAAAGCTAGCTTATTTATATTTCTTTATACCTAGCTGTATCTCTTTCCTAAAAAACAGCATTTAAATTTGTCTAGGCAGTTTTAATTTAATCTACAAAATTAATCAATGGAAAAGTAAACGCACTATACTTAGTCAGTAAGGGTGCAATGCAATTATTTTGTCGAACTTATTTGAAGGTTGGAAACTCTAATGAATGAGAAAAAGAAGTCAGACTTGGGCTTGCTATAAATAGGCTTATTAATTATATCCTATTTATATGCACAGTGCAACAGCTGCAGTCTTCCAGAAAGACTTGCAGAACAACTTGCAGAACGTGTTAAGAGACAGTCAAATAAAGTATCATCTGAACATTAATTCCAGATAAAGATCCCCAGAGCACTTCAGTATATAAACTGAGGTCAGTGGACTTCAGGCAGAAGTGGAGAAAATAAATCCAAGACATCCCTGACTTCAGGTTTACAATGCCAAGAAACAAAATCACACAAGCAGAACAGACCATGAGCTGTAGTATCTGCTTATAAGACAGAGAGCAACATACTTGTCAACAGTTCAAGATCTTATTTTTCCTTTCCATCACAGAGTAGTGTGATCTCAGGTCCTCTTCCTGATTATTTGAAAAGGGAAAGAAGAGGAGGGAGGACATCACGTTTTAGAGCTCAGTAATAGTTCTCCTGGCAAGAAGCTGGACCTTCTCCCACAAGCAGGACATTAAACTTGGCACGTGGAGAGGATGACAAAAGTCTTTGTCCAGTTAACATTACTGAAAGCAGAAACTAAGCACAATGATCATTAGACCAGGCACACAATTGAAAACTAAAGCCTGGAATTTTAAGTGATACAGAAATACTGAGACACCATTAATATTCTTCCATGCTGAGTTGAAATATTTAAAATACAAGGAAAACCTACTTCTGTTTGCTTATATGCACTCTAGGAAAAAACATTGATTTGGTGCAATTTCTGAAGCCGTATGGTTTACAGACTATTTCACCTTACATCATGATATTACTCCATCCTCCATCCTGTATATGATAATGTATGTGTGATTAGATGAAATGGGACACAGAGGTTTTTTCTAAGCAATTTATAGCAGGACACTGTACACTGTTCTTCAGACTAATATTTCACAATGATTGTTGTAAATTCAAACACTGTGATAGAAGTCAGATGTCAAGGGACTATGTAACTACCATAAGAATACACATTTTCGTAAACCAGTCTATGGAATGAATGACAGAATAAAAACTAGTTGGGAAACCAAATGCAGACTGTGAGGAACATACTTTTCAGCACATATAAAGAAGCAAACCTTTAGAACCTGTAGTACAAAATACATTTTCTGTTAAAGACCCTGTAACATGCCCTTTTTTAATTTGTAACTTCAATAAAGAACAAATGGGATCTCAGTCCTAAACACATAAACCAGTTTACTTTTCTAACAAGTACTATTGAAAAGAGTCAACCATGTAAATCAGGAATTTGTCCAAAATTTCCATTTACCTGTTACAATGAATTAGAATTGTACTTGTGCACAACAAAATTCTAGATAACTTACATATTACATCATGATACATTATTGGTATAAATACTGATAATACTTGAGAAACTCTATGAACAAAACTCATTCTTTGATTTAATTAAGATTTATGCCTGCCAGCCTCACAAAATCTTTAACATTTTATTAACAATCATTTTGGAAAAAATTTACTGGTATAATGTGCTTTATAGTGTATTTTGCTTTGCCAAACCTTAATGAATACTTTTGCATCATTGCGACTACATTTACAATAAAGCTACAGTGGCAGAATGCAAGGCGTTTAAGGTCTCAGAAGCCTAAGGGACTCCTTCTAGGCTGATTAAATTTTATAAAAACCTATATAGATAGTCTAAATATATGTATATATAAAAAATATATATATAATATATATATTATAAAAAACCCAAGAAGGTATGATATCTGTGTTTGAAGCACATACTATCAAAACAAACCAAGATCTTGAGGTCAGCTTGAGGCTGTGGTCAGCTTATAATTGTCACCATTTTTCCCCACTCCTTGTCTCACAAAGCAGCAATGCAATGCATGAAACGCTAACAAGTCTACCCACAACTCTGCAGCTGGTTCAGTGTTTTGCAAGAATACTGCCTCTCGGCACACCAAAACTCTGCTAGATACTCTGCTACAACCTTGAGTAACCACCTCTCTCAGCTGCTGCCACCACACATTTCTTAGCATAACACCTCTACTGTCGGTATTTCACTGCTATTGAGCAGACCAAGTTCTTTCCCCCTTTCACCTCAGCCCTGGCCTGAACATTTTCCATTTCACTGCTATTAGCATTTCCCTTCCGCTCCATTAACAATGTTAGTTCTGTCCACCATCTACAATATTATCGTCAGGTCTTCCTCCACATTGGTCCCATGTGTGAGAACCTCTGAAACCGTGTCAAACAGCCCTCTACATCCAACCCACACTCTCTTAGACATGCAGTTTTTCATCAGACTTGCATGGAAAATGTGTGTTTTTTCAGCACTGCACTCATCTCCTGGACTGCAGATTCACTAGGACAAGAACTATCTTGGTAGTCCTCCTTCTGTTTTACAAGGTCAACCATATAGCCTGCATGTAACAAATACAAACATTAGACTATAGCTATTTGACTACTTCTGTAGTGAATAGTTGTTTTTAAACTAATCCTTGACACTTGGCAGTAGTGTTTCTTGTACCTACTTATTCATAATGAAAAGTATGATATAGTTTCTCTCCTCCTTCCTCCTCGATGTTCTGGTTTCTTACTTCATGCCTCAGGCAAGTATCACATCTGCCAAACCCAGGACTACCTTTTAGATACTCTTGCGCATCAGAATGCAAGAAACACGGAGTGTAAATCTAGAAGAGAATTTTTTCAATGTGGAGAAAAAAAAGCTTTCACTACCATTCTGTAAACCCTATGTGTATTTGTAAATTATTACTGAAATAAAATCCCAGAGTAATTCTTTAAACTGCTGTGTGGGAGTAGAGACAAAGGAACGGGTGGGAAGAAAAAATATTACAGTGTATCTGCTTATGCTCACATCATCAAACGGACTACAAAACTGTATGCTCAGATAAATTTGCTAGCCAACAGAACAAGCACCCTAAATGTTCGTTTTTAACTTTGAGTCTCACAGTTTAGTTGGTTGCAGTTTAAGAAGCGGAGAAGTTAAAATCCAACCAAACGTTTCCAAAGGTCAGGCAAGTAGCTTTGGGCTGATAGCAGACTGCATTCAAAAAGAGAAAGAGGTTGGGTAGGCACCAGCTGATGTGTATGTGCTGGTATCTACACTCAGGCTCGGGTGAAAGGCAGAAAGCACGCTGTCGGAGCTTACATCAAGAGAATGAAAACGGCACATGTACAGAAGGGTGACAGCACCACTCAGTTCCTCCAAACTCCACTTGACTCCAGTGAGGAAGGCCACCTAGATGGCCTTATCCCTTGTCACGGTCACCCTGATGCTGCAGTAACCTAGGATGTCACCAGTTGCGTGCCGGCAAGTTGAATTAGCACACTCTAAGAAGGTCCTGCTCCCTCTAGACAGCCGTTGTTGATGACAACTAAAGCTAATACATTTTTCCTTCATACTGCAATAGCTCATATGCAGTGACAGCTACTGTGCCTCAGCTGGCAAGAGGAGGATCCTGTCAAAGAGCTGCTGGCTTGCTTGTGTCCAGTGGAGCACATTCCTTGGTCCTCCTCTGGCATCACCAAGCTGAGAGACCCAGCAGCTTCTGGTGTCTCCAACAGCAGCAGAGACTGCTACCATCCCAGCCCTCTCCCTCACCCTCAGCTGCCCATTTATAAATATGGTCTAGTCATTTTGAAAACATCTGAACATTACAAAGGTCGCATTACACTGGTGAAAATGACCTGATGTCTTCCAGCAAAATTATATCAGGAAAATAATTTTTAAAAATATGTAAGCTGTTTTGAATCATTCTTCGCAATATACACATTCACTTGTTCCACCAATATTTCAGACACACACTCTAAGTAGTACAATGCTTTTTAACTGTTGCTCCTTAACAACATCAACCACATATGTACAAGTCACTTATAAGATGTATTTACTGCATATTCAGGTACTCAGGTTTCCAAAAAACATGCCCTCTTTAGGATATATTGGTCATTCAGAGTCAGAAGGCAAACTATTGCCAAGTTCTCCCCAGCAGAATTAAATGCTTTCAGTCAGCTCTTGGATTTTAAATGGGCAATGCAAGTTTTAGAAGATTTGCCAAGCTCTACACCGCAAAATTTAGCATGTACTTTAGACTTCTTCACCCTTTCTCTTGTTTCTTTTTCACCATTTCTCTTTCTTCTTCTTCTTTCCCACCAGCTATCATGAAGTAATGGGCTGGCACTCTCACATAATAATCTCTTAAATTATTTTAAATTCTCTTAAATTCTAACAGTGACAGGCATCAGCTTACAGTCACAGGAGAGAGGCCCAGAGAAGTGCACTTACAAACCCTTCAACATTTTGGAATGAATAGCAAAACAATCCACATGAAGAAAATGTGATAATGGAGCCATAACGTGATGGCACCAGGCTCTTAACATGTTTCTACTCAAAGCTCTATTGTATGCATGATTTAGTTTGAGCATAGGGATATCTGGAAGCCACATCAAAGGGCTGATGGATAGACATTTTGTTAACATATGTAGATCTGATGCCAGGCCATAAAACAACATTGTACTGAGTATTACGCCTCTTCAGAGAAGTCTTTTTTTTTTCCTCTGGGGTTGGTGTTTGTTTGTTGGGGTTTTTTTGTCTACAAATTATTTCACAGAATCGTTTAGGTTGCAAAAGACCTTTAAGATCATCAAGTCTAACGCTTAACCTAGCGCTGCCAAGTCCACCACTAAACCATGTCCCTAAGCACCACATCTACACATCCAGGGCTGGTGACTCCAGCACTTCCCTGGGCAGCCTGTGCCAATGCTTGACCACTCTTTTGGTATAGAGATTTTTCCTCATAACCAATATAAACCTCTCCTGGCACAACTTGAGGCCATTTCCTCTTGTCCTATCACTTGCTGACCCTTCCCCAGCTTTGTTGTCCTTCTCTAGAAACACTCCAGCAACTCCATGTCCTTTTTGTACTGAGGGGCCCAAAACTGAACACAATATTCAAGGTGTGGCCTCACCAGTGCTGAGTACAGGGGCACGATCACTGCCCTGCTCCTGCTGGCCACACTATTCCTGATACAAGCCAGGATGCCATTGGCCTTGTGGCGGCCTGAGCACACTGCCAGCTCATGTCCAGCCAGCTGCCAACCAACACCCCCAGGTCCTTTTCCTCCAGGCAGCTCTCCAGCCACTCTTCCCCAAGCTTGTGGTGTTGCATGGGGTTGTTGTGACCCAAGTGCAGGACCCAGCGCTTGGCCTTGTTAAACCTCATACAGTTGGCCTCGGCCCATCGATCCAGCCTGTCCAGGTCCTTCTGCAGAGCCTTCCTACCCTCACACAGATCAACACTCCTGCCCAACTTCGTGTTGTCTGCAAGCTTACTGAGGGTGCACTTGATCCCCTTGTTCAGACCCTTGATACAGATTAAACAGAACTGGCCCCAATACTGAGCCCTGGGGAACACCATTTCTTCCCTTATGTGCATGAATGCCTAACAGGCTCAGAAGTCTGGACAATTTTCATGTTCTCTTGTTCCCTGGAGCTTTGCCCAGTATCACAAATTCCGAGAAAGGGCTGATTTTTGAAAAAGGGAAAGGAAGAAGAATGAAAAAGTAAATAAGCTGCTCTTTCCTTTGTAGAACAGGTTCTGTTACATCAATCACAGATTCGTAAAGAACTTCACAATCTATTACCTTAGCATCTCTGTTTCTCAGGTCATTCCTAGGACCGCTACTTTCAAAGTGCTGTCCAAACTTGGCTCAGTACTACAGCATATTCTTCAATGGTCTTTTATGTCTGTGGTGTTCAAAATAGAGTCACTTTTCAAATGGTACATTTTGTAGATATGGCACTCCATAAAAACAGGAGGCAAAAAAGCAGTGTACAGTGAATTCCTGGAACAGCTGTTCAGGATTCCAAAAAAGACACTCACGAGCCCCTCCGTTTGTGCTCTACAGTATTTATGCTAGATCACAGAATAACGAGCAACCATTAAATTTATGTACTTTGTAGGGCACTTAGGAAACAGTTCTCCCATTACTTAGTAACTGTAAGATAAGTAAAACAGCACTGCACACCAAGAAATATGCAGTATGGAAAGATAGTGAAAGTCAGGATTATAGAAGAGTTCTATCTTTATCCACTTTGATACCTTTTCAGTTAATTATTTTGTGGTTCTGTGTTTGGCACATTAGGTACATTGAAGCCAGACTAACAAGAAACAACCACTATTTATAAGATTTCCCCGGAGATGGGAACAGTTGCTTCTGCACTTTAAGACCAATCATGTTACATCTGTATTAAAACGAGAAGACAAACATGTTTTACTGCCAGCTCTGCCTGAATTTCAAATGAAAACCACATTAGTTAACTTGTGAATTTCTCAGTCAGTCAGTCTCCAGTGTCAACTTACCTAGTTTAAATAACACATCTCACCAATACACAATACAGTACAAAAGGATGCTAACAGCATGGTCTCAGGTTCAACAGTGTGCTTCAAAAACCTCTCCAAGATAAAAGTCAGGAATGGACTGCAAGTGCCTCTAATCTGCAATAGCCTGGACTTCAGCAGGTTCTGCTACCATACCTTTCTCATTTCACAAACACTTTGGCTCAACTGTCAGCAGTCATACAGGCTTAAATATGTTAAGTCCTACAACCCACGGGTTTTCCACTCTCACTGCTGTCCTAAGCACCGTGAGAATGAGATCCCAAGCTCAGAAAGGCCGCCAGGGCGTCAAGTCATAGCATGTTCGGTCCAACTACTTGCAATTTGCTCACATGAAGAAAAGCTTGATCTTAAACTCATTATCTTATGGGCACAGGCTCACCTCCTTTGGGCATTTACATGGATTCAGGCCTCAGCAGGCACTAAACAAGGACCTTGGGACTGACAGCGAGGATGGTGGATGTTTCTGCTCAGAACACACACAGTCATGCCTATTCTGACATTAGCAAGGGTCCTGTCTGGGGAGAGCAGCCCTTCCCTAACCTGGAAGGGGTAATACAAAGACAAACAGAACGGAGACACTGGTGGGACACTGAACTTTACTGACAGCATGACGAAATCCATCTCCTTTTTCTCTCCAGGTGCTTTCCACACCACCTGAAAACTTGGTAGTGCAAAGTTGCAACTTACAGTAGGTTTCAAAGTAAATTTTTCTTAGTTGGAGCAATTGATGCTAAAGCATTTGCTTACTGCTACTGGCTGGCCAAACAGAAAGGATAAGGCAGAACAGAAACCTGAAGTATCAGTGGGTTAACTTTTCAAAAGTAGCTGCGTGCCTTGGGTGAAAATCTGCCTCAAAAAGCAACAGGACATCTGCACCCATGTCACATCACATCATTGCTTCTGAAGATGAATGCATTCCTGAGAGCTTGATGCTTCACAAAGCAGTAATTATATCCCTTTTATTGCTTTAAGTTGCTCAGAAATGTAAATACATTAAAGATAAGCACAGGTGCCTAAACTGAGGTTTGCA
Organism: Phalacrocorax carbo; assembly: GCF_963921805.1. Classification (NCBI taxonomy): domain Eukaryota; kingdom Metazoa; phylum Chordata; class Aves; order Suliformes; family Phalacrocoracidae; genus Phalacrocorax; species Phalacrocorax carbo. Next base: position 25,537,832 of record NC_087514.1, read on the forward strand.
AGTTTGACAATTCTGCGTATCAATTTCGATTATATTAAATATTGCTTGCAACAGCAAAATAAAGCATGCATTACGAGACTTTAAGAACGTTATGTTTAAAATAAAGCAAACTTTTAGGAAAATATGTCACAAGTGTCTAATGTACTTTTTTTCCTGTTTTCCTTACCATTCTTTTATCTTTACCTTTTTTTCCCTCCATTGCTACATGAAAGAATCCACTCAAAAACACTAGGAAAAATCACTTAAGAAGGAGGAACTGAACTGGACATGCTGCAAAAGTGGTCAAGTACAGAGGGAAAAAACCAAACAGAAAAAAAGCCTAACCACCAAACAAACCAGTAAATAATTTCCCCTTTCAGTAATAATATTCAACATGGCTTGTAACAGATAAAATTTTCAGACAAATATGATTTCAGTTCTTGGCAATTATATTAATAAACATGGTAAAATCTCACAGGGGGAATTAATGAATTATTTATAAATTCAGCAGTATATTAAATTCTGGTCAATACACAGATGAACACAAATACGCCTAACATGCAGTTACATCTAGAACTGGATCACTTCTCACCAAACTTCAGCATCTTACAGTGACCCTAATTTTTAATTAAGTTCCAGCTTTTTAAGTTACAATTTGCTGCAATACCTGTGACCATTTATGTTTCACAGGCTTCAGCCTAATTTCAAACTGTTTTGCTTTAGACCTTTGTAAGAGCAATACCACCTGCTGCTGATTTCTCACCCAGAGTTCAGAGATCCAGATTTGCTTTTGTTTCAATTCAAAACTTAAACTGAAATATTGGCCCGTGGAAATGGCACCTTTCTACTCTCCTGGATTTGGAATGCATTTTTAAAGCCCCGTGGCATAAAAGGCATTGTAAGAGTTTGGGTCTGCGATGTATTTTATTGCCTAAATAGCTAGAGGGTTCCCATTTTTACCAGAGTAACACAGTGGAATGAGCATGGTGAAGCACCCATTAAGACTCCAGGAGGAACTGAGTATTAAAAAAACCTAAACATTCACTTGTTTTATTTTTCTGTTTCTTGGTTACATTTTCAAAGTGTGTCCACTACCACTCCCATTAACATCAGCAGGGGGCTTGTAAATAAGTCTTTACCCAGTGTTTCAAAAAGCTAAGCTTCTCAGTGGAAGAAGTGAAGAGATCCTACTCTATTTCATTACTTAAAGAAACAGAGCAGGATGGCAAAAAGAAAATCAAGTACATGCAAGGATCTTGATGCATCTTTGAGGGTTACATTGGGACACTTTACAGTCTGTATTGAAATGTCATAATTTTGAAATACACCAAACATAATTCAGGCAAGACAGCCTAATAGCTGGTTAGAAGCACTCCTTAAAATTCAGAAGACATAAAATTAAAGTAGTTGTACCCTAATTTAGAAGATGGGGCATTGCCTTTAACTCGGTAAACATATGTTTCTTTAAGCTAATCTCATAGGTGGTGATATGTAAACCAACCAACCACGATGGTTGATACTGTTTCCCTGCTCAGTGATCAAGCTTCTGAAACCACACATTCATGCTAATACTGACAACCTCTAGACATCACAGGCCAGAGCTGCAGAACTACCATGTCAGAAAAGATAAAATCTTGTAAGAACTATGTCTGGTTTAAAGGCCAGAGATAGTAATTCTTATCTTCTATTGAAGTTAGAAAACCACAATGTTTAAAAGGAATCGTGGCTCAGTAGATCTACTTCAGCAGCAATTTCTAGTGCTGCTGTAATTGAGGTTGCATCAGCATTTTCTCAATAAACCATACTGCCAGGAAAATCATTCCATGTTGTAAGCTGACATAGAAGACCTCATTCCAGGCACAAATCCTTCAGCACCACAAATTTAGTTTGTATGATTTTTGGCTAAGAAGTTGGAAGAAAAGAGAAAGCAAGAAGAAAGGTCTTAAAATGGAAACTAACGATTTAGGATTAACTAGTGTTCAAACAGAATTTGCAGATACTTTTCAGTGCAGATGGTTTACTCCTCCAAACTAACACACATGCAATTTCTGCTAAATGCAGCAATGATTTGCACAAGAAAAAACATCTTCAAAAAAGTTAAACTGACATCCTGCATTCACTTTTACATTTGAGGAAAAACTCAGGCAAAACCATTTTATTTCCAGGCAACAGAATCTGGCTTATTTGCCCGACCAAGAAACCACTTGAAGGATATTAACAGAACAATAAGCAAACTCCAAGCACAAATCATACTGGCAACCTTAACTTACTACTTGTTATTTAAAAGAACAACTGTACTCGTTACAGTGATAGGCTTTCACTTCTGCTTACATACATGCTTCTTTGTAAGCCTATGCAGGTGGTACTATTTAAAACAAGCTTTAAGCCAGGGAAACAAAAAGGAGGAGGTTAAACTGTGTACAGTTTAGTTGAATTTCCTGTTCTTAGAACACGGTAATACTGATAGTTTTCTAAAATACATCCTAGTATGTTAGACCTGAGCCTGGTGACTTCAAACCTGCTACCTGAAAAAGACTGAAAAGCTGAGACGCCTGAAATGTAGAAGAGCGGGTGACTATGAGTTACTTGTTTGAGGGATTTCTTAGGAAAGGCTGTTCTTTGGTTTTGTTTTTTTCCTATTTTTAAAGAACAAAATAAGTTTCTTTTTGTATATTCTCACCCACCTGCTCTGGGTACTTGCTTCCAATTATCTCTGCCACAGTGTTAAAGGAAGGAGAGTCTGGATAGGTCTTAGCCCCCATCTTCAGGTGCACAACGATCTTAGTGCCCTGGAAAGACATCCGTGACATCATTTCAGCATCTTCCACAGAGATGCAAGCAGTGGGAATCCGGGGCACATCAGGCTGGTAATCCTGCCACCCAGTATGTGGGCTGTGAAAAGAAAAATAGAAACACAGTGTTAACAACTTAGCTCTGTAAGTTATCATCATTATTATGGAATTATTAAAAAGAACACTTTCACTACCATCCGCAACAGACTCTCAAAAAGGATATATTCACTATTTTAAAATAAACCTTTTGTTAAAATACATCAAGTGTTTTTATACTGATCAGAACACCTGACTGTCACCATTCCCTATGTCTGGAAAGCTATTCTGTGCCAGCTCTATTTAGGCCATCGCATTCTTTGACATTACAGTAGTAAATCCTCTGATACCATACTTTACTGCTTTAACAGAAAAAAAAAGCACTGAAAAGCCAGTAAGTGAAGAGTTCATAAGAAGTACATTTTTTCCCTGTGACAAGTAATGAAATTAAAATTCACTACTTCAACTACTTCAACATCAGACTGGAGATTTATTCTGAAGAGCACTAATATGAGAGAGTTCAGGAAAAATAAGACAATAAGACCATAAAAAAAAAAAGTACATTTATTTGTTCTCAGTACACTTGAGATTTCAAACGCTACCTGTAGATGAAAGAGAACTAAAAAAAAACACCCTGCAATTAGCTTTACACGAATTACACAAAGAAGAAGAAAGATAGGCACGACTAGATGTAAGGCTTCAGTGTCTTCCATTTAGGAAGAGCTATGCCTTGTGGAGATAAGAAAAGGGGAGAAAAACACAACCGCAAAATAGTCACAAAGTTCCTCTGACATTCACAGTGTGATATGAAGTGACTTCTTTCCTCTCAGAAAGTTGCAGACTGTTTCATGACTATTTAAAACAATTACTTCCCTTCCAGAGGCTCCTTCTACCACCGTGCGTGCAGAACTAACTAGAATGAGTGATTTCACATCTGACATCACAGCATCGCTAAAAAGGCAATGGACAAGTGCCTTAACAAGTTCCTTCAATGTTTTTTTTTTTTTCACATTTGGCCATTATTTACATATTTCTCACTTTCTGGCGCTTCTGTTGAGATCTTTGGATCTGACTTACAGAAGTAGCGAGCATTACAGCTGCAGCTGAAGTCAACGCTTTTAAAGTGAAGTTGTATATAAAGCCAGATACAGAGGAAAAAAAAACACATGTGGGAAAAAAGAGAAATTAGGATCTAGATGTATGCTCAAATTCACAAATATTGCCAATATTAAATCAGTCATTGCCTTCATTTCCCACTTGCAAAATTGGAATTAAAATACTCTTTGTTTCACAGACAGTGGAAAAAAAAAAGCGGGAATAAAAATATTCTTTGTTTCAAGAGGACGGACTCAATGAACACTTGAGAACCAATCTGATACCACAATAATGATCAGAAATTGACTGTTATGCAATTACATGTCCTAAATCCTAAAATAAGCTCAGAACTGTGCATTGAAATATTAGGGTAAAACTCTGAATAAGCAGCTCTTCAGTGCTGGCCAGCCTCTGCAGCAAATCTGTAAGCTCAGATAATACATCTGCAGCCCTTTATTTCAGGTCTACTTTGTAATTCTCACATTTCAGTCACTACTCAAGAGGCATTTTCAATATATGTAAAATATTCAGTCACACAGAGGCTTCTCCAATGTGTTTATGAATATGTTATTTGTCTATTTATCTCAGTCACTAAATTCTGACTTTATCAGTGAAATGTCAGTGAATAAAGTTTCCAAAGGAAATCTCTAAAGCTAAACCGTATCTTTACCTATGTGTTACCCTATGAAGAAGGACTAGAGTTGAAGCTTTCAAACAAGGTTACAGACATTCTTCACATCAACTGTTACAAATTTTAATACTATTTTCCCATATAATAAGATGGAGTTTGGCAGGGACCTCTTGAGGTCATCTGGTCCAACTCCACTGCTCAAGCAGGGTCATCCAGACCTGGTTGCCCAGGATCATGTCCAATATGTGAAAATCTTCACCTCTGAGCCTTACTTAGAGTTGCAGGCACATATTTCTACACATTTAAAGGAAAAAAAATTTAAAATTGGGGGATTTTTAAGTATTTGAAACTGGAAAAAAACCCACTTAATTCCTGAAGGAGATGTGGTGTGGAAGAAAGGAGAAATCCACTTTTTTAGGATCTAGTTTAGGTAAAATGGGAGAGATTATTCAGTTCTATTTGTTTGGAAGAATAAATCTTTCTCAACCATAACAAGTCATATTGTAATCCACAATATAACCCACAGAGTAGATATGAAAAAAACATTTATTTGAAAACAAAATACTAAAAAATCAGTTACAAAAGTCTTAATGGAGCTGCTTCAGAGTGTAGAAAGATCTGTTTATTAGGTGGCAACAGTTTAGGAAATTATTGCTCCCAGTTGTTTATGGCTGAACTTCTTATGAAGGCCGGTGCCCCTCCTCCTCCTCAGCTTTGCAGGTCGGGTGACCTGTAGCTCACCTTTAAAATAACAGTTACCCTGGTACTCAGAATCTCTTGCGCCACATAATCCTCCCTGAGTGGGATAAACCCATACATAAGTTCAGACCTTATATAATTTCTTCTTTCCCTTTGTTCCTGTTAAAAAAAAAAAAAAGCCCCCCCAGCCCCTTTTAAACTGTGACAATTTGCTGTCTATGATTAATATATCTTTGAATTTTTGGGAATATACCCAGCATGTTAACCAGACTTTCAAAAAAAAAAAACAACAAACAACACACTGAAAAAAAACAAGACAGATGACAATTTCATGTATTAATGTTCAAAAAAACCCCCTGCATTCAATAACTAAGCAGAAACAGTTTCTGCTCTTTTTAAATGAATCCATTCACATGTGTCTTCTGGCAAGATTACGTCTTAGTAACTAACTTAGTAACTAACATGCCCTGTACACTGAATTGCAGTAATTCAAGCTTTATCACCGCCTGTACTGATTTCACTCCCCTTGTTATTTTGCAGACGCTCAACTAAAGAAACCCCTAAAACTATTTGTTTCTCCAATATAAGTAGCAATTACATTTTTTCGGATGCCCAATACCAACGCTCCACCACAACTGTGAACAAAGCTCCTGACAACCCACTGAGGTGCATGCATGCTTACATGCCTCAAATGAACATTCACAGGGACAAAATTCACCCCAGCTGGCCCAAAAAATAAACCTTGAAGTCACCTGGTAGTCTTGCCATTTTCATGCTCAAACTACTATTTTGCCAAGATCATAAAGATAAACCCAACCACCCAACTTAAGATATTTTGGCACACACAGGCAGAGCCAGCAACTCTTCAGATGATACGGGATCTGAAGAGAATGGATGACTGTCCAAATGATTGCTACAAAAAGGGAAATGGACCCTAAGCATTACCAGTACAAAGGCACAAGGCAATATCACAGTCATGTATATTCTTGATGCTACAAGATGAATCCACATAGAAAACATTTGTGAGAGACACTAAGCATCTTGGGATATACCTGATTAAAGTTTACATGGATGCAAAACATGCCAGGGGTTAAGTATATAAAGTAATTTATTAGGTAGTTAAAGTGTCAGAGTACATAAAAGAATTCAAATTAAAGTAAATTAAGTCCCTTTTAAGCAGAGGTAACAAAGAACTGGAATGGCTGCTGACTATGTGGCAAGACCTGAGCAAGAACTAACTAAACAAAATAGAAACTACTAGCAGACTCTGTGTAACAGATGAAGATGGAGAGAAGCAGTCCTGAGATCGGCTCAAAACAGGGCAAAGAGGATGTTGTTCAGAAGAAAGAAGTTTGCTATTAGTGGGCAAGGAAGACGTTTTTTTCACTGAGTCTGAACAAACATGATTTTGTGGCTACTCTTTCTAAAGAAAATGGCTTTTACTAAATAAACAAAAGAAAAAAAAAAACACCCAAACAAACCTACCTTGTATTTACCATTCCCTGCCCCTTGAAAAACAAAATAAAAGAAAAGCATCACATAAAAACAGCTAGGGAGATCACAGAGCAACCCTGACTCAGAATCAGCGTTCATCTTTGCCACATTGGTACCTACAGACAAGCAAGGTGCACCTCTGGCCTTTCCTGCTAACACCTGGGAGTAACATCAGCTTCTGCTGCTTCAAACCCACGCTCTCTCTGAAAATGTCATCCAGAAAAGCCTGAATTCATTTCACAAAACTTTAAGGGTAATTAGGCCATTTAATATCTAACATACCTGTAGTCGAATACCATAGTCTGGTGTTTAGTAGAGAGGGGGTGGATGGTTCTTTTATTTTTTCTTTTTTAATTTAACAAAAGCACCTGTTGTTCTGATTTTAAATCTACTGGATCACCTTCTCTCCATATTTAAACTACTTACAAAATTGAACTCGTCTAGCTATATTAATCCTTTATAAATCTATTAATGTTAATAAAAACTCATCATCATTCAACCTCAACATTCCTGTTCAACAGCTGACAAGATTCAGATAAATAAAGTGGTTGGGTTCTGCTTTTGATAAACCCCTAGATTTCACATCTTGGAAAGTACTTAAGAAAAGCATCACAGTATGAATAACAAAGCAGAGGAAAGGCTCCAAAAAGTAAAGCATTTTCTCTGTTAGAAGTGCACATCAAATGACTAGTAAGAAACAGATGTGGGTTACATCTTACAGAAAAGTGTAAAGGAAGGATGGAAAAGTCAAGAGGCAGCTACTTAGTTTCTTTTCTGAGTAAAATAATCAAATGTGGAGAAACTAAAAGGCGTGGATGAAAAGCTCTGCTGCTGGTGTCAGGTCAGCTCTAACTCTTGTTACTGTGGTAGCTGACCTTGCATGCTTCATTACTTTGTTCCTGGACTACCAACCCTTAAATCTAAGATAAGGTAAAACGCCCAAGGACAAATAAACTGCTGTAAGAACCAGTGCTTCAAGCTAAACTGGATGCTCTGCTGGAAAACATCTCAAGTTGAAGCCTCAGGCAAAGACAGCAGTCTTCTAAAGGGAGAATTAAGTGTGACATTATAAGAACTGTAACATGACTAAAAGGAAAAAAAAACCAAAACTTGGTTATACAAAAGCTTTCAAAGATCTACTTCAGCCATACGGTGTATACACACCCCCTTAATGCACAGTTCTTCTTCCCAACCTCATAAAGCAACTTAGGGTTGGGAAATATAAAATTAATATTGTCGTACAAATACATTGTGAGCCTCTAATTACACACATGACCACCTATTTTTCTACAGGACCCATGCCATATTCACTGTACCAACCACATGTAAACTAAACATTCATATCAGTTCAGCTAGTTTGTTATTATTGACTTAAACCATAAAAAACAGTCCTGAATGGAACTATGAAGATACTAATCACTAGCTATACCCATAGCAAGATCACAGCCTTCACTCTTGGTAATAGGCTCACATCCTCCTCATACTTTGGTTCTGTTTTTTCACTTGTATATTCTACATATCACAGAAAATTCCCTCACATACAAAGCTTTACACTTTAAAGGAGTGATGGAACACCCTGTAGCAAAACAGAAGGGAAACCGTACATCTTGATCTCATGCTTAGCTATGGAGAATAGCTTGAGTGCCTCACTCCTGTAGCCTTCTCTTCATCAAGAGCAGCATGACAAGGGCTGAACTCTATTCACATAAATCCCCCTTTCCAGCACCATAAAGTCCTTACAGAACAAAGCTTGTCCTTGTGTGCACTCAGGCTGTGTATGTTCTTTCAGGATTCTCACCATTATCTGGGTAGAGAGGCCAAACTGTAACAGAATTAGTCAAAATGTCAAAAGTATTGTTAATCTTCTCAGAAGAATTAGGTCTTTAAAAATAAAATCAAGGCTGTTCCCCATTTACAGCCACTTGGCAAAATATAAAAGAAATAAATTCAACCTAATTTTGTGTTTGTCATAATTTGTCCCAAGATTCTCTTGCTTTGCTTGCTTCTCATATTGGCTTTGTAGGATTTGATTTGTTGGTTTACAGTAAGTTGAAATAATAGCAAGACTACTAAATTTGAAACAAAATGTGAATATACACAGAAAATTTAAGAAACTAAGAAGCAAAAATACAATGTGGTATAACTATGGAATTTAGTAATATAGCAGCCTGTAACCAAGGATAGACTATTTGGAATCTAGTTATACAGTCTCTTCCAGATTACTTTGCCCCAACCTTTAATTGATGTAGCATCTGCACAAGAGTAATGAGGTATAAGAGTCACTCCAGAAACTATTGCCCTTACAGAAGAAAATTCTGTTTGAAAAAGAGTACAGCATTACTCTGTTACCACATGAACTCCATTTAAATTAACATTTAGAAAACTGCATTTAATCAGTGCTAGGTACTCATTAAAATTAGGCTTTACTAAACAATAATAGCTTTGGCATAATTACATATGTCCTAGGCTACAAAATGCAACTAACGTGAATATGTTTGTATTTCATTATAATATTCAGTACCACATGCACCATGGGAATTCTATGATAACCACAGAAGTTTTTAAAAAATAGCGTAGATTATATATGGTTTGTCAGACAAGAAGCATGAAACAACTATGAATGGTAAAATGATCAAATGAAGCAAACCCAATGAATTCCACCTCGGGACTATTCAACTGCTGGGAAAGTAGAAAAGCCTGCACAATGCTTTCCAAATGTCTGTAGGAAATGGAGATTGCATCAGCTGCTCTTCAACTGAAAAAGAAACTTTCTGCATCTTACAGGCATGAGGATGACTCTCGAGCAGCTGACAATACCTTGAGGGAACCATTTACATCACACACCTGTTTGGCCTCCTTCTGCTCAATATGAACAACCAAGCTCCCTCCTCCTGTGTTTACATCCCTGCCTTGTGAGAACGCAGCTGCCTGCTGCACGCTACCCTAGGTATGTTAGCAGAGGGCTCCTGGAGGGAACGCCAATGACAAGCCTAATTGCCAGCAGCTGCAAGGCTTCTGGATTCATGGGGTTTCTTTTCATTTTTGGTTGAACTCCTGGCTTCTCAGCCTTGAGCAGAAGCCATATTTATATCTTCAGTGACCCCTCTATCTCCAGAGACCAGTGAGCACACAGGACAAATTAAAAAAACCTCACTGGAAACAGATGTTGTACTTTATACCTACCAGAAGGATAGAAATAAATCCAAACAAAAAAAAAAAAACAAATGAGCAAAGAAACCCCCCATTTTCTTTATTTGGAAAGCAAGGAATCAGACAAAGAGGCACCACAGGGCTAGCAATACATAAGCAAACTAAATAACAGCAAGCTGTCTAGAATACTAATCTGGCCTTCGTACCTCCTCCATTTAATGATGTTTGTTATTATTGGTAATGAATTCTTACATTAAAATTATCAGGCACAAACAGGTGTGAAGAGGCATCAGAGCTTTCAGGGCAGGATCAGTTACCGTCTCGGTGCTTCAAGTCACTGCTTCACTGCAGACAGTAAGTAGCAGGAAAGGCCAAGCCCCCCTATATACAGGCATATACATTAAGTCACGCCAGAAACTGGAGACTCTTCTGGCATTGAATACGATATATGATGGGACAGTATGGCATGGTTCCTCCTCCTTTCAAAAGCTGGTAATGGTAGAAGGTAACATGCAGCCAACACTTTCAGTGATCTGAAGGAAAAGGGTAGGGATGGAGGATACTGGCCTCACCCACCATAGAACTTCTTCCTTTTAACCTGCTGCTGACCACAGAGGTAGATAGAGGGGAGTGAGGTCTGAAAGGAGGCACCGAAAAGTTTCAAACTCACAGAAGAAGGCATGGATGGAGCTTTTCTTCTTCCCTTCCTTCTCCATGCCACACACCATTCAGAGCAGTACACCCTTTGGACACTGTCCTCCATAAAAAAACTGAAATACAAATCTATCTTACACTCAAATGTATTTAGGAATAGCTTTTCCCTACAATAGAATGGGACAATGCAAACAAAGCCTCATGGAGATAAATTTTTAAAGTGTAAAAGGTAAGACATAAGGGTCAACAAGAATACAAGGGCAGTCTAGAAAAAAAACATAAGGTAGGAATGGGAATGACAGAGGGGAAAGAAGTCTCTGAACACAGCAGGAGAAAGAACAGGATCTTAGCACCAAAGGCAACTATGCAGATGGATAAAAGGGGAGAGCTTTTAAAAGTAAATAACTAGACAGTAGCATAACTCAGGCATTATCACCACAGATAGCATAGAAGTAAATTCCAGGAGTGAAACAGAAGAGAGGAAATGGAGAAATCTAGTCATCTTTTCTGCTGTTCGTGAGTATAATCCTGTTCCCACTGAAAATCAGTGGCAAATCTTCCATTAACTTCAACAGAAGTGGGAAGTGGGGGAAAAGGCTTTAAAAACTGACTGGGTATGAAAAGAAAGAGCAAAGGGCCTGACTGGATTCAGTCTTAAGCAGTGAGTAAACCAAAAGCCACTGCAAGACGCTTGTTCTGCATGAGTCCCTATACTTTCTGAAGAAAACTGAAACTCTGAAACATCTTCACTATATAAATGCTTCCTTAACTCCCACAGACCTAATTTCTATAGAATATTAAACTCCTTTTTTTATTAAACTCCATTAAACAATGCAGCGCTTTTGCTGTTCAAGTAAAAAGGATAATTTCAGGTCAAGAGAATAAAAAGTATGTTAGTAAAAATAATACAGAGGGGGTACCACTTATTTTTCCCCTCAAGTAAGAGATTTTGGTAGTGACACATTAAAGGAACTACTTCAACATCATGTGATAATTATATTTGTCTATCTAGTTAACATATTATACAACAACACTCACACAATGCAAAATGCAATGTAAACGCTTAAGTGATAAAGACACCTTATCTAATAGTGTATTACACTGATACGATAAACTCATTCTCCAGTAAAATAGTTCGTTTTTATTTTAAAAACTCAGGCAAATCTTGCCTGTTGCTCCGAGTTAGATACACCCTGAATTTTTCAGTCTCAAACTTGAAATCCGCTGTAAACAGAAAAGTTCCTTTTAGCAACAGAATATGTTTTTAAACCTTATTATAACATTATAATAACTCCTGTGAACTAGGACTAAATATTGAGCAGCAAATGTCATGTCAAGCATGAGAATTCTTCCCCAGCTGCATTTGTTGACTGTTGCAGATTCTCCCAAAAGCTTCATACTTGACATCAGATGAAATACAAAATGTCCCAATAGGTACATATTTCCTCTGAACAGCTCCTCCATGGCAATTAGTGTTGAGTCTGGGAAATTAAGAGTATCAGGCTGTAAAAAATAAAATCTTTCCAGTGCAAAACGTGGTTGGGAGAATGATTGAGTCGGTTCTGGGGATCTTCCCATGCTGCTGTTTTCCTTGGGAGCATGCAGGAAGAACATCCAGTACAGAGCAGCTGCCATGAGGAAATGAATGTAGGGGTTTCCCAAGAAAAGAGTTAAGTCTTGAGAATTCAAGTCATTTTCCTTCCTCAGTACTAGGTACTCGTACTATTTTGCTTATTATTTGAACGTTTGCGCTTTTCCTGTTTAATCCTGGAGTTACGCTGACTCCTTCATCTGCTGAAGGGGGAGAAAAGATTATTCTCAATCCCACTCTGACATTTTATGGATTTCTTTAATATCTAATAAAGACTGCCTAGGAGAGTCTCTGCTGGAAGAGAGACTGTCTGAAACAATACCATTTCTTTCCTTTTCATTAGTTGATCCATGTTGCTGAGGAAAATGTCAGAAAAAAAGGTAGCAGGCTGGAGGCTTTTGCTGGCATGTGCAATAATGATCATGACTTTTATAGTCTGTACATAAATTTAAATACACAAATGCTTTTGGACCTTAACCAAGAGATGTGGGCACACAGCCAGTCAGATGAATTGTGGTGGTGGAGAAGGTGAACTGGATTGAAGGACATTATGAGATTCCAGACAACCTGAAAAGCGACAGCCATGGGAATGCTGCAGCTCTCTGAGCTCACCTCTGGTAGCTCCAGGAGAAGAGGGCTGTCAGGGTGGACTATGGGCTTCCCTACTCCCTCCTCACCCATCTGTCCTGAGTGTCACTCTTCTGCTCAGACAGCCTCCATGAGGAAGGACATGCAGCGAGTCACCTGCATTCACAGTCCTGTGCACACACCACAGCCACAGAGCTCAAGATACAAAACCACTGAAGCTCACCTGGTGTAACACTGCAAGACAGTAACAGAATAAAAAGTAGGAATTTTCTTCCCAGTGTTCAAATGCTAACTAGGAATGATCTCCCCCCCTGAAGAACACTATGCAGGAAAATTATCTTACTGTTTGTTAATGATTAATATTAACACTGAGACCACATATATAACTTCATGAATAATATATATAGAAAAATCTGTTAAAAAACTGTTTCTTAGAAAGAAGTGTATAATATAATTTTAGAAGCAGTACTGTGTTTTACAAGCCAATATACACAGGCTGAGTTAACTTGCAGCTGTCAATTGAAAATATGGTTCAGTGAAATACTCTGTACTACACTTCTGTGTGAGCATAGTGGAGTCACTTATTTGCTGGAAATGGTCCTTGTTTCAAATCTAGCTTGTCTATAAACAGATAAGGAATGCTACATAACTACTCCGAATGTGTGCAGTTCATAACTATTTATCATATAGCTTAAAGCAGCTGTTCTGTAAGTGCAGCCCAAAGATCACTGACAGATTGCAAAGCCTTTGTACACGCAGCCCTTGAAGCAGGCTTTTAATAGTTTCATCTACAGGAAGATAAAGGTTCACTGACCTTCACGTGAATCTTGTGATGTATCCCATACACTGATTAATACCAGTATCAACAAAACTCCTGGCTTAACAGGAGAGTGCATGATCCATGACTTAACCACTGAACTGTTCACCTGCAATGAACAGTTGATGGTTGACATGACCCATGGTACACTGCAAATCACACAGTATCACTTCTTGCTGCCAGAGCAATTAAACTATTGAGGGGGCTGGCTGCAACAATATAAAACATCATCTTCCTTGGAAATTTGTAATTTGACAAACATCTGGGGGAGAGAGACCTGTCTAAGAGCATCCTTCTGAAACCCCAACAGCCAGGCTGTCCAGCTCACAAGCTCTGCTTCCTGCTAACCAAGTAACGTCCTTCTGAAAAACTCAGGTGGAGGTGGAAAAAATAGTGTATTTATGGTTAGAATTTCTCAGCCACAAACATACTTGGACTAAAAACCCCTTCAAGGTACAGATACTTTCTCTAATACCCAACCATACCAAACTGACCTGAGTGCTTTGAAATCCCATTACATTTTCTGTAATCAGCTAGATTGACTTAAGAGTAACAACATCCTCTTTCTATACTTCTTCAGCGTACATAGATATACACCCAAGCACGTCGCATGATGACCTGACACTGATCTAAGCATTTAAAATTGTTCTTTTTTAAAATTTTGTATTAAAAGTATGACCAATTACACTAGCTGTTTCAATTTAGACACCTTATGGGAGAGACCCTCAGACGAACGAACAGCTATCTCCTTTCCTTTCTCAGGAAACTTCTACAGAACAGCATTACCTGGAATTTTGATGCTTTACAATGGTCTTCTCCAATTCCTTGTCATCTTTTTGCACTTGCCTGGAGTCTCCCATCTTTTCACTAACTCTTAAGTCATTCCACTAAGTAACATGGAAATATCCAAGGAATAGAAGTTACTGCTCTATACGGGAAAGGGTTAAAGGAATCCATCACTGATTGTCACTGAGAAGTACCATACAAAGATTTACATAACTGAAACCTAATTTTAGGCACTGAAAAACAGTTACGCTTCTAAAATCATAAATTGCAGCTGCGCTTATTATTCCAAGTAGCTCTGCTAAAGTTTTCTCATGGGTATGCCTATTCACATCGCATTTCTGGCAAGTCTGAAATGTTAGAATTCTCTCAGACACTGCAGCACACCATTTCTGTTTTCCTATATTGTCAGCATTATAAACTAAGTAAAGGAAGAGGGGGAAAAAAGCACATAGTTTCATGGAGTTACAGCCTTGGATGGTCTCTCAGATGAACCCGGCAGCCCAGGATTCTGGACTCCAGGTGCTGGCTGCATCTGGACAGTGTTGAATCTCTGCTCAAGCTCTTTGGGCTTGAGCACAAACACAGATCCCTCTAATGCCCTTTCTGGAGATACAGAGCATGTACTCAAGCTGCCTGGTGCCTTCACATTCTTTCTGGCTCTCCCACGTTCCCCCAGCAGCAACTGCAGCCTTCTCAGAGCCTGAAACTAGGAGCCCTGAAATTGTTGTTTCCTTCTTTGGAGACTGCAGGGACAGATACTTAGAGGGAGACACAGACCCTTCTCAAAGAAGGATCACTCCTTGAAAAGGTGCAAGCAATACACAGATTGTAGAACAGCTAAAACCTCCTTTATGTCCAACCTGTGAGCTCACTCTTTCCAAACCTCAGACTTTTGGCAAAATCCCATTTGAATCCTAGGACCTGATTTCTAAAGTTCATGTTGTTCTTGATGATAAAGAACTGCTACTAAGAAAAAGCCTTGTACTTCTATGAAATTCCAGCTCCTTCATGCTCTTTCCAGCGGCTTCAACTCTCTGACGGTGAGTTTTTACTGAATTGAACTCAAAATCCAAATCCTTTGAGCTACAGTCAACCAATTGTTTTTAAATATTTACATTTGAAAAAAACAATATTCCAAGGTAACGACCTGTATTCTCTGTCATTCACCTCCTACCAGAGCCTTCCCACAGATTTATGATAGGTTAACCTGAAATCTCAATCTAGCAGAAGTTAACAATCAAACACACCACATTTTATTTCATAATAAAAACCCCATGGTTATATAATGGATTATTTACCAGCAGCAGTCACCCACTGTTATGTAATAACACAACTGTTACTTGTTCTTGGCACAGGCAAATTGTTGCAGAATCTACTATTGACTCCTTAATCACAGTTTAGAAAAGTCAACTTTTAATGTTGTCTTCTTTACAGTAAACAATGTACAAATGTTACACTAAATTAACATTTTAAAAAATATTACCACTGCTTTCAAACAGGGAAAGAGAAGAATTACCATGAACTACTCAAGATCCCACAGGGACACAAGGCAGAGTGATGAATGGAACTTCAGAATCCCTGGGTTTAGTTAATTCACATGATTATTCTCCTGCATCTGACAAAGTATCTTATGTTGTCCTGTGCATGAATGCCTAGCATCAACCTGGATTTTCCAGAGCTAAACAGTACAACAGTTTCAGTATCTCTTGTTGAGGTATAGTTTGTGTGCTTCACAGTCACCAGCAAACTAATGTGATGAAATCCAAATGGAAATAAGTATATCAGAAACTATGTGGTTCCTTTCTGTTTCTTAAAATAAATGTTATTTTGTGATCATGGTAGACTAAAAATCCAGGAATTGCAGTCAAAGATCAACCCTGTTTAATAATAATGAGCAGAAACATATCAAAGACAACCCCTCTCTGTTTCACAGAGTATTTGCAATATTTATATTAGACAGCAGAAGTACTGTGGTCAGTGACTAAGAAAGCAAGGTAACAGTGAAAGAGTTAAGCAGGAGTCACAGACCCTAGTCACCTACCCAGCTAATGACATATGGGAACGATCTATAAATACCAAACCAAAGGTCAGATTTAAAAAGGGAAGTTGGAAGAGAACAAAGTTACAGCTTTACGTTTGCACCATCCTTCTAAATATAGAAACAAAATGAGAGAAAATGTAAGGTGCCTGAAGGAGAGGACAACAGGCAAGTAATCAAAGCTGGCATCACTGGCAGAGCAGAGACAGGATTTGGCACCTCTCGTTTAATAAACTAGATGGAGAAGGATTTTCACCATTTAGCCCTACCCTGCAGGCAAGACCAAAGGATTAGTATTTGATGCAACAAGATGGATGCGATAGAGAGGCTCAGGTGACTGACTGGATTTGAAGGAGAAAACAAAGCTGAAGAAAAGGATTAAAGTAATTGAAATGGTTATACTTACAAGGCACAAGGCACTACTACAGGGAAGAGCCCATTATTACTGTTGGCCATCAACATCAGGCTCCGTTTAGAAAACAGTTCTAAACAACAACTGCGGCATAATTGGCTCTGACCTTCTAAAAACACAAGTCAAAATTTGTGTGCCATAAGTAAGAGGTTTCGTCATACAAACAGGTCTAGCTCATCATTATTAATGACATACATCATAGTAGAGCTAACACAGCAGGGTGAGGCGATCCTATGTGAAGACAACATTTAATGAAATAAAACAGAAATACCCTACCATATGGACAAGCCACAAGCAAGACTGTGGGAAGTGGAAGAACCAGTAAAAACAAGAGGCCCCCTACCCCCTGAAAAACAAGGCAAGCATGCTTGTGAACAGAAATCATAATGTGTTGGAGCAAACAATACACGTTTGCTCCCATTTAAGCAAACAAGGCGAAACAAAATGGGGAATTAGCATTTCTAAATCCTCTGCATGTCTGGGGCATAAACCAGAGAGACTGTGGATACTAACAGTTGACAAGCACATTAAGTATATTTTTTAAATGACACCTATATTTGCTGCCTATTTGTTTTACATCATATAAGTAAAAGGTTACATATCAAAATAAAACATTTTGCTGTATGCATGAGATAGATTCTGAAGCACACAAATCCACCCAAAGTACTCCATAAACCTGTGTTCACTTTTGGAAATCAGCAGAAAACTTGAAAGGAATACTTCAGGTTTTTTACAGCAGATACAACATGCTTCATAAATAAAACTTTAATATATACATGCTAAAACTGTTCTGTAATATGTAGATAATTTTTAGTAATATCATCAGATTAAGAACAATACCAAATACATTCTGAAAAAGTATCCTGAGTAATACAGGAAGTAGAAACAATGCTTAGTGGGGATTATAAACTGGAAAAGCAATTATAAGACATGAAATTAATAAAATTGGATAGGCAGGTGAATCTATACAGTAGGCCTCTGTACAAGCTGTTTCAGCATTGCCTGGACCAAAATCAAAAAGTGAGTTGCCGTGTAGCTTGAAATTAATGGAGTTAACCCTAGGATACATCAAGAAACAGAGCCTTTACTCTCTCTTCTTTTTTTTTTTTTTACTTTTCTTATGAAAAACAGCAAGTATGAGGCTAGGATTCCCCAAATACCAATTCTATACCATTCTGGCAAACCATCCTGGTGCTATTTAATCTCTTCCAGTTGTCCAGAGCCCTGTGCTCATGTGCTCTGGAGATGAACACTCCAGATAAAGTCCTCAGTGCTGCACTTACACAGAAAATACTCAGAATAACAGAGAAATGAAATGACAGTCCACATATTTCTCAGATCTTATCAGCAGCTGAAAATAAATACACCCCTTGTGAAAATAATTCATTGGCATTGTATTACTCAGATCTGTCTCTGTAATCTTCATCTGCATTTTTGTTGTCAGGTTTTCCTTCAATCCTCTACATTTATGGTCACCACACACTAGTGAGACGCTTGTTTTCAGTGTAATCAAGAAAACTGAATAATGCTAGAACATTAAAACAGAACCTGCAATTGATGGTTCAAGACATTACAATCATGCCAGATGGTTCTGAACTTGATAACAGGGCTTTCCTAAGCACAGGAACTCATACAGACTCAGAAGGGGCTGGCAGCACTGAAGAAAGCTGGAGCTGATCCGGGTGAAACAGGAAATCATGGAAAACTGCTGAAGAAACCAGTGCTCAGCCCCCATAAAGCATAGCTGTAACTCCTTAAAGATCAGTACAAGACACCGAAGACGTGGCAGTTTTACATACTCAGCATCTTTATATACATGAACCAGTAATGCAAATGCAGAATAAAACTGTTCCTTTAAATCTTACTAACTCCAGAACATTACCAAATCTAATCAGTGTGTGCTCATGGTACCCAAATAAGAACAGAGTTAACGTGTTATTCATTATATGGGTGACCATCTAGCCACCAACAACATGTATGAGTCAGTTATGTTAGGAGAGTGGGTGGACCAGAAGAGAAGAAGAAAACCCTTGAATACTACATTGGTAAAGGTTTGCCTTGGGAAGCTATCAGATAGGAAGCAAGGATTTCAGAAAGACTGTTATGCTCACAGCATCCTTCTGGATAACAGAGTCTATTGACAAAAATGTTACTAGCCCTTTACCTGCCTCTACCAAAGTTACAGGTCACTGCTTATGTTACTAGACACTAAACAGATGAAACTCTTCCCAATGACATGAACATATCTCTGAACAGGAGTAGCCAAAACCAGGAGGAGGTAGAGAAAGCCCTTGTTAGCCTCATCAGCATTTTACTAACTTTGTAAGAAAACAAATATGCCAAATGTATGAAATTACCCTGAGGTTTCAGATGTCACATCAAGCCCCGTCTACTGGGAAAAAAAAGAGAGTTATACAGTTCAAAGGAAAAAGAGGCAAAAGTTCGACAAAACCCAGAGAGATTGGGACTTAAGAAACATCATGTACAGATTTCTCACTATTTTGGAGTCACTTGAAATTTGACTCCTTAATCACTGCTCAAATAGCAAGAACCCACTGTACAATACGATCATCTCCTAAAGCACGGGCTCCATGTCTTCTCAGGACATACACGTTCTCTTGCTGACAGCTAGGATTTGCGCAAAAGTGAGCACAAAGTCTGCACTGCAGAATGCAGTTTGGCGTGTTGGCCTTCAGGGAACATAGGAAGCAAAGTAAAAATTAATGAATTGTCAGTCAAAAACATATATAGACATCCTGCAGGGAAAGCCCCTAAGTGCAGGGCAAGAAAGTAAATCCCACAACACACCACCAATTCCTATCTCTACGGGCTGCAAGACAGTATGCATAGTGCTATGAAACATAACCAGGATCTTCCACGAGCTCACCAGAGACTTATCAAACATGGTCTGCTCTTATTTCCTCATTACCCTTGTTTCCTGGTCCCTTAGTAGAACAGAGGATAATATTGCTGTATCCTGTTGCCACAGGATATTGCCTTAGGACAGTCTCTCACTGAGATGTTTCCTATGAACAATTCCTGCCGCTATACTCATCCCATAAGTGAAAGTGTTCAGAAATAATCAGTGGTGCTTCCTGATTTCTTCAGTTATGCTACAGCGTTACTGTTACATCTCTACAGTTATTACCCAGCTTTCTGCCGCCTTTATGCCTCGCACATTTCCAAAGCCTGCACAAAGTGGACAGAAGATGCTGCCTGCTCAGGAGGAGATTATTTTTATAACATTCCTGCAGCGCCAAGAGCGAGCGCATGCAATATCAGGCAGGGGAGAGTCAGGTTCATCAGTTTTCCAGTTCCCTCAGAGATCAGTTCTAAACTACCTTAACCACAACTGCATTCTCCTCCCCGCCGAAAGAAAATAACTCTTCAGCGCCCACATTGACCACCTCATCCTGTGCACATAACACTCACATGCTAGGGAGGGGGGAAAAAAAACACTTAAAAAACACAAGGCAATAACAAGCACAGGTCACTGGAAGATGGTATTAAGCAAAGAAAGTTTCTCGAATAAGTAAATGAAGGCATCAGATACACACATAATATAGGGAAACTCTTTATTTTCAGTACTTCCAACAAGACCCAGCTCCCTGGAAACAGCAGTGGTAGCACTGCTCATAATAAGTAGGTACCAGGACCAAAGAACATAGCATTACAGGCAATCAAGGAAAATTCCAGATACCTGCTTAGCATTGTCACATGAAATGGAAAGGTAATTATAGTAGATTTTTTTACTCAAGGAATATAGAAATAGTTTACTTTTACACTCAGAGAAATGTCTTGTGCTCCAGATATCCTTCGTAAAACATTATTTCTGGAAACTTAATCCAGTAACTTTCTACTTTCAAAACAGATCTTTCTCAATGCTTTTTCTTGACGAAAAGGAAATCTGGTTTAGCCATTTCTATCAAAAAGTTTTCAGTACTGCAAACATCTGATTTTATGTACACATCAGTATCAAGGAGACTTACTTGGCTGACATGCAGTGAATAACCCTAAATTTGTCTTCTCTGACTTACGAACAGCCTCAGCTCTGTCCCTGCACTCCCTCTTTGAATTGCCATTTGATAATCAAAAGCCATAACCCGCACTCATGAAGTGAATCTTCATATCACGGGGGCACACCTCTGGCCACTACAATAGAAATTACACCATAAATAGTTTAAATTATTATACAGATGATGTGACTTTCTTAAAGGTCTCACATGGTATGTCCATATTAGCCTTTTAATCTGAAAAAAGAATGAGCTTTTGAACTGAACCTCCTAAAATCCTTGGCTGCCCGATCACCAAGCAGTCTCTGAGCATCAGTGCTAGATTCCTTTCTGATTAAACTAAACCAGAAGATGGGCTCAATAAGTGTACCTAGCACGGCCCAAATGCTAACAGATGCTTAGTCTCAGCTGTTGCACCTAAATCTTTAATTGCAGCTTTATTTTTTTAAAATGTGATTTTTACTTTAATGATATCATCAAATGGGAAAAAACTGCATTGCAACACAAGGATTTTTGTTTTGAAAGATGTAAAAATTATTTACAATTGCAAGAGGAAAAAGTTTGGACAGCCAGTAAAATATTTTTCCTAATCCCAGGACAGCAAGACACAAGATTATTTCATCAGCCAAAAAACAGGGAAGCAGGTTTACAGATGGACTAAAATACATCCCACCCCTGCAGACTTGAGAGCCTAGGGCTAGCTTAATTGGAAGCAAAGGAAAAATTGAGAGGACTGAACAGAACTGCAGGAAGTTTACTCACATACCACATGCACTAACAGGCCAAAGGCTGGAGTAACCACAAATTCCTGAACTGACACAGCACTTGGAGAAGGGGACCAAAATACAAATGCACCCAGGGTACTGGCAGCTCACGCACGTGAAGCCTGTACATGAGGCCAGAGATGTTACGTGTCGGCTTCTTTCCAGCTACACATCCTGTGAGCATCAGCCAGGCTGGCCCCTGAATGTGGCCAAATACATCACAGAGGCTGCTGCATGGCTTCAGCGGCCGAGAAAATCATGCAGTTACCAGGGTGCTATAGGCAGATCAGAAAAAGCTACATACGAGTGTTGGGGGAACAAAGGGAAGTGAAGCAAAAACTTACAAAAACTAATTATACAAAACTTTACTTCATTTTGAACATACAAGCCAATTTCATTCTTTTCCTTTCAACAGGTGCCGGAGGCAGCGAACAACCTTAGTTAAACTGAAACTCCTGAGGAAAGCTAATTTTTTAACTTGAGCAGCAATGTGGGTGACCAGTCCCATGCTACAACAGAGTTACTGAAGAAAATGTGACTGTGGTGGTGCAGCCCCGCTGGGCCCCGCTGGAATCCCAGCACAAGCCCTGTTGTGTTGTTATCTTAGTCATAATGACTTGGGCCCAGGCAATCTCTGTCCACACCTGGGCCATCTGCTCCCTGTCTCCTGTACCAGAATTGTGGCCAGAATGCAAAATATTGACCAAAGCCAATCAACTCGACCCTATAACTAGCAGTCCAAGAGGGAGACCCTTGGCAGAACAAGCAGAAGGAGTTGAGTGTCCCTGCCACTATCGATGTGAATAAACCCTTAATTTCCTTAGACATGGAGTTTTAGGGAAAGAAGGAAGCTCTCCTTAGCAGGCAAGTCTCACATCTGAAACCAAACCTTAGGAAGAGGTGATGTGGTAAGAAGTCACTGTGCTAGCACCTGAGAGCTCAGGTGCTCTTACATTACATTAAGTCACATACATTGCCAGCGAGATTGAAAAGAGGGTGAATTGTTTACAAAGCAGGGAAGAATAAAAGGAAAAACAGAAGAAAAGAAAACGCACTTTGAGAGTACAATGTATATACAAAAATATATACTTTACTATACATGGTAGAAGAAAATAAACCAAGTGAGCTTATAAAAAGGGGAAATTAAGGCAAAGGAAAAGCAACAGTTTTCAAATTCACATACATTCCATGAAATGATATTCCAGCCCTGACATGCCTGCACTTAATTGAGTCACATGTATCCACTCAGGCCACCCATGCAACCTCTGCCATAAATCTTGAGCTGCACTGTGCCACTCATGAATTCAGCTTTCATCCAGACACAGCTTTTGATTAGAGTTACTAGAGCTTCACAAGCAGACATTGTGTCTTGGCCACCTGTAGCCTGAAGAAAGGGAAAAAAAGTAAAGGACATTACTTAATTCAGATAAGCCTAAGGTGCTGAATTCAGCCCAAAAAGAGAAGAACTTGACCAAGTATGTGTCCTTGTTAACAGTCTCCAGACTGTGTCAAAGTACTACTTGGTCTATTTATTTTGGCCTTGTAACATGTTCCCTGTTGGATTTCTTATATATTGGAGAGATTCTTCTGCAGCATTTAAAAAAATAATAATTGGGCTCTTGGCATTTATTTTTGAGGATTCTTGGGATCCTTCTTTTTGAGTTCTCGAAACACGTTCGATTTTGCTTCTTTCTAGAGCCCTTGAAGGGGTTATTATTATAAGACACAATGTTACGACTTTATCTAGTCTGTGGTTCTTGAGGAACAGAAGGATTTACTTGTATTTTTAGATTCATAAGAGTACATTCACCACAGGATAAACACTGGACCATTTCAATAGCTAAAGGATACCTTTTATCTATAAAATGTCTAAAAACATATAGCTACGAAGCGAAAAAACAGACTTATGGCTAGCTTATTACAACCACATTTTTAACTGTGCCTTGTAAATTGGGTATTTTTGCTGTAAAAATATCCACTACAAACTGCAAAATACTCATCAGTTTATAGTCACAGCAGTAAATATATGTACTACTTTAACTTGTACAAAACCATTAATCACAGCTTAGTCAAGCTATTAAAGAAAAAAGTCAACATCCAGATTTCTCAAAAAAGCCAAATACTATGGATACCATTGATTGCTTACAATAATTTGTGTTATTTGAGAAGGTTCATTAAATATAGTTCCATTACTCTTAACTCCTAATATCCATGTTTAAATGTTTTTACCACCAAATTGCCAGTGCTTCAGGAAATTGTTACTGAGAAAAAGGCTGTCATAACCACACCGTCTGCGGGGAGGACAGGGAAAATTACCTACCTGTTACAGTCACTTTCTCTTAAGTAACAGAACCTGCTCTTACATATCTATAAAGTTGCCAGAGAATTATTTGACTCTAACACAACATGGGGCCAATGCCACGAGACACAACTGCCACGCAACATGATGATACCAACCATACAACTACTGTCATCTCTTCATAGGCTAAAGGAGATGCTGTTGCTAATTTTATTTCCTATTCACTTACCATTTCTGTCCTAAATAATTGACTCCACTCCTTGAAACTCAACAACAAATCCTTCCAGTCCTTCACTGTCACCGATGAGTTGGCATGAACCATAATATAAACACAGCAATGAGTTTTCCTGAGTATACTGAGGTTCATCCCTTCCTGCCCTCATTCAGTTGGGATGTCTGCGTTCCCAGGGGGTTTCGTTCACTCCCTAGCTACACTACCGTACCTTAAAGGAAAACAAGCTGCTGCACAATCCCTGCTCAAAGGTTCCCTTCACACTTTTTGCCCTTGACAATGTGGCAGCCGCTTGCCATCTTTGGAACAAGGAACAGCCACCAAGCTGCCAGCAAGAGAACACTGATATAATTCCTGTTGGGATTTTATGAATTCTGTCTTGTCAGTAAGCTTTAATAATCAGCCTTAATAAGCCGAAGATGTTTATCTACTAGAAAGTCCTAGCTTTAAGCTGTCAATATTATTCACATTGCAAGATCATCTAGAAATCACACCATGAAGTGGCTTCCATTACTCCAGCCAGCTTAATTAATTGCAAATAGAGTAAGCAAACAACAATAAGCAACCACCTGTCCAAAAGGGGTTGAAATCTTCAAAAACAAAACAAAACAAAAAAACACTAAAGCTGAGATCGTTTACAGAAAATTGTGAAGTTCCACCCTTCATTCACCTGAGGAAAGCGGGTAAAGTATCAGAAGTAAGATTTTTTAAGATAATGTCACCTAAGACATCTTCATGATGTTTTGCAGTTATTCATATTACAGGTGTGCAAGTAAACACAGAGGCCCAAGAAGTAAAGGTTCTGGTCAACAAAGCAGCAGCATACAATTGCAATTGCAAGAATGCAAGACGTTCTTTCACAACACTTAGGAGTCTTTTATCAGCTTTTTACTTTTCATCTCTCACCCTTCTAACATGCTGCTCCCTGCAGTGACAGAGTATTTCACATCAGTCAATCAAAAAGGCAAGTGGCTTGAACAAACAGTGCCCCAGACACTGACTGACAAGAAGCACCACATCCAGCACAGCACATCAGTAGGACAGATGAGGAGACACACAGCTGGTGATTAAGAGAAAACACAGGAGAAAGCATGGAAATAAGAAAATCCATCCTACCTAGAGGAATACCTATTTTCTGTTATAAACAAGTCAAACAGATCTAAGTATCACATAGTGGCAAAAGTGACGGTCTGTACCTGAATAACTCCCTTAATATAGGAAAAAACAGATTAACCAATCCCTCACCCAAAAAAACCCTAAGTGAAGGTAAACAAAGAAAGGACAGAAAGTACATTTCATGAAAAAACGTTTCCTGGCAGCATCTAAATTTGAAATTGCTTTTGGGAATGACACCTCAGATCCCAGCCTCAATTACGGATTCAATACTTCTAAACAAACATGCATTTGGCATCTGTTTCTCCTCTTTTCATTCAGTTCTGAAATAGCTGTAATGCCAGTACCCCGACCTAATATACAGGCTTTACCACTTTCATTCTCCACCTCTGTTCCTCATCTCCAAATTTTCCACTACATGTTAAAATGCACTTCCATCAATAGTCTGGCAAACAGAAGATAAAAAGAGTCGCTTTCAAATGAATACCTCTGCAGGGCACCAGAACTAACTTCCAGATCTATCCAGTTTAAGAACTGGATAGACCAGTGTTCAGACCATCTTCCAGTTTTCAGATAATCAACAGATTACAGATTGCAATATTCTTTGATGATACCAAATATGACTATTTTGAAAACATACTATTTTTCATAAAACCGTTTTTGAAACGTATTCTATTCTCTGTTCATTATTATTAAATTTACTAGAAAATTGTCGCTATTAGAAAATATATTGTATACATTGCTATATTTGTTGAGCATCAAGTAAAGTTTGGACACTATCTGAATTCAAAGTACTTTAAGCATTTCAAACAAGCAATTCTGGCTTCTTTAGGGGAATATGCAGCATATAAAAATGCTATCAAGCAAATCACACTGGCAGCAGAGTTGTCCTCTGCACACAATCCAATACAGTTAGCTGGCACTACTGCACTTCTCAAACTTTTGAAGCATCACAAATGGTGATGCTTGCACACTTCTCATACTGCTGAAATGTGAGCACTTATGTTTTGTCTGAAACGATGGAATTAAGCATGCTTCCAAGTGCCTGTCCCAGCCACTTCCCAGTCCCAGCCTCAAGCAAGACCCAAAGCCATACCACCCCTTCCAACTTCCCAGCCTGATTTATATGGAAAGAAAACCTAGGTGCACAGTTCAGAAAGAACCCATGACATCATCCAAACAGAACACCGTTCCAGTTTATGATGTGGCATGCATTCAGGGTCAGGTTAGCTACCACTGGTGACTCCTCTGTGGGTACAGTCACTGGGCACCGAGGAGGAGGAATAAATGGCCTGTGCTGCTCTGAATATATATTGTCCAAAACCAGAATGATATTACAAAATACAGCACCTCACAGAAAACTAAAAATGCTCATTTCACAAATTTAAAACTATACATAATAAGTAACGTATTAAGGCATCTAAAACCACTTAATTTTTAAGAAATCATGATTTCAACCTACCTTACTTAAAAAGCAGAGTGACAATTACAAACCTTACTGCTAAAGTGTTCTAAATAATTATGTTCAAAGCAGATTGCTCCTTCATCTAGTACAAGTCAGCCTTGTGCTAGGAAAATGACAAATACAATAAAAAACGTACACTTACATTCTAGTCAAATATACAGAATGACCAGTTCATATCATCACTGACAGTCTGGTATATATTGTCACGAAAGACATTTGATTTTGGTTGATCTCAGAATATTTATGGGAACCTTGAGAACGCAGGAAGTTCTTTAAAACAAATATCATACAAAATTTGGATCAGTAACAAAAAATGAAAACGTTTTGAAAGAATGACGAAGCACGGGGGAAAAGAACTATTGTGCAGCCAATAGTTTCAAAACCAAACACCCACTCATAACTGGCAACATTTAAGTCACAGAGAACAAAAAAGCCTGCCCAGAAATGACATGTGAACTAAAGGGTGAAATGTGAGTCACAGGAAGAAAAGAGAAAAATGCTTACCTATGAATAGAAAAAGAAGCAATGGATCTAATGAGGGATGCTACTGCTCCAACTTTAGCAGCTTCCACTGCTCCCCGTGATCTGTATCGCACAGTTTCACCATAATTGATGAAAGGTTCGTTGTAGACAACAATCTTCCCCTTGGCCTCCTGAGCTCTTTTGTGCAGTTCGTCAAAAGAGGCTACCACTATGACTTCTGCCGTAATTCCTGAAAGAGAGTATTACAGTGGCGTTAACATTGCTTTCCTACAACTCTCCTACAGCCAGTTTTAACAGACAGAAACACATGAACTCTGCAGAACACCAGAAATCAGGATTAACTACTTACTGGAAAGGGAAGACTATGTGAAATACTTCATCAGGGATCAGTACCAAATAGTTGTAACAGCACCCTGAACCAAGTACACACAGTTCTGTAAATCATGCTACCAGGTTGGTATTAAAACATTAACTTGAAGGGCAAGAAGGGTACACGGGGGGAGTTCTGTTCTCTATGTGTGCTTTAATGCCTCGCTGCAATCATTTATAATACAAAAATATTCACAAAAGCTGCCTATGGGATTAACAAAAAAGATAGTCTTTTCATGGAATTGTTTTGATATGTTGCTAAACAACCCAGCTTAACATAAGACAACTAGAAGCCCATACTTCTAGACTGAAACACTTATAAAGTTATTTAATCCATAAATGAAATTAAATTAAAGCTCTGCAGTTTCAGCAAATTTTGCAATATGCTTACAAAATTTAAAAAAATCTTAATATTTAATTCTGGAGAATACCACAGTTCTACTGGATCTTCTGGGAGTTTTTCCAGGAACCCATTTTTCCCGGTTATAATACAGCAAACGCAGGCAGGTACTTCTGCAGAACTACTCACACATGGTAAGTCAGATCCCACCCAGCTCTTTGTTTTTAATAGTTGGAATAGTTTTAAATCGCTGTATTATTATCTTGCTTGAAAAAACAAAGGATTTTATAGATAAATAGTTTTTCCCAAAGCCAGAGAATCCTTCTAACTTTTTAGAACACTGAGGAACTATATTTCACAGCATTTAAGAAGTAATTCATTAAAATGACAGCTATGCTTAAAATCCAATTTTGTTGATTGGTTACAGAGATAAGTAGAAACTGCTTAACAACATGGGCTGGTACTTTTCTCCTAAATACAGAAGTAGTAATGGATGCCTGAAATTTTAGTGTTGTATGTTTCACCTAAAAGCCTCAAAATACATCCGTGAAAACTAAAACTAATAAAAAATGTCTAGCAAGGATTTGTCAAAGAAGTAAACCTACCATGTTTTTAAGAAGAAAATGTTTCTCCTTCAAAGTCCTCCTTTTTTTTCTTGTGTTATAAGAATTATTTGGAGAAGATTTCAAAGGCTTGTATTTGAGACTGTAATACATCAGAAGAACTGATAGAAAAATAGGAAGATCATCTCTCCCAGCACCAGTGTGCTGTACTATACTATACTTCAAAACCTTCACGAAACTGTTTCACACAAAAGTTTGCTTTCTTAAGAGCGCACCGCTAATAGGGCGAGAGAAATCTACTTCTACAGCAAAAGCCCATGAGTGAGAGGAGTAAAAACTTTAACTGAATAACTCTTCAGATTCTTAGCTTTACAGAAAGAGGCACAGAAAGCCAAACCAGAGAATCACCTTCAAATTTTACTAGTTGTTGTTGGCAGGTAGGTGAGCATGCTAACAGACTCCAGCTGATTCTAATGAACTGCAGGTTCAGCTGCCTACCTACGGAGTATCCCAGCAACAGGATCATTCCGAGTATGGAACCGTGCCACTGGAAATAAAGCCAGGTATCTGCAAAATTTCATTTTCCACAAGAAGAGTCACGGTCTCAGTAGGTTGATACTGCAATCCGTATTTCATATTAGCTCTCCCCGGTGCTCCACTTGGATCGTGCAGTGGAAGGGCACATGTTGCATTAGTGCCTGTTCATCAAGAGAAGTGAGGAGTGTAACTCTTGCCATTACTTTACTGCATTAATGAATAAACATCAAACTCTGGATGATTTTTAAAGAATGCTACAGACAGCTAGCAACTACCTATAATCCCTATGAAATATCATTGAGAAGTACATTTATGGCCCTCCCTAGATGACAGGTATCAGGAGTTCGTACAGTGAGCTTTTGGGGAATTAAAGCTAAGCGAAAGAACACAGAGCTGCAAAGTCCAGCCCAGCACCTCTACTTCTGAATGTTCCCAAAGAAGCTAAAGAAAGCCATCCTTGGACAAAACAAAACAAAGATTCTCTCTGCAAGTTTAACTTAATGGCAGCACGGTATACATAAAGCATCAATCACAGCGCTTTCCATAACAAAATAAAACTTCACTCTTGTGTAACTTCTGACTAATTAAATGTCTCATATGCATTTTAGTCCCATTTTACACCATTTCAGTCTCATCTATCGAAGTAACAAGAGCAATGGTTATCCTAAGTAAATATGTGGGTTCATATACACAAACCACCCTACAACCTCCTGTGCAAAGGGAGAAATGAAACAAAAAAACCCAACAGTTTAGCAGTTTAAGGGGAATGAGTTATTCATTTTCCAAATGGGAAATGCTGCACCTTAGTGAGCCTTTAAGCAAATTAACTGACTCCTAGCATCTCCTACCAATTCAGTGCATCATGGCTCTGCTTCCCATGTTGAAAACTGTTCTCTCTCTTTCTTACTCCCATCATTATCTGATCCAGAGCTTGGCTGTGCATTATTGAACAGAAGTCTTCAGAAAACCCATGTAAGGAGGGAGCCAGATTGCCTGCTTACTTAAGCAAGATACGAAGATTATAACCCACACAGTCAAAGAGATGAATACAAAGCATTTGGGGAATTAGCTAAGTAAAAGGCATGAAGCGTTGAAGACAGAATTATGAACACGATAAACTTGGCTGACTCTATGAAGCTGAAGACTACTTGTTCTCATCATGTGAAAGATTACACATATTGTTGCATTGGGACAGTGAGCAAAAGAATCTATGTAGTAATGTGGGTTTCCTCTCATTTCTCATACTGAAACAGTGAACTGTACCCTGTTTCTGAGAATTAAGGTTCAGGAAGGGTGTTAATGGTGGGAACAAGCAGGTAACTTTCAATTATCAACAAAATCATGTATTACAAAGTCTTCTGTACACAGAAATGTACATTTCTATCTAAACACTTGGATATGCCATAACTTTGATTACCATGCTGCCATTTGAAATAAATGGCATGGTATGCATTAGCAAAGTCTAAAAACTGTCACAGGCAGGACAAAGGCAAGACTGATTACAGTTATTCTTTTTTAGGTACAGAAAGTCATATAGATATATGTATATATATACACATTAAAAAAGCACCTGTAAATCAGCTGTCTGTAACACTGCCATACATCAGAAGTCTGATTCTTGGCATGAACAACTCTGTCTGGAAAGTCGCCTCCTAGCACCTGCTTACCTGCCAGCAATCATGCCAGAAGTATATTAGTTCAAAGGGAATTCCCCACAAGATAACTTATTCTCCCCAAGATTAAATGCAGCGAACATTTAAGCCATTTTAGTAAGAAAAAAAGGAAAAGCCACCCTACTATTGGATTTTAAAAACTGATTAATTGCTACTGAAACATCAAGGATGCTTCATACAGAATATTGTTGCTGTTCTTGGCCATACCAGGGCAAGACATGGCAAGACTTTACCATATCAAATACCAGGAATTCCTGAGATTTGGGAACCCAGTCTCTGTTGGTTTATATTTATTACCATCCTAGAAACACTCAGCTCATAAACTCACAAAAAATTCAACCTAGTTAGTTACAATCAAATGCTGTATTAAGAGAATAATTTAGCAAAGCTAGAAAGAAATATCATTTGCATACTGCTTAATCTTACTGGATACTAATTTCCTGATTAGTCAGTTACGGTCTTAATGTCTTCTTTTTTTCCCCCAGTCTCATTTTTGTCATCCAGTTAACAGCAACATTCCCTTGGAGATCTAGTTACAGAACAAATGCAGCTATCTTTAATTTGACAACAATTTTTTTCAATAACAGCAAGTGAACAACTCACCCCTGTGTACCTTCCAAACTTGATTTATTTCACACTGTGTTAATATAAGAATCATGATTTCTCTTATAAATCACACCACGGAACAGTGACGCTGCTGATCCACATGAACTGAAGTGGCCGCTGTCAAATAAATAATCTGATGGGCAGGGCAATCTTTGCTTAAAACAATTACAATATGGTATTTTTAGGCCTAGACACAATAAAGATGGAAACTCCATCAACTAAGGCTCTGCTAAACTTCCCTGTGTGTTATATATTTCAAATTTTTGCAGCCTAGGCATAAAATACTGCCTGAAACATCAACACAAGAAGTCCACAACATATCTAACTGCTCTGGTACTGGGGGAGATTTTGAAACTGGGGAAGAACTATCTGGAACGTGTCTTGGCCTCTGCAGTCATGAAAGCAAGAGGGAGACAGAGTGCTACCTCCCCATTCATCAGAACCAGGCATCAGGACACCAGCACCAGGAAATCAAGACACTACTTCATGGTAGGAAGAAGACAGAGTACAACACACCACAAGAGCGGTGCATGAAGCCTACCTGACAATCACAGCCCTGCCTCGCAGACTGGTGACATCAGACCGTCTTGACTGCCTTGTTTCTTATCTACTGATGGCTGCCACTTCTCAGATTTCTCCATTTCCACCTCATTTTTCCCACAAAGATAATTTAGCCTGGAAGCTGCCACATCAAGGTATACTGTATTCCATGGTGACCCTAAACACACAGCTGGTAGCCCCAGACTTTTCTGACCTTAGCCTGGCTAATCCAGTTGTCCTTCAGACCTGACACCTCCCCAGGATGAAAGTACCATGCCTCTACTTCTTTTAGAAATGGCCCACATGCACTGTCTGGTGCCTATTTGCAAGGTGGCTTCTTTCACAGAGTCAGAGAGAACCCAGAAATTTTTCCGCATGGGTCACAGGAAAGAACTGCACGCACGAAGTTATAATGTAGCAGCTGGGATGTGCCGTTTTCCTGTAAAAATGGCAGTCTTGGACCCCTGATGCCACATCACCCTGCACAGAGCTGGAGCATGTGCCAGGATCGATACTCTTGGATAAGGAAGTAAGAGCATGAGGCATGCAACAGGGAAAAAGTAGATATCTATATCTGGAGATAGGGAAGAAAGGTAGTTGTTGAGGCAGGTCAAAGAAAAGGAGATATTGGGGAGCAGAGGGAAAAGGCAAATACATTCTTGAAAGCTAAGTAAGATTCAGACCTGGCATTATATCCTATTTAGGTTCAGCATCCTCTAAAATCAGCCCAGAAAATGTTTCTCCCCTCAACTTCTATCTTCCCTCTTTTAAAAACATGTTGCTTTTCAGCTCATTCAAGGAATTAGTTCAGCTTTCCCCCAACACCCCACATAATTCAACAAGATTTCCAGAAAAACAAACCCAAATTCTGGGTCCATAATGAACTCATCAAATTAAGGCTTGGTGTCAGGCTGAAGCAGATGAAAGATTCATACCAGCCCTTTTTTTTTTTCCTCCCTCAAAAATTATTAGCATGTACTGAAAATTTAAAATACTTTAACACCTAGAAACACATTTGCTCTATCAACACATATCAGTATGTATTGATATAAGAATTATATGAAGAAAAGATTAAATCTTTTAGGAAAACTGTGAAACAAAGAAGAGGGCTTTTATCAGGAAGAAAGATTTTGTAAAATCTGAATATACTTCTGGAAAATGTGACCTCACCTACTTTGTGGAACAGCAAAGAGAATTACTTCATGAAACTAAAATTGCATAGGAGAGTTATCCAAAAGGATATAGGGTTATTCAGCTCTGATGCATGGCACAGAAACGAAATGTATTACTCTGTTCTTTAAGAAGAGCACAGAGAAAAATAAACACTATATAATAGTTACATTTTTGACAAATATGGCTTACAATTGCCAGCAAGTACTGGATCTCATTAGAACAGTTTGGTTTCAATAACATGTAGCTTACTGTGCAGCAGTAAATCCTAGAAGCAAGGGGGTTGGACTTTACTCTGAGCACAAAGCCTTAGATGCCAAAAGAGCAGGGCAACAGGTCTGGTTCTTCTAGAAGCAGCCCTGCACAGGACACAGGCTTGCTGTGCAATATCTGGGGAGAATCAGGCACTCAAGAACAGGATCCAGAAGAGCCAGTTTCAGAGCACACACGTGCCCAAGGCAGGGAGTACCAAGGGCAACCATTCCCTCCTTAGCAAGTTCAGATGGCAGTCACTGCAGGCTGTCCCCTGGGAGGGAAGGTGGCAGTGCCACTCAGCTGTGCGTGCATTCCCCACGCATGCAGAAAATCATGTTAAAATCCTGCCTCTGTTAGTGTGAGGCCAGAGGTTCAGCCCAGGCTTACCGTCCTTGAGGTAACTACCCTCAACTCAGTGAGACTGAAAAGGGCCAAGACCTGAAAATTCAATTTTTTGTTGTTGCCAATCTGTACAGTTCACTTGGACATTCATTAAAGCAGTGACTGGAACCCACGTCCTTCCCAGACAGCATGTCCACCTCAAAGCCACACAGCTACTCCTACTCTAAATCTTTGAAATGCCACTGAGCTAACTTTTGGCCCAGATGCTGGGCCACTGAACACCACCACGTTTGAGGTCCTTCATAGACGTAATCTTTTACATTCCAAGAAAAACAGCAGCATAATTTTCATACCACAGCAGTGCTGCTCTAAGTAATAATAAACAATCCAGGCACCCAGTACTGAGGCTGATGGTCTCAGGATGTGAATCAATAGCTCCTGATGCATAGAAAAAGAGGGATCCAGTGAAGACAGAAGGAGGGCTTTGTGGTGCAGTGTACTCTCATGCCTATGACTCTCTCCAGCCCCTGTTCTCAGCACTGAACCCCTCATCAAAGGGGGTACCCAAGGCCTGCCAGAAGGATCTCCTTCTCCCCCAGTAGGTCAGTGTTCATCCAAGATGCTTGCAACTCAGGGATAATTCCTCTGGTACACATTAAAATCAACTTTTCTGTTGGCTTTCTGTCAATCTAGATGAATTCCCTAATCCAGTTCACCACTGTGTAACAAAAAAGGAAGGTCAACACTGAGGAAGAAATACATCAGCCAGGACTGGGGCCAGACCACTTCTTTCAGCAGCATCCCTGGCTTAAAAAGACCGTGAGCCTACAGCAACAGCACACGCCTTCAACAGCTTTGAGACACATATTATCCCCATTTTATAAATAACAGCCTGGAACTATTTTCATGTTATTTAAGTAGCAAAACTCCCACCACCTTCTATAAGAGCAAGACTGGACCAAATGTTGTTGATAGTTACAAAAACCCATGACTCAAACACAAAAACTAGGAAAAAGTCTGCCAATACATCATATTTATATTATTTCAGTTTCGCTGCAACAAACAGTACATAGAAACCAGAGACTGTTCCTTTTTTGAGGAGACATTTCGGGCAAGCTGCATTCTGGGGTTAGTTCTGCTTGTCAGTATTTCTTCAAAATGAAAGGGCAGAGTCACCCATGAGGAAAAAAAAATGCATTTTAAAACACATGCAAAAAATACGAATTCTTTGATACTTTATGGTCAAACATCTGCTAAACTACTACTTTCCTTCAATTATAGGATTCTCAAAGCAACAATTATATCTATTTTCCTCAGAATTTGGGGGATATAATCAGTACTAACAGAAATCAACACAGTCTCTCTATATATATCTCATGTTTTGCCAATGTTGAAACACTGGAAATGAGACAAGGGCATTGACTAAATATGGTAAACCTCCAGTCTGTCAACCCCCCGAGCACTTTCTAACATTCAATCCTGTTTGTTACCTAGAAATCCATTTCTTTGAGGTGGTGACCATTTTTAATCTCTGCTGACTTCTGGAAATCCAGGTCACCCTGTGTTTCACGTTTCTCCTTTCCTTGTTGCTAAGTCAGGCATGAAAGTTGCTCCCTCCTTGTAAGGAGATCAAAGGAAGTGAAAACTTTGAAAATCTAACCATTTCTGTGCTGCCCCTTTTTGCTGTGTAAATCAGACTGAATCTGGAAACTTGACATCCTGGCCTGTTGCCCAGTCCTGAAGATGAAAATAGGGAAGTGTGGATTTTATCCCCAAGATCATAAGGTACCGAAAAGCCTCCTGCACATCATGAGAATTGCTCTAACCTCAAGTGAGCCAACCAGCTCTATGCCAAACTCATATCTGAGCCAAACTGGGCAAATCCCAACAAATCCAATAAACGGGCAAAGCTCTGTCCACGTCCCATAAGATTTGCAACCCCATAGGCATGGGTTAGATAGAAGACCTGCAGGAAGAGACACTCCTTGTACCCTGTAGTCAATGCTGGCTCGGGCTCCACGGCCAAAATACTGCTACTATTTAGGGCTTCCTGTTCCTGCCCCAAAGGATCACAGATTTTCTTCCACACGCTTGCATGGCATATACTGAAACGGAAAGTGAGCAGCCTCAGTGTGTGCTCTGGCCATTGGGTCACTCTTAGGAAACACTGGTTTGAATTTCCATGGACAGAAGGGAAAATAAACCCTGAACTTCTGACATCCAAAGCCAGGTTTCTAACCACTTTTAGGCTATTGCCATGTTAATAAAGAGCTCTTCAGAGCACTAGCTCAGGGAGCTGAGCTCCAGGAGGAGCTCTGAGGGCACCAGGGGCCCCAAGTCCAGCATGAAGCACTAAGTACATCTGAAGAGAAGCAAGGTTTTAAGTTTCTGCCAATGCTTCCTTTTTTCTTAGCTCATTGGGTTTCAAGCCTGGGGACACATAATGGGACGGGAGGAATACAGGACATAACTGAGAGGATGAGAGAGCAAGAAATGGTCTCCTGTACCTCCTGCTGGGACGGAGGAGTCATCCCCTCTTGTCTTAACCCCATCCCCAGACCTTAAAAGACAAAAAGTACAGCCAGTGTTGTCCTCTGTCTCTAAGTAGGCATCAGCAGTGTCAAAGAAGGGATCTGCTGGGGCCCTACAGAGACAGTGGTTTGTAAACTAAGGGGTCCAAAATATGTCTTGATAGGAACACGGATTTAAAGCACACAATAACTATCAAACTAATATCAAACACATTCAGGGATCACCTGCACAGTCCACTTTAGAGGCAGAACCCAGGCGCCAATGGCCAGATCATGGAGCTCACATTTGAAAGCCAGTCCTTGGCCTTTAACGCATCTCTCTGGCAAAGCTTGGCATGGCAGCGGTAGATCCATTTTGATCCTGTGCAGCAACGGCAGCGCAATGCCAGGAGAACCAGCATCAAGCATGTCATATCGAGTTGCATTATTTTGATTACAGGATGACTCACACTCCCACAGCTTCTTGGCTAAAACAAGACAATTCAGAACTGCTGATATTCCCTCACTGAGGGAAATTCTTCAGATATTTCCGATGTGATTTAGGGCAGCGCCTATCCCTTTTTCTCAGGAATAGGGCACAGGGACAATTGCTGTTTAGAGCAGAGGGAATGGATCTGGGAATGAATTCCTCAGAAGCAATGAGGAGGTGGTTTTAGTAGTCTAACCACCAATTTCCTATTCTGTGCTTGGGATGAGTGTGAGTTTTAGGACAGGTGCTTTTCTGAGCAGCACACCTTTAATTTTTCTTGCCTGGAGAGGCTGGTGACAAGAGGCTCTCACCAGGCATTTCCATCAGCCAGGCAGCCAGTCCAGAGATTGGAAGAATGAGAGCCAAGAGCTCACCAGGGACCAGCTACCCTACATAACCTCCTCCAGCATGAAAACCTGTCACAGCTTGCACAGAGCGAGATGAGATCAACAGAATTCACAACAGCCATGAACAGTAGGATAGATTTTAAGTCAGAAGCTAAGTGATTTAATCAAAATTATTCCACGAAGTGTGAGAAACTGCCTGCTCTTCTGTGAGAGATCTCATTGCCATGCAGCCTTCTAGCACCAACACATACACCTCTTCAGAAACACAGTGAATCTCAGAGGAAAGTAAAAAGGCGAGGAAGAATAATGTGGGGTTTTTAACATTACTTAGTATAAACCAGTGCTGGATAATACAATCTTATCTTCCAAGACATCACCAGCCACAGGTACTAGCCCAACCGTTCAGTGTCAGTATAACAAGATCTTTAAAGATGAAAAAGAAGGACACAATTAGCCTCTGTGAGCATTTTTAAACATGCAGATTCAGTACCTCTCTAAATGAAAAAAGGCAAACCTAGGAGTAAGACCAGCCAAGCGCAAATAACTACACAGCTAAGAAAGGGAAGTGAAAAACAGACTTCTCAGGATGTGAAGATGTTTGCCAAGATTAAATTGCAGGTTCTCTTTGCAGGTTCAGTAATGCTTGCTCAACACCAAAAACACCATTTTAATTTTACCTTCCTTTTTAGGAGCCTTGGGATAGGACTGGAAAGGATGTAAAATAAGTTGTAGGCTTCACCTTTGCTGTAAATATTCTATCAAAGCACTACGGCTTAGACATATAATGGGATAGACAGATACTATTAATGGTTTTAGTTTTGCGTTTTAGGCATGTGTTTACCACAATGTGACAGAAGTACCTCAGACAAAATTTACAGTAGAGCTTCCCAAACCAAGTAAGATTTATTCCAAACATATCTAAAATTACCCAGTTTTACTTTGATGTATTTTGAAGGGCTATATATTTTTTCCTAAACAAAACAGCTTTTATACATTATTTGTTTCATTTCAAACAGAAAGCTGACTATCACAAAAATTTACAATTCTTAAAAAATTTATGAATATGGTGTTACATTTTATTTCATGGACTAAATTTATTTTCTCATAAAGTAATAAGAATGCTTTTGAAGCAGTCTAGGAATAAGTCTATTGTTATTGATGGAAAGTAGGTACAGAAGAAGGTTGTCATCCAGCCTTTAAATAGCAATCCTGAGAAAACCCCAAATCAACATATACAAAACCAGAAACTTATAAATCACTTTGCAAGTAAGCTAATATTTTGGAGCTCAAAACATCTGAATTTTTCTGAGCCCAGCTAACAATCATTCTTCTTCCTGAAGTAATGTATCACACATGGTCCACTCAAAAGCAACACACAGTTCAGTAACAGGTAAGTGACAAAGACTTTTCCACAGTGAGCATGAGACAGCGAGTGGGGAGAAGAGGGAGGAGGTGGGGGGAAGGAAAGGACAAACAGATACCAATTGCCATGTTTAGTGAGGGGCTGGCACTTTCCAAGCTCAGCACGAACTCTCCTCCTCTTCCTGCTGGCTTGTTTTTCGCCGGAGTGAAGTACTGAGCTTGGCAGGACAGAGCATTGCAAGAAGAGTAGAAATCACGTGTCAACTCAACACCCCATGCAGCAATTCTCTGGCCAAAATGAA
This sequence comes from Phalacrocorax carbo, assembly GCF_963921805.1. NCBI lineage: Eukaryota > Metazoa > Chordata > Aves > Suliformes > Phalacrocoracidae > Phalacrocorax > Phalacrocorax carbo. Next base: position 25,576,369 of record NC_087514.1, read on the forward strand.
AAAGAAGGGCTGGAAAACCCCAGATCACAAGAACAAATTGCCCATCAACCTCAGTGGAAGAGCAGAATCTTTGCAAATGAGGTTCAGCAGCGTTAAACAAATGGGTATAGATTTAATGGAGGGTTCAGGAATCAACTTTTAATTTTAAAAGCTGGTTCAACAAAACTGAGTTAAAACAAACTGCATCATTCACAACCATGCCACACAAAGAAGTCCCAGAAAAATAGCATCTTGTCCTGCAGAACTATTATAGCAGGAAGAAAACTTCAGTTTGTCCACTGAGAGAAGTTGTTAGAGGTATAATACAGTTTGGTGTTAAAAAGGAAGTGATACTTAATTCCAAAACTAAGAGTTACCTTCTGGAGGAGTTGCAACACTGCTCCCAAGTCCCAAAATAGCAATACTGTGATTCCTTGGTTCCAACATCACTGCAAACTCTTCTCCTCTTTCCCAGTGTGGTACTTTCACAGGCTCCAGATGCACATTTTCCAGCCCATCTTCCTGCAGGGCACTGAACATATACTTGATTGCTGCATCTAGATTTTTTGAACCGCTGAGTCTAGGTCCTATGGTATCGGCAAAAACTGCTAATCTTTCATAGGACCTGTTCTGAGCTTTTCCATGAACAGCAAGATCAATAATAGCTTTAGCAATATCAGTATAGCCAGCTATCTCGGTTTTAATGTCTTCAAATGTTTTGGGGTAACTGCCGTCTCTTCTCAAAGATTTCCCAGCATACTGTGGTAATAAATGAATAAAAAATATTAAGAACACATACTTCATTTTTTTCTCTTTTTTATTTTCCACAGATGGCCTGTTGAAGAGACAAAAAGAAGAAAAAAAATATTTAAAAAATCATACAGCTATCAGCAATACTTTTTATTTAGATTGGCAGACAGACCATGAAAAGAAATCAGATTTCTCATGAAAATGCTTTGATCAGTACTGGCAGGAAAGTAAACTCAACTGGAAGACAAAATTATTGAAAGCAAATGAAAAAAATACTTAGACCACTGGACACAATCTTTGTTGTGGTCTTCAGAAACATCCTTGGAATGCTGCATCTCTTTAAATAATCACATCCTTCACTAAATCAAAACCCAGGGCTGCTCCCATCCAGGAGGAGCTTTGCGTCTCCTTTCTGTTAGGAGCAGGATTTGCCATAAGTGCCAAATCAAATGTCTACACACAAAACATCTGGACAAAAAAAATTCTAATACCATTCACGAATAAAAGTGCTTCTTATTCTCAGCCTTCATAATCACACTTTCTACTGCGCTAGAAAGATGTCCAAGCAATTTAGATCCAATGCCTCCAGGAAAAAAGGATGAATTTCTTTGTTGCATAAATCCATGACTACCAGACAAACACAATTTCTTATTAACTGATATATCTCTTAAGGACTGATTTCAGCAGCACTGTAGAGAGGTGTAGCGTGGGATTCCAATCCTGCGTTGAATACCAAGAGTTATCTTTATTAACACTTTGTCCATCTTACCATTAAAAGCTCCCATTTTAGAAATCTTCAATCTCATAAAAACAACAGTTTGTCTCTACTATTAACTGAACTGACAGAAAAACCTCTGGAATCAGTTGGAGTAGTTGCAAAGCTCTTTTATACTACAAGAAGTATGATTATCCAAACCCAAAATATAAAGGTTTTTTACTGATATACACAAAAGGAAATGTAATTGTTTCATTTTCCTTTGAATTTAAATCAGGATGCTATTTGAATGATAAAAATTAGCAGTAAGAAATAAGTCCTTTAAATCAGCTCTATAGCTGCACCTATTATGAGACTTAAAATAATAGTGATTAGTTACAGCCAAGTGAAGTGACAAATACTATTAGCCCAAAAAGATTTTAATTCAGCACTTTTGTAATTTTCATGGATTTTCATGAAAATACCAATATTTTTCAAAAAGAATGTAATTTGCCTTAAAGAATAGTAACACTAAAGGCAAATGTTAGCCTCTATTCTACAAAAGATGCTTTTCTTAGAAACATTTGTTCTACGAATAGCAAAGGACTAATTAGTTGGCTAATAGGGGTAAAATATGGGTAAACCAGACCTGCATGGCAGAAGTATTACTAAAAGTATTTGCTGTTAAGATTTCCACATTATCCTTCTTCCTTTTTTGTATTTATTTAGTATTTCTGAGAGTTACATTCTTCATTTCACAATCACTGACCTGAGGAACATGACAACATAACCACCTTGTATTTTCAGTTCACGATGTTATACACATACAGAGAGCCAGGACAAAGGTAGGGGACAGGGTATGAGTGTGTGTGTATGTATATGCACATGTATTTGGATATATCACATCCACATATGATATTCACATGCAAAATACAAAAAATCCTCCTTTATTTTCAGACAACTGCACACTACAGGAGCTTTAATTAAGCATTAATTCTCACTCATTTTATGGATATGAAAATTTCACAACAACCAAATAGCTTCGTAAATCATAACACCAGAAGGAACCAGAGTATCTACCTCGTGTGACCACCACAGAACACTGATTGCAGGATATTCCTGAATTAAATCCCAGCACTAGAAGCCACACAGCAAACCAGCAGTTGAGCCAATTCCTGAGAGAGTAAAGGTGAGGTTACACCAGTTTGGTGCCTCTGGGAGCACGTGCCACAGTTGTATTTGAAGCTTCTGCAAGTTCCATTCTGAACGATCTAAGCTACGAAACCACCTTTCCACGTATGTTTGTCACAATGAACCACAAATACGTGAATTCATTTTCTCAAGATGTTCATTCTGGACCATTTTCCAGTGTTTGCTAAAAATAAATAAATAGAAATAAGCCTTTGAAATAATGAGATTATAGTAACAGACAATCAATTCTGACATCATGTGTAACACATATCTTGTCCCATTTCCTCTCCTGTCCTCTATTAGTTTCAGTGTATTTATATTTCCACCTAGAAAGCTTTGTCTCAGTGTAGTTTGCAGGGACTACTCATTTGACTTGTCCTTGTTCAAGAAACATATTGAGATAAACAAGAATCTGGGAAATTCAGATGTAAGTTTGGTAGTTAGTACAGTTGCCACTTTAATTCTGAGTTTTTCTCAGGTTTTTATTCACCTTATTCTTCCAAATAAGCTTCACCTTAGCACTGGCAGAGCATGCTAGGAGGAGCTGAATTGCTACCCTCAGTAAAGAGACTAGCTGGTACTAAAACTTTGAATGCTTATCCTTCCTATATGTTACTATATGAAAGCACTTGTAACTTCAAACCATAGCTTCTGGAAAGTCATGAAAGTGCAGATCACAGAATCACAGAATGGTTTAGGTTGGAATGGGTCTCTGGAGGTCATCTTGTCCAACCCCTCTGCTCAAGCAGGGCCACCTAGAGCAGGCTGCCTAGAACCATGCAGAGACTGCTTTTGAGTATCTACAGGGAGGGAGACTCCACAACCTTTCTGGACAACCTGTTCCAGCTCAGTCACCATCATTGTAAAAAAGTGTTTCTTGATGTTCAGATGGAACCTCCTGTGTTTCAATTTGTGTCCACTGCCTCTGGTCCAGTCACTGGGCACCACTGAAAAGAATCCAGCTCCATCCTCTTTGCATTCTCCCTTCAGGTATTTATATATTTTGACAAGAGTCCCCCTGAGCCCACTGTTCAGCTAGTTTTCCATTCACCTCACTGTCTGCTCATCCAGCTCGTACTTTATCAGCTTCCCTAAGAAGATCTCATGGGAGACAGTGTGAAAAGCCTTACTAATGTCAAGGTAGTCAATATCTATCACTCTCCCTTCATCTACTAAGCCAGACAATTCATCACAGAAGGTTATCAGGTTGGTCAAGTATGACTTTCCTTCGGTAAATCCATGCTGACTACTCCCAGTCACCTTCTTGTCCTTCACCTGCCTGGAAATTATTTCCAAGATTCGTTGTTCCCTATCTTCATGATTGAGATGAGGCTGACTAGCCTGCAGTTCCCTGGGTTTTCCTTCTTGCCCTTTCTGAAGATAGGACTGTTTTTGCACTCTTGCAGTGCTCAGGTACTTCTGCTGACTGCCACGATCTTCCAAAGTTGACTGCGAATGGCCTGAGAAAGAACATCAGCCAGCCCCCTCAGCACTTGTGGATGCATTCCAGCAGGGCCCACGGATCTATGGATGTTCAGTTGTCTTAAGTATTCCCTGACCTGACCCTCTTCACCAAGGGTAACTCTTACTTGCTCCAGAGTTTCCCCCCGGTCTCAAAGACCTGGGATTTCTGAAGGCTGCCTGTACTAATAAAACTGAGGTGAAGAAGGTATTCAGTTCCACAGCCTTTTCCATGTCATGTATCACAAGGTTCCCTGCCCCATTCAGCAGTAGGCCCACCTTTTCCCTAGTCTTACTTTTGCTGCTTATGCCCTTAGACAAGGCCTTCTTGTTGCCCTTCACACTCCTTGTCAGATTCAGCTCCTGGTGGGCTCTGGCATTCCTAAACCAACCCCTGCACACTCAGAAAGCATCTCTATACTCCTCCCAGGTCACCTGTCCCTGCTTTCACATTCTGTACACTTCCTTTTCATGCCTGAGTTTTGCCAGAAGCAACTTGTTTACCCATGCAGGCCTCCTGGCATCTTTGTTTGGATGTTGAAATGGACTATTCTTGACCTTGGAGGAGATGACCCTTGAATGTTAAAGAGCTTTCTTGGGATCATCTTCTCTCTTCCATGGTCTTACCCCACAGGACTCTCATCAAGCAGAATTTTGAAGAGGTCAAAGTCTTCTCTCCTGAAGTCCAGCACCGTGATCTTGACTTTTGCCCTGCTCCCTGCTGTCAGGATCCTGAACTTCACGATCTTATGGTCACTGCAGCCAAGGCTGCCTTTGACCTTCATACTACAACCAGCCCTTCCTTGGTTATAAGTATGAGGTCCAGCAGAACACCTCTCCCTGCTGGGTCCTCTAGTACTTCTGTCAGAAAGTTATCACTGATGCTTTCCAGGAACCTCCTGGATTGCTTATACCCTGCTGTGCTGATTTTCTAGCAGATATTGGTGTGGTTAAATTCCCTTATGAATGTAAGGCTACTTCCAGCTGTCTACACAAGGCCTCATCTACTTCTTTTCCTGATCAGGTGGCCTACAGCAGACACCCTCTACAATGTCACCCATATTAGTCTGCTCTTTAATCCTTATCCATAAACTCTCAGTTGGCTCATCATCCATTCCCAGGCAGAACTCCAGGCACCGCAGCTGCACTCTCACATAACAGACAACTTCACCCCCTTTTCTTCGTAGCTCATCCCTCCTGAAGAGCATGTATCTATCCATTGCAGCATTCCAGTCATGTGAGCTATCCCACCACATCTCCATGATCCCAACAAGATCACAGCCCTGCAACTGCACACAGATCTCTAACTCCTCGTATTTATTCCCCATGTTGCATACATTAGTGTACAAGCACTTAGAAGTGTAGCTTCATCAATGGAAACAGAAGAGGCAATCCACAACATTTTTGTGAGAGCTGTCTGATCAGCTCCCAAGAAGCGGGGGTGACCTACCAGGCATGCATTCATAAGATGCCATCTGAAACGCCAGCTGTGCAATGCAGAATTAAGACACAGAAAGAATGAAATGATTAAACCACATTTCTAGGATCCATAAACCACCAGAAGAAGAAAAAACAAACCCCCAAAACCCCCAAAAAAACAACAAACCCCCCCAAAAAACACACACTCAAAATTTTTGGAGTCACCAAGCCTAGCTCATATGATAACCAGTACAAGCTGATGTCCTTTCATAGGTCCTTATGGGTCTTTTCACAAACAGCAAGTTAAACAGCAGCTTTAGTACTATAAGACTTGTAAGCTATTCTCCTTAACTATTCAAACATACCCTAAACTTGAGACCAAGGCAGTAACAAATTCTTCACAGTGAAGTGTCATTTCCCAAAAGAACAACAAAGATAATCTGTGATTTCATCTATGAATGACAAATCTATCACAGAGATTTCCTCTCTCTCTGCGAGACAGACAGGGCAAAGGTCTTAACCAGGAGCAGAAGACTCTAGGGTTATCTCAGGACACTGAGAGAGAACTCTAAATAGCCTTTTATAGTCTGAGTTACTGTTTATTTGTGGTTATACTACACAGAGAGCATTGGTGTATTTTTATTGCTAAGCTCTGTACTTTCCCCATGTTCCTTCCCTTTGGACCAGTTAATTACATGCTCATAGACATCCTCCGCTAGAGACATCAGTAATTTTCTCAGGATGACCATGTTAGTTCCCTGATTTCTGCCAAGCTCATCATCCACAAAGAAGCAAGCAAGATAATATGATTTCTGCTGTAAGACAAATTCTTGCTGAGTGGAGTAAGACAACTTTGAAGAGTTAGTTTCAAAAACTTAAGGTTTGGGGTTTTCTTTGTTTAAGGGTTTGCAAAATCTACCAGACAAAGCTGATACATTTAGTTGTTAAACAGCAAACACAGGGGGATTGTTTAATTAGCACTGGCAACCTCAAAGAGCCCCCAGCTACCAACTTCATGCCTTTTTTTCAATGGAGAAATTAAACCACAGTTATCACATTTCCCTTAACTAAGCTCTTCCTGGCCTCATTCAAAACCAGCAGCATCCTCATTCCAAAGGCTGCCCCAGAGGAGCTGCATTTAGGAGCCACACTTTCTCCAGAAATTTCCCACTGAACACTGAGAACAGACATGTTTCCATAGCTTTTGTGGCGGTGACGTACTCCCACCACGCACAGCGTTTCACTCTCTGCCACTGTGTTGTAAGAGGAGTGTAACTAAGTTCAAACCCTGGGCAAGGACACAAGAATGGGAACGTAATTTATTGTGCTTTCCTTGAGTAGTCCAGCATAATCTGGCCAAAAACTAGCAGCAGCATTCAGAAATAATTCCCTGCTAGGTAAAGTAATGTCATACTCACTTCAACTGCAATACAGGAATCACTCCACTGCTAACTCAGGGAAAGAATAGCACATCTGTTGTCCCAGTCCCCGCAACATTACGTTTATCACCCCAGTGAATCGTCTGGGAAAAGAGACTACTAATTTTTGCACATCTCACTAGTTAGATTTAGCAAATGAACATCGCAGTACTAGCCGAATAAAAAACCAAAGGCAGTCACGATTGCTCAATGCATTTAATTATTCGCTGAATTTCGTCAGTAGAAGTTTAGAGCAAAATGAGATAGGAAGAAAACACACTTTCAGGAAGTAGAGTCCTTTCTCCCAGCCCTATTAATGCATCTCTTTCCATGGCTCTTTAGTATAAAAGAACCATTTTCTAAACTAGAGATAAGAATCTGGGATTCTCCCTGCCCTTCCAGGAGGCAAGAATGCTCATCAGAGGGTTACAGTCCCTCTATTTTATTTCACTGACCCTATAAATCTTGCATGCAATGAAAGGACACAGAATGGTCCTTTCCAGCCTTGCCTGCAGCCTCATGTTTAGGATATTCTCCTAAAAAGTGAAGCTCTCAAGACCATGTAAAAATGTACAGCTCCCACGTTTTACTTCTTCAAAGAAACTTCTAATCACTGGCATATAAAGCAAAAAGTGGCCGCTGCCACTGCTCCTCTTCTCATTTTGAGCAGAACTGAAAGCCCTTTGCATACTAGACACTGCATGTTTATGCCAGATGAATTTGGTCTCTTCAGAAACTGCAGCAAGGCTCAGGGCTTAATCATCTCCAGCTTAAGTGGGTTCCGTAGGCTCTCAGCTTTCCGAAGACTATGCTTAGGAACCATGGAAACTCTGTGGTCCAAAATGACTACAAAGCTAAAAGGCAGTAATGTAAAATGGTTGCAGTTCTTCTGGCTTAAGGTGGAATGGATAGTGGCATGGCAGTACCTGGATCCATATACAGAAGGAAGGATGTGGTCTGAATATAGTCCACAGAAAACACATACTTTTTCCCACAAAATCCTAGCAGAACATTTCAAAGGGGAAGTCTGGAGAAAGGAGGACATATCCTCAGTGGAGGAAGACCAGGTTAGGGAGCACTTAAACAAACTGGACATATGTAAATCCATGGGGACTGATGGGTTGCACACACAAATGCTGTGAGTTGGCTGATGTCATTGTGAGGCCACTCTCAATGTTTGAAAGGTCATGTCACTCCTATCTTCCAGAATTGCAAGAAGTAAGATGTGAGGAACTACAGACCAATCAGCCTCACCTTGATCCCTGGCAAGGTGACAGAAGAAAATCCTCCTGGAAATTATTTCCAAACATATGAAGGACAAGAAGGTGACTCAGAACTGTTAGCATGGATTTACCAAAGGAAAGTCTTACTTGACCAACCTGATAACCTTCTATGATTAAATGCCTGGCTTAGTAGATGAGAAGAGAGCAATAGATATTGTCTACCTTGACATCATTAAGGCTTTTCACACCTTCTCCCATGAGATCATCTTAGCGAAGGTGTTGAAGTATGGGCTGGATGGGCAGACATTGAGGTGGATTGAAAATTGACTGAACAACCAAGCTCAGAGGGTTTTGATTATTCGTAAAACATCTAGTTGGTTGCTAGTAACTAGCAGTGTCCCCTCAAGTCAATACTTGGTCCAGAACTCTTCAACATCTCCATTAACGATCTGGATGCTTGGACAGAGTGCAGCCTCACTTGCAGATGATATGAAGTTAGGACAAGTGGCTGATGTACATGATGGTTGTGCTGCCACTCAGAACGAATGGAGAAACAGGCAGGCAGGAACATTATGAAGTTCAACAGAGGAAATGAAAAGTTCTGCACCTGGGGAGGACTAATCCCCATGCACCAAGACAGGATGGGGTCACCCAGCTGGAAAGCAGCTTGGCAGAGAAAGACTGTGGGGTCCTGACAGACAAACTGAGCATGAGTCAGCAACGCAACCTCATGGCAAAGACCAACGGCCTGATGGGCTGCTCATTAGGAGGAGTGTTGCCAGCAGGTGGAGGGAGGTGATCTTTCCCCTCTGCTCAGCACTGGTGAGGCCACACCTGGAACATTTGTCCATTTCTGGGCTCCCCAGTAAGAGAGACATGGGCATACTGGAGAGAGTCCAACAAAGGGCCATGAAGATGACTAAGGGACTGGAGTATCTATCCTACGAGAGGCTGAGAGAGCTGGGACTGCTCAGCCTGCAGAAGAAAAGACTCAAGAGGGGTTTCATCAATGGGTATAAATACTTGATGGGAAGGAATGAAGACGACAGAGCCAGATTCTTTTCAGTGGCGCCAACCAACAGAACAAGAGGTAATGGGCACAAATTGAAACATATGAAATTCCATCTGAAAACAAAAATGCACTTTTTTACTGTGAGGGTGGCCAGACACTGGAACAGGTTGTCCAGAGAGGTTGTGAAGTGTCCATATGTGGAGATATTCCAAACTTGACTGGGCATGGGCCTGGGCAATCTTCTGCAGCTGATCCTGCTTAAACAGGGGGTTTGGACTAGAAGAGCTCAAAAGATGCCTTCCAACCTAATTCTGTGATTCGGAACATGAAAGGAAGCCCTAAACACAAGCTCAAAGGATTTAAAAACTCTAGGGAGAAAGGTTCTAGGTATGCAGAAGAAAACAATACATTAAAGGCAGTAAATAAGTCTTTTCCAGCTCCAATGAGTAGTATAAGAGCATGAAATGTACAGCACAATGCTACACTGGTAGTGCAGACATTGTCATAAGAAGATGCATTTAATGCTAGCTGAGCAGCTACTTTAAGGATGCGTCCACCTCTTGTCTGATCCACCTGTCCATAGCTAACTACTGTCTTTGATGCTAAAGGGCAAGATCATTGGGATCTTCATCTTTTATGGTGCCCTTATATAAAAGAGGTTTAGCATGCACAATATGTAACCAGGCTAACTGGTGTTACCACCATTAAAAACATTACAATACAAATTACTTAAATGTAACAGATGGAAAAGAATGAGGGGAAAAGGATAAAAAAAAAACTCAGATGAGAACACTGTATACAGCAATCAGATAACTGAAAGAGAAGCAGAGGGAACAGAAATAGGATAAACAAAGCTAGAGCAATGCTTCTTCTCCAGTGTGGCAAAGTTTTCCCAAAATCCCAGTTGAAAATACAGAAAAAAGGATACAGAGAGTTCACAGGAGTCATGGTTATGGGAAATGAGGAAAGAAAACAATAAATTGAGGGTATTAACCACTTAATTGCTAGAGATCTGCTAGATCTGCAGAGTATCTATCAGTTTCCTAACCACGTACCATTCGATTTGTTCCAAGGAATGTAGGAAACCTTGAAATCACACGGTGGTTTTGATAACATTAGAATAGACTGAAAAGCCCCAGGGTAACAAACTCACACACTGCAGAGTGATGTCTGATACATTTAATAGCATCTGAAAGAAGGTTTGTTGTGACAGCTGTGGAGTAGGCTGGCTGGAAGGCTAGGTGGACTTGCAAAATGAGGAGTAGATATCTTCCTAAAAATAAATTCATAGAGTTCTTCCATCACTTAGAAAGATAAGGGGGGCAGGGGGAAAGCTTTATGATCTTGAAGAGTGAAGCAGAAAAGCGGACATTCCTCAAAGACTGCTTTTCCAGAATTGTCAAGATTCTTCATCTGGGAGAACATTTAATCAGTTAGAAAATCTTGGCTTTGAGAAACACTCACAGTCAAAGTTAACATTTAGATTACAAAGTCCTTAAAATGAGCATTTTTACATCTAAAGCTAAGGAAAGAAAGAGTATAACACCATACGGATAAAAGACTTAGAATACAATAAAAACATCTTATCACCTGGACCAAAAAGTCTACAACTCCAGAGGAAACATCAAATCATGAACTGTTTTACCTTTACCAACTGCAGAAGAACTATCTTTATTTGCTGCAACCAAAGATATGCCCTTAAATCCTTGAAAAGGTAAGTGTGACCTCATACTGTAGGACCATGTATGCCCAGGTAGTGATATTGACTTATGTGGTCAGAATAGGAAGTGATATACTTAAAGAAGACTAAGGATTAAAACCGAAAGTACAAATGTGCCCAGAGACACAGCAGTCATAGCTCCCCATTTGGCAAAAGAAAAAGTTCACACCCTGTTTATACTTTGTATTGTGGAAGTACTATAGCTTAACATAGGAAGGAAGCAGTAAAAGGAACCACACTTAACTCTTCCTTCACCTGCCATCCTCAAAATAGTAACAGGCTACCTTGATATAATCTTATTCAGTGGTTGCTGCTAAAACAGATGGCAGTAATCCTGAAGAACAGCACCCTAATCCATGTGCAGAGTACTGTATCAGCGAAGCTACAGAGACGAGTCTGCTACTTCCCGAAGAAGAACTGACAGCCAAGACAAAAAATAAGTTAAAAAAAAAAAAAAAGACATTACCACCAAACAATACCTAGGCCATGTAGCAGCTGATATTATTCTTAATGAGCATTCAAAAAACAAACAGTTCTCAAAAGGGAGTACGTTATCTTTTCAGAGGCAAAAGACAGGAATTCAGTAGGATTTTTAGTTGAGAACAAGCGAATAGAATATTCAATGAAAGAAAGGCAGTTAGGAAACAACGACACGGAAATACACAACGTTGTTCATATTACAATGAATGCCAATGCACATAGCTAATGGCAGCTGATAGCATTGAAAGACAACTGGAGGAGGGGAAGACGATTTTGGACAATTAAATCAAAACATAGCAGAATAGGGCTGCAATTATATGATCTGGTATTTTGATGCTCAACTTTGGTGACACTTCCTTCAAGCCTGTAACTATTGTTTTAGAGTAAAAAACAACACTGGATGCCTTCAGACATAGAGAGACTGGCTTATGAAAAAAAAATATTCACACACACCCATTCTGAGACAAAACATTAGTGACCTCTTACTCCTTTAAGGAACCTTTCTTGATTGTAGAGGCCCTTGGAATAGACACCCATCTTGCTTCTTTTCATGAAATTCATATAGAATTGTGACACAAACTCTTCAGGACCACATATTGTTCTTTCACCCCTTCCTGCAGGAGAAAAGCACCTCCTTTTTATTGAGGCAATATACCCTAGAGAAATCTGTGGAAAAGAATGAATTGCCCAAGCGAGAGAATCAAGAAGCCCTAAATTAAGGGGCACCAAAGACAAGAATTGCCAGTAAGGTCCCACACTTAAAACATCTATTACCCAAAATTTTAAACCAAGTTTCTTTTTGAAAACACATTGATCAAGACATCTTATATCCTGTAATTACAGTTAAAATATTCCTGCAATTCTGATGCTAAACATTTTCTGAGTTTTTTCTAAAAGTCTAGCAGATTGCATGCGGCCAAAGGAGGAAGCCTACCTTTACATCAGGATGAAGCCTAAAACAGATGGTACGAGCTCTAAGCAAATTATCAATCCACATCTCTGTACAGCAAAAGCTGCTCAAGCTGATGGACGGACATTGTAATAGGAGCAAAGCAAGTTTCATTAACAATTGTCAGTGCCTGGCTGTCACTGGCGTGTGTTGGTCGGCCACCCCTATGAAAGTTGAAAGCCGTCAAAATGCCTAGTATCCAGCACTCGCAGGTGCTTCTCGGTGCTCCTCCAAGCAGTGCTCCAGCAGAAGGCCGTGCAGTCCTACAGAACAAATGTATACTTTATGTTGCTCCAGATTTTGGCCAGAAAATACAAATACTTTGAGTGTCTCCTTCCAACAACCAAATCTCACTTTTAAAGGTGACTATATGCTACTAAGGGTTGGAATATTTGCCAAAATGAACCACCAAAATAAGTAACCTTAGTTACTAATTATGTGATGGAATGCAACAGGCCAAGTTTTCTGATGAAGCGACCTGCCTCGCCTTACCAAAAATTACGCCAGATGACGAACTCACCTGCACACTTCATATACCACTCTAAAATTATAAACTCTTAAGTTAAATTCTTAGCATTTCCACACACAAAAAGAATAATATTCCTCTACGACCACACAGCTACAAAGCATTTTTTACTTTGCATATGGAACAAAATTCTTCATTTTAAGTCAACAAGTTCAGAGAAAAGTTATGCACATCATTAAATGCTTCAAAGAAAAAGGCCAAAAAAGGCAAGGCCAACGTTTTCAAAAGTACCCATCTATTTTAGATATTTTACTCCATACACCTATAATCCCATCTTACAGACTATAAGTAGGACCACAACTCCAAATTAAGTCAATAATCATTCAACATTGCTGAATACTATGATATATTTAAGAATATCAATAAATAAAATTTCCTGATTAAAATAACTATAATTTTTCTAAACATATTTTTTATTTGTTAGTTTTTTTCATACAGTCTTTCTCTACAGTCACAAGAAAAGGTATGCTCCTTATACTGCTATAGTATCAACATTCAAGTGGTTCTGTGAAGATGAGAAATCTGGTGAACATATTGCTAGACTTGTTAAGAAAAATGATATTCCAGTCTTTTGCCTCCTTACTGTAAGATATGTCCCCAGAACCTCCCCTTTCTCAAGCAACAAAGGATGAATTTGTAAATATAACTACATGAAAAAGGCACGGTATCAAGAATTTCTCATTACACTTGACAGAAAATGATCTTTACAATGCACACATTTCTTTACCTTTATTAAGGGTGGGAAAGGGTATTAATGTCAATGAGATGTTATGAAGGCCATCATTTATGATTTTGTCATGTTCACTAGGGCATAATACTGGTACTCAAATGTCATACTGTGTTCTAACACACCAACATCAGCAATAAATACCTACAACTCAGTGGCAATATAAAATTGGGGCAACCATCCCACAGCGGACTGCCCTGCAACATACAAACAAAAGCAAGCTTAAAAAGCCAAATTTTTACATTTAGCTTAAAAAGCTAGATTGACTCTCTTAAGTCAGAGATCACCTATGCAAACTGGATCCTCACAAATCCATGGGCCCCGAAAGGATGCACCCACAAGTGCTGAGGGAACTGGTGGATGCTCTTGCTGAGCCACTCTCCATCATCGTTGAAAGGTCATGGAGGACAGGAGAGGTGCCCAAGGACTGGAGGGTAGCCAATGTCACTCCAATCTTCAAAAAGCGCAAGTACCTGGACCTGGGAAACTATAGGCCAGTCAGCCTCACCTCTATCCCCAGAAAGGTGATGGAGCACTTCATCCTGGAGGTCATCTCCAGGCATGTAGAGGACAAGAAGGTTATCAGAAATAGTCAACATGGATTCACTAATATGAGATCATGCTTGACCAACCTGATAGCCTTCTGTGATGGCGTGACTGGCTGGGTCGATGAAGGGAGAGCAGTGGCTGCTGTCTATCTTGACTTCAGTAAGGCATTCGACACTGTCTCCCATAGCCTCCTCACAGGCAAGCTAAGGAAGTGTGGGTTGGATGAGTGGACAGTGAGGTGGACAGAGAACTGGCTCAGCAACAGAACTCAGGGGGCCGTGATCAATGGAGCAGAGTCTGGATGGAGGCCTGTCACTAGCAGTGTTCCCCAGGCGTCTGTGCTGGGTCCAGTCCTGTTCAGCATATTCATCAATGACCTCAGTGATGGGATAGAGTGTAACCTCATCAAGTTCGCTGAAGATACCAAGCTGGGAGGAGTGGCTGATACACCAGAAGTCTGTGCTGCCATCCAATGAGGCCTGGACAGGCTGGAGAGCTGGGCCGAGGGGGAACATCATGAAATTCAACAAGAGCAAGTGCAAGGTCCTGCGCCTGGGGAGGAACAACCCCATGCACCAGTAGAGGCTGGGGGCTGACCTGCTAGAAAGCGGCTCTGTTGAGAAGGACCTGGGAGTGCTGGTGGACAGCAAGCTGACCCTGAGCCAGCAGTGTGCCCTTGTGGCCAAGAAGGCCAACAGTATCCTGGGATTCATTAAAAGGAGTGTGGCCAGCAGGTCAAGAGAGGTTATCCTGCCCCTCTACTCTGCCCTGGTGAGACCACATTTGGAGTCCTGTATCCAGTTCTGGGCCCCCTCATATTAAGAAGGATGCAGAACTGCTTGAGCAAGCCCAGTGGAGAGCTACCAGGATGATCAAGGGGCTGGAGCATCTCCCTTATGAGGAAAGGCTGAGAGACTTGGGTTTGTTCAGCCTGGAGAAGAGAAGACTGAGGGAGGATTTCATCAATACCTATAAATATCTAAAGGGTGGGTGTCAGGATGATGGGACTAGGCTTTTTTCAATAGTGCCCAATGACAGGACAAGGGGCAATGGGCACAAGCTGGAACGCAGGAAGTTCCACCTAAACATGAGAAAAAGCTTCTTTCCTGTGAGGGTGCCAGAGCAGGTGAACAGGCTGCCCAGGGAGGCTGTGGAGTCTCCTTCCCTGGAGACATTCAAAACCTGCCTGGATGCGTTTCTGTGCCCCCTGCTCTGGGTGTGCCTGCTCAAGCAGGGGGGTTGGACAAGATGATCTCCAGAGGTCCCTTCCAACCCCTACCATTCTGTGATACTGTGAATCTGTGTAATGTAAAGAACCAGGAGAAAGAAGAGACTGTAAACAAAAGAAATGCACTTTACTTAAAAGGCTTGACAGAAAACTGGTTTTAGCCATTTCTGAGTAATAAATTAACACAACCAGACCTCTTCCTGATGTTGAAGAAAGCTCCAACACCTTTTCTTCATCAAAGCTACTCCCCAATGCAGCATGCATTTTATCATGTAGTTAAAATGACAGAATACATCTATCAGTATTAATATCCATTTCTGTTTATTTCTAGTGGCATTCAGCAGCCCCAGTTAAGATACAGTCCACATTCCTACTGCAAAGATATAATGAGACAAGCATGCCATTAGGGCCATACAACTGCAGACAGACAAAATGGACAAACAATTGGGATAGGAGGGACCCGGAAGTGACATTTCCAAGTGATTCAGTTGCTACATGAAAGATATTTCAATCAGCATGACCACTCAGCCCCTTTCTCCTGATACTACCAAGAGGAGTCGATCAAAAGGTTGCTGCAGTGAAGTAAATGGTCATATTAGAAAAAGCTAACTGTAAATCAAAGATGGGGAAAAAAACCCCAACAACACGACACAACAAAGAACATAATAAAAAATACACACACCAATTATGTAGAGGTGACAGTGACAAATGCTGACAGTAGTGAGTCTAGTAAGACAATTCCTATTTTTCGGAGCCATGCAATTCTATTTCCAAAAGTGAATTTTTAAAGATGTGTTTCTGGTTTTTTTCTTAATAGAGGATAGTAAAATAGTTCTAAGTGTAAACAACTACTGTATCTGGTATGCTGGTAATAAATACCTGAAAATGTCTGTTTTCAATTTATTTTTGTTCACACACTAACACACCAGGCATGCTTCTATCCAGAATTCTCATGCAGGGACTCCAAAGATCGATCATGCAGGTGACCTGTGAGACAGCTTACACTGAGCTGCAGTAGGTTAGCAAATCTCAGGTAAGTATTGACAATTTTCTGCATAGACAAATTCTGAGCATGGGAAAATATGTACAGATGTATACATTTTTCATGTGGATACATATCAATGCAAAATCTAAAGTTCATTTTGAATATTTAGTTTGCAAACATATACCTTGCTACTACCAGCTACAGTATCTTACAGATCTTTTGTTTCTTAAGGGGAAAGGGAGGTGCACGCTGATCAGAATCAAAGGAAAAACTGACACCTGAATGAACACTCATTTCTTAGTACCTTTCAACGCATTACCATTCTAACAGACAGCTGAAACAGAATAAACTTCTCTCTGAAGCAGCCAAAAAGTGATAGCATAAACCTGAGCAGATGTTCAAAGCAGAATTAAGAGTCTAAAGCACCTTTTAGAGGACTGTGTTTTTTAAACCATATCAGAATCACACAAGTATCACCAGGAAAAGTAGATGTATTAGCAATTTGTATGTTCAATTCCCATGCATATGCTCAAATTAAAATATTTAAATTGAGTGCAGTAGCATCCGACTAATGGTGTCACATATTATAAACATTTTCTATTTAGTAAGACCCTTACACAGTTATAAATAAATCTAAATATGCCTACAGTATAGTTTTCAGGTTCGGGAGTATTAGACATTGCCCTTGATGAGCATTTTTCAAGAGACCTGAAGCCAACAGTGCCCAGAAAATAAGGGTTTTTTTTCAATTTTTCTTCAGAAAAAAAATTTCAATTTTTCCAAATTTTCTTCAGAAAAAGATCAAAAAATAACATAGCATATGTTGTTAATACAGATAACTGCCAGGCAAAAATAACTGCCTTATTCTTGCACAGCTATACTTGCAGAGGTGCTATAGAACATACATGCACAAATACCAACAGCAGCTTCAGAATAAATGGAAAAAGTACCACTGCTAAAACATATTCAGGAGCTACACTGGAGACAGCTTTCCAAAACAGCAAAAAATATTTGTGAGAAGGAAGGTAGTTAACAAACTATGAAACTCCCTTTTATTAACACAATTGTTGTTTGAATCCCATGGTATTAGAAAAACAAGTGGAGGTCCATCCTTTGAAATCCTCACAGGTTCTTTGTTCCAGCTGCCAAACTATCTGTGGTACCATTTGTTTGATCCAGGGTCTTGAATGTGACAATACAAAAGCCGATACCTTACTTGAGTGTCATGTTCAGGGAAGATACTGACTTTGGCAAACATAAGCTGACTAGATATACGTGTATGTCATTTTCTGGCACACATTGTACCGCATCTGGCGCACACTTTACAGCATCTGCAACACTATTAGAGACAGAATGTGATCAACCCTCTCTCTGCAAACATTATGTTATGTTGACATCTCCCTGTCTTTGCACTGACATGATTCTGACACTGCACCTGACCAGTAACACTCAGAGATTAAATTATGCCAGGAAAATACAGGAACAAACGAAACAGCCAAAAGTTTCCCCCTAAGCCTTAAACACCTGCACAGTATAGATTGCATAAGGCAATCTGACTTGTGCGCCAGCTCCCGAACTCCAGAGTTTTCACGCTGGCCATCTTTGAGAAAACGAGCTCACCACCACAGCCGTGACTACACCAGCCCCAGGTGAGTGACTCCACCTGAACTCAGGAAGCCCAAAGGAACTTCAACCAAGCAGAGCCCAGAGAGGACACGGCTCCATTTCCAGATGCCAATTGCTTACCCTATCCTTCTGCTATTGCATGTGACAGCCACAAGCTCCTTCTGGGTCTTCTGAAGTGGTTATGCCTGGAACACAATAAAAAAATGAAGCTATTTAGACACTCTTTGAATTTTTATTTAGATACAGTGTTATCAAAATGGACAGGGCCCCTGGTATTAGGACACCTCTGGCTTTTATCCTACCTGTTAAATAGCCCTCTGCAAGCACAGCTTTGGGAATGCTACCCTTAAGTGTTTCCAGTCACAAACCCAATCATTAAGGAGACAAAAGCTTGCAGAATCAACTCCCCTTTACTTTGATTTAGCTATAAATGGCGATTTTTCAAAACTGCACATCTGCCCTGTCATAACTGCATAAAATTCAGAGGCCTTTATCCACAGCATGAATAGAGAGACTGTTTAACATTTGGGGCTCTGCTGTTCCCAGTATGAGGAAAAACCAGAGCCTTTGCCTCCTTCAGTGAATCCAGATGTTGCAAATGTCATTCTCCTCATGAACTAAAATGCAATTCCAAATTAAAATGACACTGGTATCAGAGGATCGCTTACACTCGGTTTTGATTTTATCACAGAATCACAGACTGGTAAGGGTTGGAAGGGACCTCTGGAGATGGTCTCGTCCAACCCCCCTGCTTGAGCAGGCAAACCTAGAGCAGGGGGCACAGGAACACGTCCAGGCAGGTTTTGAATGCCTCCAGGGAAGGAGACTCCACAGCCTCCCTGGGCAGCCTGTTCCACTGCTCTGGCACCCTGTTCACATATATCAGCTTGCAAGCAGGGGCAACTGATGAGGTAGAGTTCTCATAAAGTTACAACTGCTCCTTCATTCAGAAGCAGCCCAAAAAGCCATCTTTGACTTCTCAATGAAGTGCTGTTCCTTTCAGGATTACAGTCTCACCACATCTGCCCACACTTCCATGATTTCCATATTAGGGTCACTCCTCCAAAAGCTCTTCTTTGAAACCATTTGGAAGCCAGGCCAGGACATAAACAGTCCTTTGGGCAATGAATTACATATCAGTTCTGCTCCCTGATGACAGCAACTTCCCGGTTATCCACTGGAACAGAACTGATGGCAACACTAATCATACGCCCCTTACTCCATGCTTGCCAACAAGCCCTATTTGTTGAGTACAAAGTACTTGGATATAAACACTCAGAGAGCAGGCAAGGTCAGCATGAAGTCTACATTTCTTAAGTCTACTATCCCATTTAATTCCTAGATTAAGGGTTTTTTTCTGCAGCAAAGTTACCTTCTGCTTTCAGAGGAGCGGCTGAGCTTGCACCAGCCACCACTCACATTTTTAGCTTGCAGCTAGCAGCCCAGCTGCCACCTCACCACAGCTGAAAATATTTTCCAGGAAAAAAGCTAGTATTAGTTGACTTTCATCCTTCCTATGCTGCTTGTCTGTAGGGACAGGAGATGTTATACAGCATGTTTCATTTTGATAATTTTGGGAGGTTGCATTAGACAGATGCCTACTGTAATTTTTATTTATCCAGTGTACATCTGGTTTTTTATATATAGTTCACATAGTGATAAGCTCCCAATAGTTATTTTTATATAACATTCTTCAAAGGAACTTTCCCATGCTCCCATTCCTGTTTGCATGCTGCTCAAGTGGGCTGCATGTTCTGGATTTTCAGAAAACAGGCATCTGAATAAATTTAATTCTAATACCAATGCACTGACAACAGAAGCAATGGAGAAGTGCCGTATCTTCCAGCATCACAACAATGAAGAAAAGCCAAAGGAGATAAATAAGCATGTGAAAGGGGAAAAAAGAATCAGAAAATTTGACTACTACTCCCCCGAAACATAACTGCTCTGACTTTGATAAACCCTTGATGCCTGCAAATGCACGACGGTGGGACTGACAAGAGTGTGGTGTGTAACGTAATGATGAAATAGCTGAGAGGTCTGCACCATAATCACAAGAAAATGGCACTGGTTTAAAAAACAAAAAAAAAATTTAAAAAAAAAGCATACAAACATCAGATATGCTTCATTGACACATATATCATACGATTTTTAACTGCTGGATTCTTGACATCAGGGTCAGCAAAACAGGATTCACTTTGTACAGTTTTTTTTTATGTTTCTACTTTAAATAAAACTTGCCATATGATCTGGATCGAAGAAACACTGGATGTGTCACTATCAATATTGATAGCTCCTCAAATAAAGCTTGAAACATGCATCAACTTCTTTCGGCCTAAAAGCTTAAACTATAAAGCCATTTTCACAAATTTGTTTAAAAAATTACATGAGATAGGAGAGTGATGTGGGGGAAATAATTTCTAGCCATGCCAAAATTCTCATACTAGAAAAAGCATATAGACTTGTTCACTTATGAACACAAAATAACTCATGCTGTTGTGTCAAAATTATTATTTTTACTCAAAACCAATATTCTGGGCCAAAAGATTAAACCTACTTTGAGCAATGAGAGGAGTGCTAACAGAAGCACCACTTAGCACTGGGAAATACCTTTTCCTCTAGGGAAAAAGACTTGCAAATGAGTTTTCAGCTCACCGACTGCCAGATGTAAACACAGAAAGATAACCATACTATTCTGACCACTTTTTTTTTTCCAATGAAACAAAAAAGTTCATTGTCCTAGCCAAAATTTAGATGTGAGGTTGAAGACACCATTGTCACCTGCACAGCAAACTTTTAACAGATGTTCTGACATTCAGCATAAGCTGTTCTCTTGAAGTTTCTTTCAGTTTGATCACCTTTCCCTCTCTCATGACCAGATTTGTTGGAAGAGTCCAAAATCGGACAACTACCAAAAAGCCCCATGTGATCCACTCATATCGGATAAGCTGGGTTTGGCTGTCAGGTCTTTTTTAATACTTATGACTGTTGTGTACACTAGACAGCACTGGTGTAAGAGGCAGAAACCAAGATGTATCTGCTGACTTGGGCAGCATCACTTGCTGGAAACAAGCACACCTGTCCTCATTCGGTTACTCTTTGAAAGGTGGCCACAGGCAGATTCCTGCTACCACACTTTCTGCAAGCTTTCTCTTCAGCCATAACAGGTAAGTCCAAGATGAAGCATGAATCACAGACCTTAGTTGCGGTAGTAATGTATATTAAAGTCAGCATAGATATATTTTACCAGCCTATGGACTGAGCAACAGGAGGTTTGGATCAGTCATGGCTTAAGTCCATCTAGGCCCAACTATGGTGGCTCTGTCCTCCACATTGCCATTGCAACAGAGTTTTGTCCATATGCTCAGGCAGCAAGTTGGTTCTTGAAACCAGCCAAGTGAAAAACATTTATTCTTTGTCTGCAGAAATTAATCATGAGCATTAGTACCAGTAGGTTACTGCCAAAGAGAAAATGGGGGTGTACTACTCAGAAGATTGGACTGCGGCAGTCCTGCAGCCTGAAGAGCAGACAGCTCTGCTCTTTCCACCACCTCTGCTAACCGGGTGAGAACTCCTGGCCAAGGGAGGGAGGGTGGCTGGGGTGGAAACCTCTGCAGCAGTTGCAGGTAAATTAGACAAGGGCAGTAACTCAGAGCCTGCACAGAATTTTCCAAGACTATTCCTGAGACTTTTTTGCTTCTGAAAACCCCCTAGAGATTCCCTACCCAACAATTATTTCAAGACAACCAAACTGAACAAGTAATTAAAATCAAGCTGACTTCGTTCTCCTTCTATGGTATCTCACAATGCAAAACTGAGGTAGAAATTGTCTGCTTTGTGTATTTTTCAGCAGCACTGTATACATTACCTGAGCTAAGTAATGTACTTTTCTGCCTTATCTAGTTGTCATAAGAGAAAATATTAATAGGCCATTGCAGTGTACGATCAATCTTAAGGAAATTAGTAACTTAAAATTCTTTTTGCTTCCAAAGCAATAAAGAATTTCATTAAACTAAAACTCCAAGAAGTGTTTTTGCAATCTGCCACGGAAGAGCACTCATGTTTCATATGGGAGAACATGACCAGAGAGAGCACTAGAAGGTAAGCCCTGTGATTCAGAACAGTAAAAATCAACAAGATCAGAAACGCTAATCTCAAAACCTGTGGAGAGGAGAAGGGGAAACCATTACAGATAAATCAAATTTACGATTTGGTCTTCAAAAGTTACAGATAAAGAAGCGGGTGCTTTCCCAACAGAGTCTGTTGGCTCAGATGTCATTTTAAGGCCTCAAAAAAGCACATTTCTTTCTCAAATGTCTATTGGCACATGCATAATATTACATAAGCCCTTTTGTGGGCCTACTTGAAACACAAAATTACTGTCAAATCACGTGTCTTACCTAAAGTCATAGTCAAGTGTCTTTGCTGAAAAAAACTAACACAAAAATTAAAGACACAGGATATCAATGCACATGTAGCAGATGAAAGCTACAGAAATTGGGGGAGGGTAGAAGAGTGATGTCATTCCCTTTCACACAGAGTGTTCTAGCAGAAAATGTGCTACCACTATATTTGAGTATAAGATCAGACACCATAACCAGCAACCGGAGAAAAAAATACGCATATATACTTAACATCAGAACCATTTTCTCACACCATTACTAGAACAGGCTTCACAAGGGTGACAACAGTTGCACAAGATGCTACTTCTGCGATGTCACAAAACAGGTTAGGACAAATCCTGAGCTGGTGGAAACTGCCACTGTTGTACTGAATGCAGGATGGTCACTCAGGCAAGTTTAAAAAAAAAATCTTATTTGCTTATTTTTCGTATAATGTAAGAATGATAGGTGACCTGAGATTAACCTTCTCTCACTATAACATAAAGATCATTGATTTGTATGATTGATTTGTATCATCCCCCCACAAGGATGGAGGCAGGGTCTTAAAGGGAAGCGGCAAGTGGAAACAAGTCCACAATGGGAGCAGCAAGCAAACCTTTTCCTTGCTCACCACGCCTCCCCAGGTGCCTCTGCACAATAGGTATGAGGCTCTAGATGTGGAGGACCAGTCAGTGGATGATGTGGGTGTCAATCCATCTATACCAGAGAAGTGGTCAAGACTAGAAAGACCTGCCCCCCATATTACTACCATCTCCACACAGAAGCAAAGACTGGTCATAGCTGCAGGAGACTCCCTTAAATGGAACAGAGGGTCCAGTTTGCCAGGCTGACCCTCCTCATAGGGAAGCCTGCTGCCTCCGAGGAGCCTGAGTTAGAGATATCACTAGGAAACTTCCTAGCCTGGTACAGCCCTCAGACTACCTGTTACTGCTCTTCCATGTGGGTGGTGATGAAGCTGCAGTATGTAGCTCAAAGGTGATTAAAAGAGACCTCAGGGCTTTGGCACAGTTAGTGAGGGAATCTGGGGCACAAGTTATTTTTTCCTCTCTCCTTCCAGTTGTGGGCAGTGACGTTGGAAGGAACAGGCTGACCCAATCTATCAACACGTGGCTCCATGGCTGGTGACACCTACACAACTTTGGGGTTTTTGACAATGGGATGGCCTACACGGCACTGGGATTGCTGGCATCTAATGGGAGCCACCTTTCTCAAAGGGGAAAGAGGGTCTTTGCTCAGGAGCTTGCAGGGCTCATGGACAGGGCTTTAAACTAGAGGCAAAGGGGAAGGGGGAGCATATCAGGCTTGCCTGTGACATGCTGTGGATGATACACAATGCTTAGAGGCTGCTATTATGAGCCCTCAACCTATTGCCCAGAGGCATGCTGGGGATGCTGCAGCACAGTTGAAGCCTTGTGGAGATGAGCTGGGGGCTCCTGAGGTAGTAGGAGCCAACCAGGAAACTTCCATGAAACACCTCAAGGGAAACAAGGGGTGTTCCGCTAAGGTGACATGGCCAACAGCCCAGATGAAACACCTCTACACGAACACACACAGCATGGGAAACAAACAGGAGGAGCTGGAAGCTACCGTGCTGCTAGAAAGTTATGATCTGATTGCCATTACTGAAACTTGGAGGGAAAAATCCCATGACTGGAGTGCAGCTATTGATGGCCACAGGCTCTTCAGAAGGGACAGACGAGGAAGGAGGGGTGGAGGCACTACCCTCTACATCAAGAGATTGATACAGTGTGAAGAGCAGTCCCTGAAGAATAACCACAAGCAGGTCAAAAGCTTATGGGTAAGAATTAGAGACAGGCAACAGAGGGAACCTTGTGGCTGGTGTCTACTACAGGCCACCTGATCAAGGGGAGACTGCTGACGAGGCCTTCTTCCTCCAGCTCCAGGAGGCTTCGTGCTCGCAGGCTCTCCTCCTACTGGGGGACTTCAACCAACCCCACACCTGCGGGAAAAGTAGCACAGCAAGCTGTAGGCAATCCAGGAGATTCCTAGAATGCACTGAGGATAACTTCTTAAGCCAGGTAATAGACACCTCTACTCATCTCTACTCAGATGGGCCTGATGGTCACCAATGCAAGTGAGCTAACCGATGGCGTCAACATTGGAGGCAGCGCGGGCTGCAGCAATCATGCATTGCTGGAGTTTGCACTCCTGAAAGATATGGGAAAAGCAAGGAGTATAGTCAGGACCCTAAATTTTAGGAACGCAAACTTCCAACTCTTCAAGGAGTTAGTCAGAAAGACCCCCTGGTAAACAGTCATCAGGGACAGGGAGTAGAACAGAGCTGGGGGATCTTTAAGGATGTTTTCCAAAGAGTCCAAGAGCTCTCAGTCCTCAGGTGTAAAAAAACAGGCAAGGAAGGGAAGAGGCCAGCATGGCTGAGTCGAGACATGCTGGTCAAACTAAAGAGCAAGAAGGAACAGCACAGGCAGTAGAAGCAGGGACAGGTGTCCTGGGAGGAGTATAGGGATGCTTACCCGTTGTGTAAGGATGGGGTGAAGAGGGCCAAGGCACAGCTGGAGCCGAATTTGGCAAGGGATGTAAAGAATAACAAGAAAGGCTTCTACAGGTACATCAACCAGAGAAGGAAGGTTAAAGAAAGCATACCCTCCCTGATGAACAAGAATGGTGACCAAGTATCAACAGACGAGAAGGCAGCTGAGGGACTCAACTTTTTGCCTTGGCCTTCACTGGTAACCTTTCCTCACCTCTCCCAAGTCAATGGACCAGAAGATGGGGACCAGGGGGGTAATGCCCCTGCCACTGTAAGGGAAGATCATGTTCTTGACCACCTGAGGAACCTGAACATGCACAAGTCTATGGGACCTGATGAGATGCAACCCAGAGTCCTGAGGAAATTGGCTGATGTAGATGCCAAGCCACTCTCCATGGCCGTCAGGTAAAGTCCCTAGGGACTGGAAGAAGGGGACATTGTGCCCATCTTTAAAAAGGGTAGAAAGGAGGACCTGAAGAAATACTGACCTGTCAGGCTTACCTCTGGGCCTGGAAAGATCATGGAACAGATCATCCTAGAAGCTATGCTAAAGCACATGGAGGACAGGGAGGTGATTTGAGACAGCCAGCACGGCTTCACCAAGGGCAAGTTTTGTCTGGCTAACCTAGTGGCTTTCTATGATGACTGCATCAGTGGAATAGGGAAAAGCAATGGATATCATCTATCTGGATTTCTGTACAGCCTTCGACATGATCCCCCACAGCATCCTTCTCTCTAAATTGGGGAGATACAGATTTGATGGGTGGACTATTCAGTGGATGAGGAAAGGTTGGATGGTCACATCCAGAGGGTAGTGGCCAATGGCTCAATGTCCAAATGGAGACCGGTGATGAGTGGTGTCCCTCAGGGGTCTGTACTGGGATCAGTGCTGCTTAAAATTTTCATCAATGACATAGTGGGATTGAGCGCACCCTCAGCAAGTTCACAGATGACACCAAGCTGAGCAATGCAGTTGACACAACAGAAGGATGGGATGTCATCCAAAGAGACCTGGACAAGCTGGAGAGGTGGGCCTCGTGCAAGGTCCTGCAGCTGGGTCAGGGCAACACCCAATATCAACACAGGCTGGGGGATGAAGGGATTGAGAGCAGCCCTGTGGAGAAGGACTTGGGGGTCCCAGTAGATGAAAAGCTGGACACGAGCCAACAACGTGCGCTCATAGTGCAGAAGGCCAACAGTATCCTGGGCTGCATCAAAAGAAGCATGGCCAGCGGGTCAAGGGAGGTGATTCTGCCCCTCTACTCCACTCTGGTGAGACCCCACCTGGAGTGCTGCATCCAGCTCTGGAGCCCGCAACACATAAAAGGACATGCATCTGTTGGAGCAGGTCTAGAGGAGGCCACAAAAATGATCCAGGGGATAGAGCACCTCTCCTACAAGAACAAGCTGAGAGAGTTGGGGTTGTTCAACCTGGAGAAGAGACAGCTCTGGGGAGACCTTATTGCAGCCTTTCAGTACTTAAAGAAGGACTATAGAAAAGATAGGGACAATCTTTTTAGCAAGGCCTGTTGTGACAGGACAAGGGGTAATGGTTTTAAACTAAAGAAGGGTAGATTTAGACTGGATATAAGGAAGAAATTTTTTAGGCAGTGAAGATTTTAGAAATTTTTAGTGAGTCGTGAAGCACTGGAACAGGTTGCCCAGAGAGGTTGTGGAGACCCCATCCCTAGAGACATGCAAGGTCAGGTTGGACGGGACTCTGAGCAACCTGATCTAGTTGAAGATGTCCCTGCTCAGTGCAGAGGTGTTTGACTAGATGACCTCCAAAGGTCCCTTCCAACCCAAGCCATTCTATGATTCTGTGATTCTATGATTCAAAATTTATTATAGATAATTGAGATAAATTTGACTGAAAGTTTTATTTTCTAAAACAGCATTAGTATCTTTTAAAGTCATGTTTTAAGGTCACAGGCCTTTTACTATACCTCTGATTGCAATGGGTAGTAGAGAAAAACATTTTGCCAAAATATATAAACCACTTCTTAGAGATCTATTTTAATCTGTATGTCTGTTCATTAGATACTTCTACCGAATCCCTCTTGGCAGCAACAGCACCAAAGGGATTTTGATGTTTTTAGCCTGTGCCCACTGTGGAGAAAATTCATCAAGCTCATCAAGTTAATTAGATTTAAAAGTGTCTGAGAAAATACTACTAATACCAGGACAGGAAAAAAAAAAAGAAATTAAATGAGCTGGGTGTCTCAATACTCTCCATTATAAATAAATAAATAGACAGAGAAATAAATAAATACATAAACCCCCTCACCATTGGTCTATTCTCTCTGTCTCAAAAAAAAAAAAAAGATCCTCTTGTAAGATCAAGGCACCCAAAGGATCGTTGTTAAAACTACAGGATAACAAGGTTAACATTCTTCTCAAGCTGACATACAATTTTTCTTCTATTGTAAAACTGAAACAAAAAAGGCAAGAGGATTGCCCACAGATTCTGTCAGAAATACTGACTTAATCAATTAATTGGCATTTACGAGATTACAAATCAGAGCCAAAAATTCACTATTGCCAATGAGTGAAAATGTAAGTAACTGGGGGTCAACCGAAGAAAGAACTTACATTTATTTCAGTACTTTGAGATTACTGCACACATTTGGTAACAAAAACGTGAAAGATTACTGCAGTGCAGTTTTTGACAGATAATATTTCCTGTTGAGACAGAACAGAAAGAACTGTAGAGCTTCAAGACTGTAATCGTTTCATACATTTCTACGCATAAAGTACTTTTTTTAAGCAAAACATTTCACCCCTGCAGCTGCTATCTCTTAGATGTACTGCCATCCTTCATCTTCATCCTCCCACAACTGGAAAGGAAGGAAGAAATGACAAGACAAAGTTTTCAATCTTAAAACAAGAAAGTTTTATACGCTATAGCAGGAACAGATAAAAGAAACCCATGTGCATTATGAGTCTGTGCAATTATGTCAACAATAAGCAAAAGTATATGTTGCTTCGTTTCCCAATTTGGCATTACAGATATGCAGGCATTTGCAAAACTGTGTTATGAAACAAATAAGAACTTATATGAGCTTTTACTGACAGATGTCTCCCAACAGGGGTCAATGCCAGGTTGTTCTTCCCCAGCCCAGATTTGCAATCTGTTCTTATCTGATTTAGTATCTTATTGTTCTGCTGTTCAAAAGAATTATATATATTTTAAACACCAAGAAACAAGATTAGGTAAGACAAAGGTTTAGTATGAAGCTCTAAAGCTGCAGTGGCTCTGATCCAAGTTTATCTGCACAGACTTAATGTGAAAGATTGAAGTTTGGGTAAAGTGAAACTGTGAGGCACAACTGATAGATGCTATCCAAGATAAGAGTGGATACGTCTAAAGAAATGAGTCAAAATTTACAAGGAAACAAGGGATGTAAGAACCCTCATGGATACGGCAGGCTTTGTAGGATGTCTTTGGGGAAAGAAGTGTTTGAGGTATTATTCAAAAAACTAATCTAACAGAGGGAGTGCCAGACAAGACTAGAAGGTGATTTTAAGGAGTGATAGCAGGTAAGCATGAGGAAGACATTTCATAACAGCTTTCATCTTTGGAGAAAAATCACCAGAGCAAAATCAAGGCCAACTTTTGTCACCCTAGCTTAAATCTAAAGAATTTCTCAGGCTAAATAGATAGATACATTATAGCTAGATATAGATGTAAGCAGCCCTTCCACTCCCATACAGGGAATCTGTTCTACAGTCATACCAAGGATTGCTTTGTAAGAAGAAACACCCACACGCTGCCCTTTCATCAATAGATTACAACACTCTTAGAGTCATTTGATACAAAAGGGTGAGCAGATGTGGAACAATCTCCAGAAACGGTAAAATTAATCTAATTTTAAACAGAGTGAAAACCACAGACGGGCAAAATTTTGAAAATTAAGGCTTACTAAACAGGAAATCAGGATTTCAGGTGTTGCATGTGTATGGCCCTATCTGAGCAGGTACTTTGAGCGCTCACACAGCATTTAGGAAAGTCAGGTCCCAAAAATTCTGCAGTTTGAAGGAAGAAACAAGTAATCAACAAGGAAACAGAAATCTGTGCTTATATTTTGCATTTTATCTTTAGTTGTTCTGAGCAGACTTGTAACTTGTCAGGCACAACCACTAGATTCAGAATGCTACTCTGTCTGTAACGCTTCCTTAATAAAATCTGATTCAGTTGGCAGAAGTTACGGTTCATGTTTTATCTCACTCTTCTCTCCCTCATATATATTTTAGTACTTCCATAAAATATGTATATGCGTGTACAAAAACTGTATACACATACATAAAAATGCCTCTCTTCTTATATACATTTCCCTTTTGCATCGATTTGAAAAAGGTAGTTTTTAAAGACCTGTCAAAACAAACCTAATGAGTACTAGTTACTAGAATTTCCTACTCAGAAGCACTAAAACACTTTACACACCGGGACCTCTTCACTATGAAGCATGCCGTAAAAAGTAATTAAATATCTTAATGCACCCATCTGGTATTTATGGGTTTTATTCGCTTGCAGTGGCATTCCTTCAGCCAGTGACTGCTGTCAGCTGTGCTGGTTCCAAGCCCTCGGCAGAGCGCCGCGCCTCGCCTAACGCCGACCGAGCACATGTGCGACCGCCAACTACAGCGTGGGCCGGGTATCTGGAACGAGGGGGAAGCTGGCGTTTCTCGTCACGCGATGGCACGTCCGTGTTCCTGAAGGGCGACCGAGCTGGTGTCTGTCCCCCTCCGGGAAGGGCGGGAGGGCAGGCGCCAGGTGGGCCCCAGGCCCTGCTGCCAGGCCGGGTGGCACCCGAGGCCGCGGCCCGGCCTCGGAGATGGGAGGGGCACCCCAGCACATGCCGGCAGGGCTTCGAAGCAAGCCCTCGGCAAGAGGAGGAGACGGGGCTGAGCCCCTCCTCGCCCCCAGCCAGGCGCCGGAGCCGGCCCCGCCGGGAGAGAGGGCGCTGCGGCCCGGCGGAGAGGCGCCGCCAGCCCCGCTCCCGCGGCGGCAGCCAGCCCGGCCGAGCGCCTCCCGCGCGGGGCCGCCGGTCCCTCTGAGGATGTGAAAGAGGAGGAGGAAGAGGAGGAGGAGAAGGGGAGCCGAGCAAACACGCACCTTCCCCGTGCCGAGCAGGCCTCCGCCGGAACGGGACGGGGCGGGGAGGAGGAGCCGCCGCGGGGGGTGGAAGGGGCGGGTCGGGCCTGGGCCCGGCCGGTGCTGGTTTCGCCGAGGGCGCCTGGAAGCCGTGGGGAAGCGGCCTCAGGGCCCGGGCCCCGGCCCGTGCCGGCGCTGTGTTGCGGGCGAGGCCGGGAGTCGCCCCCCCTTACCGGTGGGTCGGGCCGCGGCGCTTCGTAGGCCCCTCTGAGGCGTGGCGGGCCCGGCCTGGGAGCCCCCGGCTCGGGAAGGAGACCTAAAAACACCCATCCGTGCACCATCCCCAACCCTTGCAGGGAGAAGCCCCGTGGGTGCTCGGGGGCTCCCTGCTACACGGGCGTGCGTGCGGTCATGTTCACGGTGTGAGGACGTGCGGCACACGGATGAAGCCATGAGGAGGCTTCCCTGCTGCCTGCACCGTGGCAGCGGCCTTCTCCCCGTGTACTTGAGAGGGTGGCGATGGTGTGTCATTCCCTGATGGTTTCCAGCACGCTGAGAGCCATCGCTGCCTTCACACCTCTGGGAACCGAGGTAGGGCCACTGCTCCTTGCATGGCAGCGTCCTGCATGAGTAACGTTGCACTTATTTAAATAAAGGTGTATTTATAAAAACACTTAGGTAAATGAGTGCAATTTCTTCTGTAGATAAGATCTTAAAATACAAACATGGGTCTTATTCTGCAAACGCTTGAATTGAAGCTCTCAATTGGTTGTATTTATGTCAGTGTTACCCGGTGCTTACAGGTAAGTGTTTTTAGGATCAAAGCCCTTGGTGCATTTCCAAAAAGCTGCTGCAGCAGGAAGACTGAAGAATTTCCCTCTAATACTCAACACAGTATTGCGATAATCATGAACTTTCTGCCTAAGTGAAAAGACTAGTACTGATGAGCTTCATGGGCATGTACCTTGAGAAGAGATTTGAAACATGCAGTCTTACAAAATAACGGCTGTCCCTGCCAGTCTGACTCTTCCACCCATTTAACTGAGGTGACTCGTATTTTTTCACTTGGATTTTTCAGCACAGTCTGGATGGTACATTCTTACAGCTGGGGCTGTGTCCTGTGCTATGCAGATCCCAGAGCATGGCAGTGGGATGCAACAGTAAGTTTCTCTTAAACTGCTGCAGTCCTTGCGAGGGCCTTGTTCCACTGAGGAGGACAAAATAACTTCAAATGTTCAACTTCAAGTGAATTTCTATTGAAGATCTACCTGTCTCTTTCCTGTGCGTTCTGTGTATTCTTGAAATATCATGCCTGATAAGCTGTAAGTGTTTGTTTGGGACTGTATCTCTGGAAAGAGATTATACACAGTGATTGAGTAGTTCTGAATGTGTTGCTGTAGATCATGCAAGAAAATACTCCATCCTCAAATGTTGGCTGTTGCACCCACATCTTGAACTTAACCTTGAACTTGATTTTTTCTTGAACTTTAATTAAAAAAATGTATAGCTTTCCTTTTTGCTTCCAATAACAGACAGAACATAAGACAGATACCCGTGAAGGACCTCCTGTGAAATTGCATTTGTAGTATTCCAGTTTAGGATTTGGGTTGATTCTGAGAGGAATTCCTTCTCTCTTCATTTGCTTCCTTTACAATTAAATCACCTGGTTTCCCATTATTTTTTCCTGAATTAGTTTCCTTTATTCATCCTTCCACAGTCAAGGTATCAGATGGATGAATGATAGTAAGCCATTTTTTTCCCCATCACCAGTCAGAAGGGTAAAGAAATCTTGGTATGGCTGTCATTAATCCCAGGTCACAGGGAAGGGAAAAGAAGAGCACACTGCTCATGTCTTTTGTTGTTCTTGCCTGAGAAGCAGTAAGTAAAAGCAAGTAAAGAGGTGTAACAACAAAACAGAGCTCCAAACCCAAACCTCTTCAGCCAGCAACACGCACAAATCTCTTTATGGGTTTGAAACACATCAATACCCACTTAACCTCGGGAAAGGTATTTCTATCACACCTCTCTCTTATATTATTTTCTCATATTTTGCATTATCCACTAAATGCATAGTTTTATTTTCCTTTAGTTTGCAGCTGCGGACTTGGACTGCTGTTCTTCCCTCCTCAGAATTGTATTTGTAAATCGGGGAGAGGCTGGAGCTAGGGAGACCTGTGCTCAGTTTTCCAGACTTCATGGGCTACACTGGGCAAACTCCTAGCCCCCCAACCAGAAATTGCCTGTGTGATCCATCTTGCATACTTCTAAAGTCATTAAGACTATTCGGGTACTTGAAGATCCCAATATGGATGTGTCTTTAAAAGACTGCTATGATTACACTGATAGGAACAGTGTCAGAGTCAAGAACTTAATATTCAAGAAAGGGATTGGATATATCTGAATGTCCAAAATAATCTGAATTATCTGATTGTAACTTGATGCTTCAGGGAGTAAGCCAGTTTCTAACTCCTAGAAAGGGGAATGAAATCTAACATGAGGACTGATCTCACTTCTTACTGCTGGATTTTCTTCCCCTTCTATTATACCGTACATGAAGCAACTGGTGGGTTCTGGTGTTAGGCAGAGCGTACTGCCTGGATGGATCCTGAATCCTTTCTGATAAAACAGTCGCCTGTTACCATGCTTCTCCCTGCACAAAATGGGGGTGATGCTATTTCGCTCTGCTTTGTTTTTCCAGTCTGTTCAGGCTGCATGGGTTTTGGAGCAAGGACTGCTTCCATGGAGCTCCCAACTTTATTGAAGTCTCTAAAATGTGACTGTATTAGAATAATAATAATAAGTCACAAGCATATTTGCATACTAATTATTATGCAAAGTGAGGAGGGTGAGGGAAGAAAGTATGAGATTCCTTTGAAAAGCTGCCAGCACAGGTCCAAACACAAAAGGTGTTTGAAGTGGGAGCACGCTGTACCAGCCTGAAGGAATTGCCAATGTACCAGCTACACTTGTCTAGAAGCATGCTCTCGATTTTCATTTTATGACATTTATTTACTTTACCAAAGCAGTTCCCATGTTGTGTCTCCCAAAAGCCTCCTCTAGGTCCACGTTGTATTTCAGCACCACTAGAAGGTGTTTTCCTCATTTAAAGTTTTTCTTTGTTGCTTTGCACTGTAGGCAGGTAAATATGGACTGCTAATTAATGCAAACTTCAGCTTTTATTTCCTCTTTCAGTTAAAGGAGCTGAAAAGAAATATCCCTAGGTTTCCAAGAAGCGCTGTTTTTTCAGTTCTTCCTAGGAAGAAGTTTTCAAGCTTGACCCTGACTTGTACATCTTTCCATTTATGCAGCCTGGCAGCAAATAAATACATCCTAATAGTGCATAGAATGGAGAAAAAGGTAGGGACATTGTGAAAGAAAGACAGCAGGCACCTAGCGTCAGCTAGTCTTTACAGTTCTGCTAGCTTTTCTGCTGCTGTGTCAGAGGCTTGTGTTTTCAGGTACCAAGAGCAACATCAGTGAAGAGCAGAACGTCTGCCAGCAGTGGGTTGGTAGGGCGTGCTTGCGTGGGACACGCTGTCAGAAGCCAACATTTGTTGCCCCAAGTTGCTAGGCATTCTCGTACTAAGTTGATGTAAGCCAACAAAATTCAGCCTGTCCTCCTGAAGTGGAATCTCCCCTCTGAACAACACAAGCCAACATATAGTTACTAGCAAAATGCCACTGCCTACATGCTCCAAGGACGCAGTGGTGTTGGCAGCTGCAAGCCCTGGATCCTTACCCCGTGTGCGGCAGCCCTTCTGCTGTTACAGCCTCTTTCAGCAAGGGCATGCAGCACCTCAGAAAAGAGGTAATGAACACACACGCTCCAGGGCCATAAAAATGTCAGCAACTCATGACCCCACAAAAGTTCTGGCAGCAAAACTTGCTAGTAAGACATAGCCCGGCAGTGTAATTTCTCCTGCAGATTACTGCAAGTTTGCTTACAATAATAATGCTTCAATGGCTTTGCCATGCCACAGAAAGGTTTTTGTTAAGCTTTGGTGGAAGGTGTTCCCACTTGAATCTCCTTAGAAACTGTGTGACTTGTGCTGCCATGGGTAGAGAGCAGAGCATGGGCACCTCATGTAAAACCAGAGCTGTGAGGAGCCCTCTCTCTGCATTCCTGTAGATCTCCAGTCTTCAGGTAGCAATTGGTCCAGTAATACACAAGAGTCCTCCTCCACTCCTGTGTTTACAAAGCAAAGACATTTGGATACCTAACATCAATTATCCTATATTTGCATTAAAAATACATTAAATACGGCTCTAAATAACTTTCCTCACAATGAAGGAATTCAGTGATAAATAGTTTATCGTAGCAAGTCTCTCCACGACAGCTAGGTACCTTTATTCATCTCAATATTTTTGTGAGGATAAAATGCAGGTTCAACTTACTCAACACATACTTGTCCCAAACAAGTTTGAATCCACAGAGACTTTTAAAAATGCAGTTAAAATACATCATTTATTTCTGGATATATGGACTTAGAGTAAAGGGAATCCTCTACCCTGCCATGTATGAAAGCAGACTTTTTTTGTAACACATCTGCTGTAATGGTGAGTTCCAGGTTCAAAGGACATCCAGTGTAACCCTTCTGCCCTGCATGAAAACAGTTACTCCCAGGGCACTGCTTGGGCCTGTGTTGAACACTTTACAGACTGTCTTCGTACAGGATGGGGCAATAAAACATCCATCTAACAGAGGCAGCTGGGAGGCCCAGACTTCTCGAGGTAATGATGCTTCAGCCAGCCACTGTACTGGGAAGGGGAGCATTCTTGGAGTGGCAGATACTAGGCAGATGGACAGAAACTGAGTGCTGAAATAGCTTGTTACCATCTGAACAGGCCCAAAAGTGAGAGGTGGTATATTTTGTGATGGGTTTTGAGTGCGAACAGACACAACTCCCCACTCAGTGTGCAGAGGCATGCTTTGAGACCCAGCTTCTCCGATATCTCATTCTAAGTTTAACTACAGGACTCTGAACAGGCTGCTCAAGTCAAGTAGAGATAATACAGCATTAATCATTTAAACTGCAAAAAAAACGTGATTCTGCAAGAGAGTCAACCTGTTGCTATCAAAACTAACTAAAGTTCTGGAGTCCTCTTCCGATCCTCTACAGTATATATGTAGAAGATGGCATGATTCTCACTCAAATTTGCAAAGTCTGTCTGATCACAGTTTGAAAGCCTTGCTACACGTACTGAAAAGTGAAAAGCTGATATACTAAGAGCTTGTGTAAAAGAATATATTGCTTACTCAAGCACAGATATAGTATTTCTTAGAATCTAGAAGAGCCAGAGCTGAACAAGTCTATGGAGTTTCAGAATCTGCATTAAAAGACCCATCAGGAAGGGCTGAAGTAAAATTCCACTTAGCTTTTAGTGGTTGAACGTGTGTTATAAAAAGCACAGACTGGCAGAGTAAAATGGACTGCCAGAGCTGTTACAAAAATCAAACCATGAATTGGGAGAAGTCACATGGCTGAGCACCTGTAACCAGTTTTTGAGATGATAAAAGAAAACTTTAGACTCTTTGACAGCTCTTCTGTAGGTATAAAATTCTCTCTTTTTTTTTTATTTTCAGATTTTTTTTATAAAACCACTTAGAAGCTGAAAAAGCAGGAAAGCTTGTACTCTTCCAAACTATGGGGAAAAAAAAAGAAGAAAAATTGAGACCTACAGGTTTAACAGACATTGTGATTGGAATTACTCAATTCAATAACTAGCAGAATGATTTTGCCTAATAAATAAGATACTTCCAATAATTACATGTGCTTTGAATACAAAATGTTTTGCTAATCTTTGTTCTGGTATGCTTAATATATTTTACTTTATAAGAAGTGCTAATTTTATGCATTCTTAATGAAATCTCAATTTCCATTGAAAAGAAAGTTGAAACAAATAAAAGCTATAAGCTGAATCAGCTGGTAAAGAAATACTTATTTACCATTTTTAACATAACAGAATGGAAAAACTAGAATATAAAAATGGAAGTTAAGCTTTGTAACGGCATATGCAAATAGTGTGTGCTCCTGCAGAGCAAAAAGAAGTACAAAACTCACTGTAAAGATTAAATTAAATTACAAGTTAACAAGTCGTCTTGTTTACCAGCCAATGAAAACCAATTTTCTTTAGGAAAATACCTGAGCACATGCAAAACAAGGTGAAAGCTGATGATTTAAACAAAGGCTTCTTGCTGCTGCTTTGATTGTAGTCAATAATTTAAACTGACTGTGATCTTCAGGGAAGGTTTTCCTGCGGGATGCAGCTCAGATAATGAAGATTTACTAGAAATGTGCCTGAAGCCTTGCCTCACCAGCATGAGTGTGGCACAGCCGCTAGCCTGGCAGCGAGGCACCAGGTCAAGGCAGGGTCCCTCATTCAAGCGTTTTGGTCTGAGGAGGAGTTAAGCTGGGCCCTCAGCCACCTCAGACTCAGCCCCAGAAGCTGTTCCTTTCCAAGCAGAGTTTTTTCCCCAAGTCAGCATTAACTCAGCTGGCACTGTGGGCTGGTCCAGAAAGAAGCACATGCTCCACTTCCTTTCACCAGAGACTCTTCTGTTAGCTCTGCGGTAACGAAAATTATAGGGATGAATGATGAAAACTGAACTTTGGACTGTTTTACATTCTTTCAGTACTGTTTAGCATGATGGTTGTTGACTTCTCCCCTGCCGCTATATTTAGAAAGGGGAGTAGGAGGGAGATGATCGTTAGCATTATGGGTTATGACACAAAACCATCAAAAAGTAAGTCTGTTCCCATTTCTCTTCGGTATCCTCTGGGGAGCTGTAGTGTTTAGATAAAGCTCCTGTTCCGCCACAGCTCAGGAAAATGGGAACTGAACTTTGTTGAGACTCCTGGACTACATATGGCCATACAAGGTGGGTGGGTAACTAGGACACAGAACTTTTTCCTCCACTGAGCTCAGTTTCCCACCACTAGATAAGCTTCAAGTAGCTTGTGTGGTGGAATTATTGTTCCTTATACGTCAGTGCTGGGTTCATTTTAGGACTAAAAATAGAAAAAAATCAGAAGCTTCCTCTGCATTCAAATAATCAACAAAAGATGCATGGGAAAAATAATTGCATAATGCCCCAGAAGAAATCTAAATGAATTAAAGTCACCCCCTACAGAGAACTTGGGCTCTGTTTATTTTCAACAAACTATTACAGGTTTTGCAATATTTTTCTGGAAGTTTTTCACAAGCATTCCTACTTCCTCTCACTCTGGGCTGGGGCTCAACTGCCAGGCTGGAGGAATTCTTTGGACCTGAACTTCAGCCATGAGAGATAGTGGCCCTCAGCCCCAGCCCAACTACAGCAGAGTTGTAAAGCTGCAGCGTGAATTAAAATCTCAAGAGCTCTGCAGCCTATGCCATAAACACAATTGATATCGAAGGAATTAGGGATAGTGAAAGCTTGCCATCTCCCAAGCATAAAGAAATGGAAAGTTGCTTCAATATGCAACAGCACATCTCAACTGCAAAGCTGTTTCTTCTTCTTCATCCATTTCTTCCCACCTCCCATGGACAAAAGACAACCCAGACCCTTCAACGTGCAATGCAGCACACTAATCGTTGCCTCCTTGCCGCGCTCCCAGCACCTCTTGTGCGAAGCAGAAGCTGCGCAGGGCCAGCCTTGTGGATCCTCC
The DNA here is from genome assembly GCF_963921805.1 of Phalacrocorax carbo. Lineage (NCBI taxonomy): Eukaryota > Metazoa > Chordata > Aves > Suliformes > Phalacrocoracidae > Phalacrocorax > Phalacrocorax carbo. The sequence continues at coordinate 25,613,965 of NC_087514.1, forward strand.
ACCTGTTTTGCTGTAGCCGTTCCTCTGCAGGTCCGGGGGGTGAGCAGCCAGCAGAAGCTACGACTGGCAACATGGGCAACAGGTAGCGCAGACCTCCAACGTGCTGGGAAGCTGCGTGCAACCAAAAGCGTCTCTCAGTCTATGACACCAACATCTGCCCACTTTTCTGCCTACAGATTCTCTCTGTTAAGAGCAAATTCAGTGTGACGGCAACAATTCAAGAAAACAAAATGCCTTGTAACTTCCAGTGGAAAACGTGGGCTGTCAGGACGGTTTCTCTTCCTCCCTTCTTTCCACTCACCCCAAATTAACGTCTGTAGTTCTCCATGGGCACTGTTCCTCCCCCCCAGTCCTTGCTAGAAAAAGCTCGGATACTGCAAACACACAGAGGGTTTTTCAGAACTCCACCCACGCAAGCAGCCACTCTGCACATCCGATGCACGTGTGAAATTGGTTCGCAGCAGTCAGGTCAGGAGCCCACATTTCCATTTCTAGCTCTAGAGAGCTTAAGTTTTATCATTTGTTTGTTTTCAAAGCAAAAAAATATACAACTTACTTTACTTCACAGGGGAAGAAATGTCAGCAAAGCATCTTTTCCACTGGCAGGGTTGGGTTACAACTCCTCCGCTCCCACCCACACAGCTGAACCCAGCGCTTGGTCAGCCCAAGAGGCAGGAGGAAATGAAATGCACATGTCGGCATCCCCCTCTCCCGCTCCAGTTCCTTAGCAAAACCGCTCTTCTGCTCCAGCCACGGACCATTCCAGGACCAAAAGATGTGCCAGGGAGGGGGATACTTGCTATATCTTTTCTAAGAAAAACTGTACAGCAAAGTCATCCTTCCTCAACCTGAAGAAAGTTTTGGAAAGGCAATGCTCTAAAAGTTCACAGCATAGAGTTTTCAGACCAAGGTTCAGAGCTCTGTCATACACAAGCAAAAGCTTAAATGTAACAAAACTAATGTTAAAGCTTGTTAAAAATGGGCAATAATATTGCAAATTCCTTAAAGGAAATGATGCCAGTCTGATTAAGCAAGGTCTAAGCAACATTTACAACTGACTGCAAGTTTACAAAAACTTGCTGTATTATTTCTATCTGTAAGAATAGTTTCCTAAGAGATCTCTTCCCCCTCAGATTTCTCTTCGCCTTCTCCTTGTTTTCTTACTTGAACAAAGAATGCTACTTGAACTAAGCATGCTATCATCTTTTCCCTCACACTAATAGTTTTTGTTTAATGTTCATCTGGATACTTCTTTCCTTAAAAGTGTCCTGTATTCCATATGCTGCTTAAAAATGGCATCTGTCATTTAAGGCTGTACTCCACCATCATTTCAGTAAACAGCTCCAAGGGGGAAAAAAAACCAAACCAACAACTAGCCAAAGTCACAAATATGTTATTCTCTTGTTAGGAGATACAAGAGGACAATTTTGGTTTTAATTTATCCTATTTCAATGAAGTGCAATGCTCAAAGTGAAGAAAAACCTAGCAATGCAGCCTGTAAACATGAGCTACAATTCACTTTTAAAGCTGGCAAGCAGAGGAACAAGGAACTCAGCTTCTGAAGTTATTTTTCCATGAACAAAGCAAAGGCAAGAGACAACTTCTAACATAAGCTTTACGTTACTTGCATCAGGCTTCATTTACAAAGAATCTAGGAGGAAGTAACCATTTATAACCCAGAGTAAATCAAAGCAAAATGGCATTTTGATAAACACTAGAGACTATCAATCTCAAGGAGGTGCCGGATCAGGTTGCTGAGGAATTTCAGAGCTGCTACAGCAGCTCCAGGGGAGACGAGCCAAGGGTCTTTAGGAAAAGCCATGCCAGAGGTACAGATGCCGCTGCTAGCTGCAGGCATGTGGCACAGCATCCACAGCCTGGCACCGGGACTCCCAGCTGCCCAGCAACATCCATGAGTAGCCAGAGTATTGCTAGAAACACATCCAGGAAGGGGAGAACAAAAGGGAAGCAAAACCGAGGACCAACTTGTGCTAGGAAGGCTCAGTGTAAGAGACGTGCATTCAGCTGCCCATTTCTTCTGAAAAACATTGCCTGGAAGCCGGGTGTCTGCATCAGCCTGGTTTTTAGACCAATGAAAACTGAACTGATGTTTATAATCAAGATGATAGCTCAGTCAGAATTTTTCCCTAACAGTATGGTTTGGCACTGAAAAGTGAACAGCAAAGAGATCGCGAGATGATAAATGCTACTAGTGCGTGTTAAAGAAGTTTTGAGTTTTTGTTAGGGAGGGTGGGAGGACTGCAATACTTTAAGGCCGTGTACATATCTGAAGCATTAAACCTCTTTTCTGGATATAACTGAGCGGATAATGGATGTGCAGGGGAAGAAAAGGCGAGTGGTGAAATAGAGCTGAAACTTTACCATTGCTTCTGCTTGTAAGCAGATGCAGGAGGAACCCGACAAGCATAATATTTGATAGTCTGCCTAAGTACAACAGATGGCTATGTTGGATGAAGTGTCCTGTGCATTAGGGATACAGGCAGAGTCTAACATTTATAAATAAAAAGAAAAGAGCTTCTTAATATCAGTTTGCTTATGGTAAAGGAGACGACAATTTACCTGGTGTTTAATATTTATAGCTATACTTACAGCGGTATTCATTGCACCCTTAAATAAAATTCAGATCTACTACCTTAAGCAAAGTGGGCTTCAAAAAACTGGATGTCAGACTATACAAATAAAGTATTAGTTTAGGCATGGTAGACTTTATTTTGGCACTTTAACAAATGCTTTATTTTACAGCAGTGGCACAGCATTTGCCAGAAATTTTCTTTTCTTGGCACAGTTATTTCAAGCAGTTATTTTACTAATTGATTTTCACTAAATATTGCACAATAAGATATACCTGTTAAATTCTTACCCTGTTTTTACTTGTTGAACTTGTATGGCTTTGAAAAACTTGCCAGTAAGTATAAGTAATTTAAAAAGCAATATATTAAATATTTTAGCACAGGATAGCGTTCGTTTGTTCCTAAATGACCACTGAACTTGGGACAGCAACAAATACAAGTTACGCAACTCTTATCTGAAGGGCTACCCAATCTTATTTACAATACATTGCTATTTCTGAGAAGCAGTTCAGCTTGACATCCTGAACACCTATATTCTGGAAATCTCAAAAAAAAATTAGGAGGTTAACAGAGCAGAAGACGAAGCCATTTGTCTGTTACAAAGCATAATATAAGGAGGCAGACTATCGTCTTCTCCACGTGCCCCTCTATTCAACACTTATCTGCGATCTAAGCAACAGAGCCTTTTCTCTTCTACTTGGAATATTTCTTTCTTCTCTTATGAAGATATTCCACTTGTCTCAACTCTTCTGCTGGAGTCCGAGCAGAATAACCCAAAATCCTCCAAAAGGCCAGGGAAAAAACAAACCAGAACAATAAATCAAAAACTGATATACACAATAAATGAAACCGGGTACTCCTTTGAATTTTACAGTATGGAAAACAACATTTGCAGAAAGAACAGGTCTGTGTCAATACTGCCATTAAATATAATGCAAAGGTCGAATGACTCATAACTCATACACCAGATGCAAGACTTAAACATTCCCACTTTTCTCAGCAATAAATCTGGTCCGAGGATCAGCCTGATCAACAGCCTTTTTTTTGGTCTGGATTTTTAAGATCTAGATGTACTCTGTGACATTAAAACATAAGCAAGTAGACATAAAATGAAAAGCGTATAAAAGTATATCACAATGGAATTCTCAGTATTAGGCCACATGATTTATTCAGTAGTGTTTATGTTCCCAAATTACAATTATGTCTATCCATGTAAGTCTACAAAAGTTACCATTAGAATTGTCTGTGCTTATAAAATACCGACATTTTCTTTACTGTTATATACTCATTAACACCAGTCTGCGACGAGTTACATGTAATCATAGGCACTTCAAAGGCTTTAAAAGACGTTTACAACTTAAATGCATCTTTAAAGAACAAAAATTTAAACCCCTACTTGTACCTTCAAATTGCAAATAATTAACAAACACAGTGGCCATAGAAATCTGCAGCAACTTCTCAAAATACTGTTAGAGTCTTTGGGTTTGCTTAGGTTTGTCAGTAGCTTACTCCAAATCTTCCTTACAGGAGATTTGTTTAGTAAGAATACGACTATACAGTTTGTAGTAACAATCCAATTTTACACATTAATTTGCTGTTACAAATCTCACTGAAGCTACAGGTACGCTGAGAAACAATGCAAAGTGTAAAATTGATATTCTGACACTTAAATTTATACAAAGTGGAGGTTAAAGTTTACATAGCTGAAAAATTACATTTACACTAAAAGTTACTGTTATCTGAAATATCTGAAGACAAATTGCACCATGACAACTACAAAAAGGCATTTTTTGGAAACAGATAAATTAATGAAATAAAAACTAACTTGTAAGATCAATCTGAGACATGCCGACAAAAATTAAACAACTTTCATTGAACCATAGGATAAAACAATCATTTTAATTATTTTATATTTATGCATAAAGTTTTAAAAATGATTCAGTGAACATCAATGGTTTTATAAAATAATGCTTTGCCACTGTTATTCACAGAACACTGCAAATGTTAAGTTTTAATTTTACATTTTTAAAGGAATACATGAAAAGTTTTAAATACAATGGGATTTTATCATAAAGGTGCCATAATGGCTCTTTAATGAAAAAAAAAAAAAAGATCTTCATTATTCTATGCAAAAGCTTTATTTAAAAAAGTTCAGTGATCTCATAAATAGAGACACTAAATAGGAATTTTATGCATAAAACTCCTTAGTAGGTGCCTTTTGATAGGCAGCACAGGATGGTTTACGTTCACCAAGGTCGTAACTGCCTTCATCCTTCTTTCTCATGCGATATACCAGCAGCAGGATAAGGAAGATTGCGAAAAGAAAACCAATAACTCCGCCAGCAATAACAGCTGTAATCAAAGAAACAGAGATTCACAATATGCCGGAAAAACAAGTTTAGCACCATGTTTCTTTCTCATAGCACACAATGAGTTTGCCATTACTTTCAAATTACAGAAAAGGGCTCCCATTATGCAACTGTCTTGATTATTAGTATCCCGAAATACATTCTCAGAAAGCCTGTTTGTGTTTATGAAGGCAATTGTTTGAAAAGGACATTCCACCTAAAAGTGAGTGATCCAACAGCCCACAGTTCTAAAAAAGTTATTAAAAATTTTCCAAAACCTCAATTAAGGTAGCAACCCATACTGTCAAAACATAAAGTTGTCTTCATTTATAATTATGACATTTAAGTTTCTTCCAAACTAATTTTCCAACAGTTAACATTTTCAGTCTTAAAAGAACTGTTTTGTTACACTAGCTAAGAAATGGGTTTTCCCTTTTCTCTATCAGTTTTCACTCTACCTCTAGACTGAAATGAATTTCCTATTGATGAGTAGTAGGAGACAACACTTCATGGAGCTGTAGGAACAGAGGCATTACATTCATCATGTACTCGTGAGTGTGTAGAAAGTATCGATTCCAACTAGACTTCAAGAGCAAACTTGCATGCTTGCTCTGATGTGGGCTATTTCACATTGTGGTGCTCAGAGGAAGATGTGGTCCAAAACTGTGTGACCTTCATAGCTCCCAACACCCCTTCTGAGGACATGGGGGGAAAGTATGCCTGTAAACACTGTTCTTACGCCAAAAAAGCCTCAGATGTAGGAAAGCAACAGGAAAACACTGGTGGCCAGCCTGTGCCTCCCTGGGTTATGCATGGAAACTGACCCTCTGTATCCCAAGGACAGCACTCATCCATCCCTCTCCATCCACCCACCCTCGCCACGAGCTCCTCCCAGGCAGTGTCCATCTGCACCAGACAGACCAGACAGCAATTTGCTCTTAGGAGTGTGGATGAGAAATACATTTCTGCACTGCAAGCATCAATCCAAATTGCGACTCCCTTTCTGAGCTGTGGAACTTCCAGATACTCAGCAGGGAGTATTCAACTTGTGGGTGCCAAATCAATTAGCAAGACTTCACTATTAAATAACTGCAGAAGATGCCCATCTTACTCTCATCAAATCAACCACTGGCTACCCCCATGAATGTGTTTAAGAATCTATCAGGAAAACACAGACGTTGAGTTTGCATGATTTGATACGGATCCCGTCTGTTTTCTGTGGTATTTCTGGCAAGATGGAACTTGGCAAATGATGCCTCACCTGCCAGAACTTCTGTTCTCTGGAAGAGATTTTCTGAATGCTTCTCGGTGAACACATCAGTGTCATCCCCTGGCTCATCGCTCTTTTTCTTGGCATCCGTCTCGGGCCTTTCCTCTTTATCGATTTCTTCAGGTGACTGTGGCACAAAAGGGAAAACAGAGCATCGCTTACAGACAGGGCGCACCGCAAGTTGGCACAGTCACTGCCGCGTCACGGGCACCTACGAAGCTGTGGCTCCACGTTCACCCTCCACAATACCCACAAAACACAACACATGGGAAGCTTTTTGACTGCAGAAAGCTGAGCTAGACATTGTAACTGGATCTATTTGTCATCACGATGTCTGAATGAAAAACGCTATCCACAAGTTTAAAACCCCCAAAAGTATATTTAGCAAACAGCTGTTAAATGTTGCCTGTGTTTATCAGAATAACGGCCTCTGAATGAAATAACAATTCTGAAATTAACATGTCGGGTGTGTTAGATTCAGAACACCTCTGAGGGTAACTTAGACAATATTACCTTTGGTAGAAGGAAATATTGAAATAGCAAATGGAACCTGGCATGTGTTCAAACTACAGCCAAACCACACAACATTCTCCTTTGAGAATGGAAGTTTCACATAGAATTTTTGAATTGAAAAAAAAGGTACAGCTCACAGCCAAAGGTATTATGAGAAACTGTGTTGTGTATCATGAGATACTCTTTTTTGCATCTTTCTCCTTTCATGTGAAATCCTGACATCGCTACATAGACTTTCCAATAGGAACGAAACTGAGCAGCTGTGTAGTTATGTAACAGGCTGCAGTAGCATTAAGTAAAGTTTGTGGAGGCTTTTTAATCCATATAAATCAAACAAAGTTGACATCAAGCCACCAACAGGGTACAGCGGAACCATTGTAAATGGTGTAGCTCTCCAGCCACGCACCTTTGTTTGTGCAGGCACCTTGGTCTGCATTTTCACCGTGGTGGTCTCAGACCTAGATGCATCACTAGCTGTCGGTAACTTTGGAAGTGTTCTGGACGTTGTTATCACTGCATTATCCTCATCTTCTTCAGCACCTGGAGACAAAAAACCATGACATTTCATTGACCTGTGAAATTCTTCCAGACCAATTAGATTTTTTTTATTATGACACCGAAGTCAGGGTTCTTGCACAGCCCACCCTAGGCAAATGGCCTAGATGACAATGCAAGCTAAGATAGAGAGGCAAGTGCAAACAGAGTGCCCCAAACTGCCAGGGGGATATTTGCCCTAAGTGATCCCATGAAAGAGGAAAGGGGACCATCAGTCAGATTAAGCATTAACCAGGAAATTACCATGATATTTTTGAAACAGAAGGAACCAGCCTGAAATGAAGTATGAAAAAAGACATGAACACCTGTAACAGGGGAGAGACCCTGGAGTGGACGAAGCAGCCGTAAGGGCTGGTGCGACCTTGTCTGATGTGGCCCGTGGCTCCAAGGGCTCTGCTGGGGCTTGACAGCGCCATCCCCTACCCTGTGGGTGTCCCCAGCAGCCACCTCCAGCTCTCCACAGGGACACCCCCGGGACCTGCACCCCCATGGGCACAGGGCCACCTCCTCAGGCTGGCAGGAGGCAGTGAGGCCCCAGGATCACATGGGGCTGGGCACCCCAATCTCCCACAGCAGGACCCCCTGCCTGCACACCCAGACAAGGGGGGCTTGCACACCCCATGGCCTGCAAGAGGGATGTGTGTGCACACACAAGTCTGCGTGTGCATGTGGCACATGTTGGGATTAATTACAGAGCAGGGGTTGGAAATTGGTAGTTGCATATTACCATTTTGTAAGTGGCTGGTGCTGTGGTTATCTGCTGTATTGCTGATATTGAGCCCAAAACTATAGCTCAGTGATTGCCAGTTAATTACATATAATAAATAAAACAATAAAAAAATTTATTTGATCCTGATTTGAGTTAAACTACATGAACTGAACAGCTTGTCCCTGTAACACACTGCTTCAACAACAAAATCTCTCCTCTACAGTAAATCTGTTAAACCCTTAAACTTCAAAAACCAAGTAGTTTCTACCTACAGGAAGACTGCTATCACTTTATGTTCCAGTCACTAGGAATGCACATGTTTTTAAACTCCACATAATTCAGAAGCTCTTTTATTTTGAAATGAAGAGTAAAAGGACAGAAAACTCCCTAAAGATGACCTTAAATTTAATTTCCTCCACTTTCAAAGCCCTGCTGGAATATGAAGGCTCCTTTAGAATAAGATAATGGGCATGTCTAATAAATATCCTTCAGTGATACTGGAAGGAAAATGACACAGACAAGAAACTAAATTATTACAAGACCTGAGGGAGGAAAAGAATGGACCTCTTCTTGGACCACTCCTTAGGAATCTCAATGTGTTCTGCTCATTACAAACAGTGGTTATCCAAGTAACTATTGGGTAATAAATCCAGCAAATGTGCATAAAAGTAATTCCTAACAAATAAAAATATATCATCTTTCAACAGAATAGTATGACTCACTCATTCCAAACTTACTTTTTATCTTATTTTTGTAGAGAAAGAAAACAGGCTGAAAATCCGAGTGCAATAGCAAAGTTTTGAACTCACGATTAAGACTTATATCCATTTGGCATAGGAAGGAAGGGTGTTAACAGACAATAACTAAAACAACTTCTGTACTGTAGAAAATAAAATTTGGAATCATTAAAAGCAGTACTACATTAAAGCTACCGGCACAGAATAATACTGGAAAAACCTTCAGAGATACCAAAATTATGGTGCAACCTCCAGAATAAAGACCTCACAAGACTCAGGTATTTTCCTGAAATGCTACTTGAAGATCAAAAAAACAACATCCTGCTTCAAAACAGAGGTGAGGAAAGGCATCCAACAGGGAAATTTTTCTGGCTTTGCCTCAAGAGTTTTCTTTCAGAAGTAAGGGCCCAATGGATAACTCAGCCTTCTTTACCTTCCAAAGTTCCTCCAAATTACACAAGACTTTCACAGTCAAGGAAATTAAAATCGATGATCAGATTAGAGATCTGATAAAAACACACTTTGAGAGTACATAACTTTTTTTTTTATTAAATGATAAGTCCCATTTAATCACAACTGCTCCTCCAAATCCTTAAATGCCATCCTTGCTTCAGGCAATAGTTGTGCCTGCCAGATAAAATAGTTGAGTGTTACAGGTCTGAACCTTTCTGGCTATGGAGGATGCAGATCTCCAGTCTCTCAATAAATGGGTGACTAACCTAACTCCTGGACTAGTTGCTAGTTGCACCAAAGGTACCCAACTCCTCTTCCATACGGCCTCAGGGGAGTCCTGACAATCCCCAAAACACCTATCATTTACGCCTGACTCAGGTACCAGCTCAGACACATCCCCATGGTTCCTGCTTTCTAATTAGCTTTATCTAGACAGGTCTCTGCTTGGCATGGAATAGGTCTAAACAAGGGGAAGGCATTTCACTTGCTAAACAGAGAGCAGTGTTCTCAGAATTACCTGTAAATAGGACTGTAAAAAGGAACCTGTAAAAAGGAACCTCTCTAATGCTCTCCAGAATGTAGCAATAGCATTTTACATAGTATCATGTTCTATGATTCCCCCCCCCCTTCCTGAATCCAAATAGGATTGGAAAGAAAAAACCTAGGGAGTGTCATAACTTCCAACTAGGTTGTAAGAGGAATACTGTGAAATGGTTGGAGTATAAAAGCTTACTTCCTCCTCCTGAAAATATCACTGTCTCTTTAGAAGGCTTCTGGATTTGGCCAGCTTGGGTGATGGTGCTGGGTATTAAATGCCTTGAGTTCCTCTACAAATACATACTGCCCTCTTAGTGAGGGCACCACAAAACCCTGCAGTAATGAAACCCATAGCCATCTCTGTAATGAAGAGCTGAGAGCTCTTGACCATCACACTGTCTTTTATCCACTGCAGCTTCTTCAGGATGCCCAGCTGCTATCTTCACAGTGGTCAAAATAGTGATGTAGTATTAGCAATATCTAACATAGCCCTCAGTGATGTGTCTGTTAGCTACCCCTTGGATGACAGGAACACAAATGCTCTTTCACGCTCTTGGTGCTTGAGAAAACTTGTCAGGAAATCAAGACTGTGCCAGCTTAAATTACTGTATACTACAAAAAGCCTACAGTAGTTAGCACTCTTACTTGCAAAGCAGCCAGTGATTAACTCCTCCTACCAAACAAATCCAATAATTTCACCCTATCTTTTGGCATCACATTTGTTTGCTGTTGCACATCGCACTCTGGGAGTGCTACCACCATTAGCCAATGTCATAAAGTGGGTACACCCCCTCCCCCATCTCTTTCACACCTTCCATTTCTAGTATCTGTGTGACATGTACCAGAATGACACATTTTTAGCTGGCTTATCTCACCCCCATTCACATGAAAAGTCCCCAATGCAACCCTTAATCAACTAGAGATGACACTGTAAACATAATACTAGTGCCCTATCAGGGAACTGCATCTGAAATAAATGGAGACAGTGCAAGGATGTTGTGTATCTGAGAGTTCTCATCTGAGGAGGGAAAAAAAAACAACAAAACTTGAAGAAAGAATAAGAGGAAGAGTTCTAACTATACTGAAGTATAAGATTCTGTCCCGCACATCAAAAAACATACTTTTAACCAGTATCACAGTAGGCTTTTATGTTAAAGGACCTGTTGAACCAGGCAGTCAGTGTCATGCAGCATGCTTGGGGCTGGTGTAGCAGGTGGACAGAAGCAACTCTTGCTCCAAGCCAACGTGACAGGCACTTATGAGTGAGACCTTAGGAAATGGAAGATAAATACTTGCTGTGTTGTCTGCAACTTGTGAGGGCAAGCACAGTGTGGGAGGGTATGTTGCCCCATTTGGAGTGCCTGCCAGGTTCACTGGGGCCAGGAGTACCCAATGTCAGCCGTGGCACCTGTGTCAGCCCCTGGGGGAGCACACATGCCCCCACCCTCAGAACCATGCCCCCCCCCCCGGCCCAGCCACCACCTCTCACCCCACACCACACTGCCACTGGACCCCTAAACTGCCTCCTGGCCTTGGAGCATAACTTCAGCTTCCCATTAGGTCAAGTAACAAAGCAGATTTGCTCTTGTGTTTCTTGGAGAAGCCCCAGCCACATCACCGTAACTTTCCCCCAGGAACAATTCCCAGTCACAATGTCAGACTAGACCTAGTTCAGCTTGAGCTAACCTTCTCAATTCGAGCTGCTATTGTCTGAGAAATATTAGGTTAGGGAAGAGAAAAAGGGGAAGTAAAATTTTGCATGAGATTCTGATTTTATATATACATAAAACAGAGACTTGTCTACCATGAGTAACTCAAGAGAAGACACAAGAACCAACAGATAGTTTTCCAAAGGACATGTAGATAAATCTGACAGAGATGGTACCCTTCCTTAACATAAGGGTAGTCATGCTGCTTAGCAGCTACTTCCAGGTACCTGCAAGACCAAGGCTTAGGTAAGATCTTTTACGCCAGAGGAAAAAGAACCAGTAGTTAAAAGCATTTCAAGTTGTACATAGGCAGGAAAACTATTTCTACTCTTTTATTATCACGCTATATACAAACACCAACACTAAAAATACTGAGGCATCTCCTCAGAGTTGGAGTTTACAAGAAGGAAACAATGGAATTTCTGCTGTTGATAATCAGGAAGCAGGCATGGCTCCTTAGGAAACTGTTGATCAATTGATTCAGACTGAACAGTTGGGCAAATGCACAACAGTAGCTGAATGTACATGAAGACTAAAGAGGCCATGAAGGGAAAGAAAAATAAAAAAGCAGAACACCATCACCTTACAAAGAGACCTCAGCCAATTTCTAGTTTGAAATGTGTCATGCTTACAGTGACATTTGTCCATGTTAATGCTGCTTGCAGACCTACAAGGGCATTAATGGTGGTGCTGACAATTCCTGTCTATCTCCATAGGCCTAGTGGCAGCTAAAAATTTTCATACCAAAGAAAGGAGTCAGCATGTTGTCATCTTGGATCTGTTTGCTTGGAGTAGAATTACATAGCAAGAAAACCAGTCTTGAGTGGGAAGGCTTTTCCTGCTAGGAACACTACATGACTGTGTATCAAGTAAAGAGAGATGCATTCAACATAGTATGAGGAAAACTGATCATTGGTACATCTGCAGGACACTTTCTACTTCATAAAACAGAGACAGCACTAAGTATAGGATCAGTAGGGTCGAGGGGATGCTAATTTGCTTCTCTCTTGAGATTTTTCCTTAAGGGAATAAAACTGGGCCCACAGATTGCTCGGAAGATTATTTGAGCTTAGAGTTCTTCGTTCAAAAGTATTAGATTATGGTACCGTCACATGAGCTCTCTGGAGGGGCATCCAGCTAGTCTAAGTCTACAATGACACTTTTCCTGTTTTCTTGTAGAAAAGAAACAGAGATTGCCAGAGGTAGCAAAAGTGCATGTTATACACTCCATCTTCCACCCATGGCTCAAGGCTGAGCACAGGAAAATAGAGAAGAGAAAGCCAAGGTGTTACTGTTGGTGAAGTCTATGGGTAGTTTCTGTCCTTCTGGCTCCACTTTTACTACTGAGATGGGTTAATAGAATCTGAACACAGTTCTTATATAGTCCTTTCCACTTCAAAAGCAGGGCTGCATTTTGAACGATCCATATTAGAAACAGCCAAACTCTACAGAGGAATGGAAAAAACCCCAAAACAGACCATTCTCTGTACCACCCTCTATTGTCAACCTATCCCATTTCCTGAAGCTTACAAAGTCACCAGCATCTGAAGACATGACAGAAAGGGACGCTGACTGAAAGGGCAATTTTCTTGGAGATCAGAATTTTCCTTAGACAGTCCTGGGAACTGGATGAAATCACTGACTTGTTAATTTTTTTTTTTTTCCAAATGAAATGTTAAATTTCCCCTCAAAGAAGTCTACAGCAAGGAGGTCCAGTTAAGCCTCTGATCACACTGGAACATCAAAATACTGCTATGGAGTAATGGCTCGCAAAATGCAGGGTATCACCCAGGTGCGAATGACCATGATCTGGATTTGCCTGGCAGCACAATCAGATCTCTGCAGACTTCATTTTAACATACCTTTGAATCACCAAAAGAAAGGAAAAACAAAATTCCATCCAAAAAAATCTCAGCTGTGGCTTACAAGGCAACAAAGACAAGGTGCTACAAGAGGGGCTCATCCTTTAAAAATCCACAGGTATGTATTAACATCAAAAGACAGATTACAAAAAATGCAATTACAAATAAATAACGCACTTGGAAAATAAAAGGGATTTCCACAACGGCTCAGCAAATATTCACAACAATAAGGAAATTTCTCTTCCAGAGCTACCATAAAATCCTGCACTTAACTTTTAACGGCTGGAGCCTCCCAGCTAGTCTAGAAGATACTCCACAAAGAGGCTTTCTGAGAGAAATGATTAATGAGGTTTCACTGACAGTTTTTTGAAAAATTATGAGCTAGCTACATGCCTCTAATGAGTGTTTAAGTCTGAGAACTCAGTATGTTACGTTTAAGAATTTCTTTATTCACTATATGGATGTAATTACTTTAGAGAAAACTGTCATGTTTTTGGCAGTATCCAGACTTCTAAATTTAAAAGAACACCAACAAAAAAAGGAATGGACACCATGTTTACGTGAACCTGAATGCATATAAGAGAAAATAAGACTGCTGCTGCTATGTTTTCTTGCAGACTGCTAAATTAGCATTATGCCATGGGAGAACTAAGCCTTCTCTAATCTTTATTTCTAAACTCCAGAGGGATTTACATAGAAACCAGAGGGAAAGCAGAGGCACAGCAGAGAGAAAATAACACAGTGAAATGATGCAACTAAGGAGTAAGAGAAAAGAGCAGAAAGTTAATATTTAAAACCCAGCCCGCAGGGGTGCTCAGTGCTCTGTAAATAGAGAGCCAAGCACTCATGATACTCACTGAAAGTATCAGCTCCAGCTTATAAAGCAAAACTGCACAGCTTTTTCTCAAATAATTGCATTACTACTTACACTTTTTAAAATCAAATTGTGGCATGTTGTCTCACCTGAACCTGACCCAGAAGAATAATCATCATCATCAATTGGATAGACGCCTGATGCTTCTTCAACAGAGCTGTTGTCAAGGTATAAATCTTTATCAGAGGTCAAATCCGCTCTCTGGAAAACAGATAAGAGGGAATGGTTAAAAAGATACCAGTTCTCTAGCGCAGTAGTCTCTTAATCTTCGCTCCTATTTCTGAAGTTGGTGATGGCACACTGAACAGTTTATACATTCAGTTTATGCAATGCATTTTTTCTAAGATGTTAAAGAATTTTTTAAAAATAAAAATCCAAGGCCGCACAATGAAAACTAAGAAACCACCCAACCTTTAGGAAGAAAGCCCCCTTCGAATCACACTTCATCTCATTAAATGCATGAATGAATAAATAGGATTTGCAGTATACTCTGCAGAGCTTCTGTAACAAGAAAGAAGCAAATCCTAGGATTGAAGCGCTCTGTCAAGATCTCAAATATACAAATCTATAGGCTGTCACGTGACGTCTGTCATTTGATCTCAAATGGGACGCAACAAGAGCACAAATCAAAAGCCACCTCAGAGGTATATTGAGCCAAACCTCATGAAACTCTTCACAGATTAGAACAGCTGAGACTACAGAATAGAAATGTTTCCAAGACAGTGCTGTTGATTAAGGATTATGACATTTCCAGCTGGATCAGACAGCACACCTCCAAAATTCTGGTCAGGCAAGATGCTCCAATTCCTAAATGAATGCATCTCTGCTAAAATTTAGCCATAGCTTCAACAAACTAAGAAGTTGGCTTCTTGTCACTGTCACCACATTTTTATGCCTGCAAGTATTTCCCTACTGAAGAGATTCTGCTAAAATGAGCTGATAACAGAACAAGTTATCAGTCATCCTTTTAGACTGACAATTCAGGCTTTGAAAGACTAGAAATTGCCTTCCTCCACAGCAGCTTGTGCTTTCTCAGCAGAGCGTGAACTTCCTTACAGGAGCCATGTACCTGTGGCGACTGAGAAGGTACCTACTGCTATTACTACTATTACTTTTACCAGCATTTCTGTGAATGCCCATTTGCCATGACTTGTTGAAAAAAGTATGACAGCTGCAAATGGAGTTTTAAGTCAAAATACCAAAATGCTATACCAAAATCCATCTGTTCAGTATCTCATTATAAGCACCCAAACCTGCTGCTCTGAGGCTGAAGGGTTTCCACCTTACTTTTTACTGCATGGAATTGATTGCCCATTTTATTCCACCGAACACTCACTGTAGCTTTCTTAAAGGGGAACCAAACTGTGAAAGGGCTAACTCCTGTATGCAAAGACCCACATCTGACTTTCAGAGGTGAATTTTTTCCCAGAGATCTAAAAAATATTGTTGAAGACATTTGTGACTTTTTTCAGAGGTTTTTGACAATGGATTCCTGTTCTACGCTTCTTCACAGTAGAACATTGCTCTTCAATTTGATCTACAATAAAAAATGATTCCTCATGGAAAGCAGAAAGGCCATCATGATTATTGGAGTACTTCAGAGTACAAGACTTCTGCACTGGGGGTACCTAACACTTCTCTGAACAGCTCTGAACTAAAGCAGTGTTAGCCTGTTTTACTTCTACAGAGGAAGACAAAAAACAACGTTATACTTAGTCATAATCTACTCCTGCTACAGCAGCTTTTACCTGTGGGATATGTGGGGGGAAAAAAGTCCTGTTTTTAAGATAGGTTTACAGAAGGCCTGCTCTCATCTACTGCTGCTAGTTCACACGGTCTGCCTGGAACTGGCTGCAGTCCAAAGCAGAAATTCAAGATGATGTCTGGTCACCATCAAATTACTTAATTCCTTTAAAAGATGTCTCCCAAGGAAGGCCTGAAGTACCTCGGTAGGTGTATAGGTGGTATTGTAATTAAGACGCAGCTGAGACTGTTTCCGTATAGGAAAACAACTCCCTGTCATGGGACAAATATCCTGCTGTTGATCAGGCTGCCACAAAGGACCAAGCCACTTTGCCCCATTTTACTTACAGCCACAATCGTGGTACAAAACAGACCACTTCTCAATATCAGGCAGGAAAAAACAAAACGTATTTTTGCAGGTGGCTGCCCATGAGTATGGAAAAGGCATAGAATATTCAAAAGGTATCAGGCGTAGTAAATAGTACCCATGCTGGGAAAAAAATTTCAAGACCTACCTGGAAAAATTTCCTAACAATGGGAATTGCCAGTAGCATTTGGCAACAGCTGAGAAACAGCCTGAGTTTGCAAATGTTAGTGAATGAAAATTAGTCTGCATGGGAACAGAAGCGTCACATATCCGTGCTCAGAATTTTTAGTGTTGAATAAAAATATGAATTTACCAATCAGTTTATTCCCTAGGCCGTTTCCTACTTCTGTCTATATCAGAAGCAAACTCGATAAAATTCAAAAGGCAGAAACTCGAAACAACCGTCCCCCCTCCAAAACAAATAACCCTGATTTTTGCTCTTTCCAGCCTCACAGGAGTCAGAGAAGACAGAAATGATCCCTGACAGTTCCTCTAAAGGTTCAGTTTTTGCAAGACAGCTGAGCAGCTAACCCAATCCAGCCCAAGCTGCAAGCCTTGGTCAGCCAGGCTCCCCACCATTATATTCACTCCCTTTCTTTCAATGAATTATAGCTTTACAGCTGCCAAAAGCTTTCATTTCTAGCTATGCTGAGATGTTCTCAAGATTTAAACCAGCTGAAAACAGGAACAGAAATGGAAGAAAAGCCTGGGTGGTTTTCAGCAGCAATTTGAGCACCCATTGTATTTTATTCTGGGGATGCAAAGGATACAATGTGAAACATTATTTAATATCTAGTATTGTGGATGGCACAACTCCATCAGAATGAGAAAACTATTCCCCACAGTCTTATAAATCCAGTACAATATTTACTACGGGGAGAAACATATGGTGCAGTGAACCCCAGACATATTCAGATCAGACATCAGGCTCCATCCAAGGAAGATGCTCTGCAGTGTCTCTGGCTGCAGCCTCTTGCTTCAGCTCACTCCCAGTACAAACAATTCTCCTTTAGTGGAACTTGGGCAGGACATGAGCACCCTGTCAAACCAGAGGCACAAAGAAGCATACCCTGGCTTAAAAGTCCCAGGCATTTGCACAAACAAATGCACTGCACTGTCCCTGAACAGTCTCTCTTTGCAAGCTGGCTAGTAGACTGGGGGTAGGGGCACCCCCTCAACATCCACAGCTTGCACCTCTTTTCCCAGATACTCAGAAGCACGTAGCTGCCTTAGTCTGCTTGCAGTGAAAACTGCCTTAAGGTTAAGAATAAAAAGAAAAGCCCAACCAGTTAACAAAAAATGCACAGCTGTTAAAAATAATTCTGTGAAGATTAAGCTTAGAAAAATGAGAAACAGTTAATGAAAATAAAAGCATACTTCATGGTGCTTAAGTGAGTATCGAGCACTGAAGCTATGCTTTGCAATTTTATGCTATGTGAAAATAAATTTGGTTTAATATTTGCTCTAGAAATGTTTCCTCACTTGTCAGCTGGGAATCCATGGGGGCCCGTGGACTACTTCCAGGGTGTTCACAAAAGATAAGTTGGAAAAACAAGTCTGTTGTCAGTAGGCTTGCACAGAGAAAGGTCTGTACTAGCACTTTAATATCCTTAGGAGGAAAAATAAAAAAGTGTGCAGATTCTAAATCCGTAACTATTTTCAGTTACCATGAAGGCCAAATATTTAAGGGACTACTTCCTATGGCTAACAATTGAAATGAGGGCCCTCATGTCACTTTTATGTAACAGCCTCATTTTCAGATCTATTAAAACAGCAGGAACACCAGGCAAAGATGTCTCTGTTATCAGTCCTTTAATCTGGCCCTGAAGCCACAAAAACTGCTCGTTACCTCTTGACAGAGATTGCATTCTCGTCCATCCTTGTTATCCCACTTACATTTTTATTCCAAGAATATAATGCTGCAAAATCCTGTGACCTAAATACTGCACATGCTACATGCTAACGATCACTGATTCCTGTCTGGATATTGACTATGCTGGCCTAAATCCAAATCTCATGGATGTAGTGCAGATTAGCACCCATTAAGTACTAGATAAAAGATATTCTCATACCAGTTACATGTTGAATATGAAATCTCAAAGTCTTTATTTTACTAAAGCTTACATTTTTAATGATTTGTAATTTAACACATTTAGATGATCCAGAACATATTTAATAAAAAAAGCTCTCATTCTGGCACTAAATGAGAGGAAACAAAGTAAAAAACCCTTTTTTCTGACTCATCACCTCACAAAAGCCATAAATCATTCATCAAAAATACAACAGTAAAAACTTGAAAACAATCTTCAGACAATAGGAGGGTTGGGAAAGGATGGTGCACTTCATTTAAAAAAGAAATACCAAGCACTGTGTAATAGCCATTCCCTTTTCCAGTGCTGCTGCTACCGTCAGTCCTCCCATTACGTGGCAATGATTTAGGAGTAAGACATTAAAGACTTATGCCATGTGGATGAAGCCAAGAAAGCTGGTGTGAGGAACAGTGAAGAAGTAATGTCTGCCATGGCTGTTGTGGCTGTTTGAAACTCAGATGGAAGAGCAATGAGTAACTGACATATGGGAGGAAACATTTTATTACTTACAGATGCACTCAAATTTCTGTTCTCTGCCTTTTTGGGTATATGTACAGGACAGAGAATTTGAGGTTTGCAGCTGGGTTATTATTGGTACATCGCCTCCCTTTTCCCCCAGATGGAAGTCTTTTAGATGTAACCTGTTTAGTATGCACAGAACCAAAGACTAATATTTCAAAAGTGATGTTATATCCCAAATATCTAAGCCAGAAGGCTCTGAAAATTTGCAGACATTACAGCTGTTGATTAGGTGGAAATCTTATATGTAAGAAGGAGAAAGAAAACAGATTTTCCTCTTCTATTAACAGATAGTGCTGTTCTATTAGTGCTTGTATGAAAGCATGTTCAGCTGGTGAGTCTGAGTTCACTGAAGTGATGTATTCTTCATATACACTCCACTTCTGGAAAGCTAACTACGTGAATGCATTCATCTAAAGCCCGAGGGCCATTGCAGAGAATCCCACTGAAGGCAGGAGAAGAGGCAGATATGTGAAGGGGAAGCTGTATTTCCCCTTAGGCTTCCTGCAGAAAGAACTATGATCTGCGACCCAACAGGAGCTAGTCCTAACAGACCCCAGCATTGCCGACTCCAGAGCCAGCAGGCATCTTGCTGTCATTGTTCGTCATTTCTTTGTCTTCCCTCATCCACAAGGAAAGGTATTTCACTGGTGACACTGTCCTCTTAAAGCCTCGTTAACCTCATCCAGGAATGAGAGTCATGATTTTAGATAAAAAAAAAACCTTGAAAATCAGATTTACACCTCAAAGCACTACGTCTTCCCAGAGAAACGTGCCAAGCAGAAGAGCATCCACCATCCATTTCCCATTGTGTTACTCATTCCCAGAGGTAAGCATCTGCCAGCTCTGACAGTGCTCATCAGCCTCCTCCAGCCTGCGCATCCCTACACTGCCCACATGTACCCTGCTAGAAACATGTAATTTTGAGGTAGGATTTTATGTTACAAGGCATGTTTACCACTAGTTGTCTTATTACAGATGCCTTTATTTCCTTTCACTAATATGTCCTACAGCTGGGCACAGAAGAAAAGGTAAGGAAAGAAATAGTGCCCGCTATTTCCTTTCAAGGTGGTGGAGGACACTTAAAGACTTGCAGGACAAACTCTTCCCAGCAAACCCCACTTCACTGCACTGTGCCAGCTGTGGCGGGGCCTTTGGCAGAAGCAGTGGTAGAAGGCACGGTGATGGGCAGTTGTGGGATTTTTTGAGAAATAAAACGCTAATAGTTAGTGGCGTAATTTTAGCACAACACTCTAAGCTCTAACCCCATTTTCTTCCTTGGAGAAATCATACTGCCTGCACAATGACGATGTCAGTGGTGTGGGTACTGGCCACAGGAAAGCTGCCCTGCACCACAGTCTGGGTAACTTGATCACAGCAAAAATATTATTTCCATAACAACAGGGCCCAGATTGAATTTTGCAAGTTTGAGAGCAAGGGTTTCATACAGAAGCCAACATCTGCATTGCTCATTTCCCCCAAATAATTTTGACACAGTTACCACCTCCCAGTTCTATCTCAGAACAGCTTAAAACACTCCCCAAGGCTGCTACCTTTCCATGCCAGTCCTCCCGCTCATCTGCCTGCCCAATGTGAAAACCAGCCTCACGATGAGAACTGCCTGGGCCAAATTTGCAAAAGCCACCGCCTCCCCCACCACTGGCTTTGGCAAATTAAATAACAAGCTTTGATTGCTGTGATTCATTCTGAGAGCTCATTTCCAAAGGTATTTTTAACATCCTAGAGGATGTTTGCTCCCCTTCAGGTAAGGGTGGAAGAGGACATCAGCTTTGTACAGGTGTCCCTACTAGTGTTGCAAGTCGGGTGTTTGTCCATGGGGACGGCACCAGTGCCGGCAGCAGCACGGCAGGCTGAGTCCCTGTCTGGTGCAGCACGGCAGGCTGAGTCCCTGTCTGGTGCAGCACAGAGCTGCTGCCGCGGCTGGAGCACATGCCAGAAAGATTATTCACGCTCCTTGTACCTCATGCAGAACAACTTCCTGATGCTGCACAAAACTATAGCTTTAGGCCTCCAATCTCTCACGACAGATAAAGAAAGGGTTTGACCGCTCGTGGCTGCTGAGGAAAGGCGGAGAGCCCAAAATAAATACAAGTACAGCAAACTGCTTCTACTACTGCTAGCATTCAACAACAGAGGAGTCTACCAAAAGAGCTGATTTACAGAGATTGCCTCATGTGAGAGCCAAGAGTCAAAATATGCTGGCTTTTAAGATGCGCACAGTCTGTTACGCCAGACTAATTACCAAAACAGAGGCGTATTTGACAGGGACAGCAGTAATAAAACAACTCCTGCCCGTGTCAGGCATTTCAGCAGTCTATGTCATGGCTCGCACTAAAGAAAATACACCATGCCCATGGTGCTCACAGGGAAACGCTCCAAGGCAAAGAGCCCCCTGGGGTAAGGAGACACCAACAAGCCACGACCATGTCAGCTACTGTTCACTTATGGCCACACACCAAAGAAATTACTGTGCTGCAGTTGATAGATTGAAGTTCACACTCTTCACGAAGTCATAGAAACTCGTGTGCCTGTTTTCTAACAGCCATCTGTGCCTTTAGAAATATTCCCTAATGTGTAATTACATGCCGTATGGTACATTATGTGATAACAGAACTTAAGACAGTAACAGGAGAACTTGTTCAAGCTTAATTGAAAATGTTTTTCTTCCCATTATAAAGGCTCACAGATCTGTGTAGTGGGTCTTTTGCCTGCTTACAGCTGTGGAGCTGAGGCTTGTTCTGCCTTGAGGTGAAAGATAAACGTCCTCTAAAGCTCTGGCCTGTTTGAGGTAAATTCCAATGGAAAAAGCGTCTATCTTTCCACTTCTTTTCAGAGAGTCTGATTTCCAGTTGCGCATCACTTATCTAGTAGATGCACACAGAGGCCAAACTTTAGTCCATTAACCTAATCCCTTATCCACAAACTGTGTTGCCCAAGGTGTGACTGAGATTGCTGTATGAGGATGAGAATGCAGGAGGGAGGCAAGCAAGCATGGCAGCAAGATCAGGCAGAGCTTCCTATCCTTATGCACAAGTATCAACAGCATGATTTGTGATGAAGGACCAATCAAACAACTTGCTCCATGCTCTACAGCTACAACAGATATTTAGTAAATTAACAGAAAGACATCCTCATCAGTTACCCAACAGCCCTCCTAGTCTATCCAACTAGGCTCAAGCCCACACGAAGTAGTATTATAGGACTGCTAGCTGAGCAAGACCATAGTTGGATCTGCCCTTACAAAAGATGCGTTCACCATCTACCCTGCAGAAGATACCTACATCTTCATTCAGTTATGTAGAATGTTCTGGAACAAGCAACCTTTACCTCTGTGGATCTCTGTCACCGCTATACCCCAGTGAAGAGCTGTTGTTCACCTGGGCAGAGCCTCCTCAGAAGAAATCCCACAGCCTCATCTCACAACTCAGCAAGTAAAAGCTACCTGGATTGCAGGATATGAAACTGCAGCATTTTTTATTTATCCAGCAATAAAAGTTTCCTGTGGTTCTACAGCAGTTCATGCTGAAAGCCCACACTTGAGAGGACCGGCCCCATTGGTCCTTCCTCAGACCTACAGCTGGGGAGCTGTGTGGTCAGATCACCTCCACACAGGCTACAGGTTAGGACCAAGGGACCTTCCTAATCTAATGACCACATAAACTTACTCCAACTTAAAAACGGTTATGTAGGAATGATAGAGGGGTATGGCAAATCTGTTATGCCAATCCAAGCAAACAGTACTGATGTGCTCTTTACGTGAACCCCCTGATTTGACATATCACATTCCCTGACTCCACACCAACAGGTCTTTCCTTGTACGTGAAACCCAGAATTGAACACTCTGATTTAGTTGTCTCCTTTACCTTGAAAACCGCTAGACTGCTTAACAGTCAAGGTACAGTACACAGCAATTCTCATTTCCCACACAACAGCAGAAGTTTAATTCCAAAGTTTCTCCAGGAATCCCAAAATTAAAAGATTCAAAGCCCTTTCAGTTTTCATGCCAAGCCATCAATTGGTGCAAAGAACAGTTTATTCTTCAACTCTGCCTTTGACGTAGGCACGATACAACAGGGAAACTATTTTAGAAGGGCTACAGCTGAATCAGCTTCCGAAGTGCTACTCCAGACTGAAATATTAAAGGGCAATGTGCAGGCAAAACAGCATCAGAAGCCAGAAGCGAGCAATATGCATCACGGATTGATTTATCTCAATTAGCATAGCAATTTTCTGCACGTTTTCCAAAAAGCACCCATCGGTTTCACCAAAAATAGGATCAAAATCACCATGCAAATTGTTGTCACAGCTCAAAATGCTAATCATTCTTTTAAGGACACATCAACCCATGGGCAGACAGGTTAGATTAAAGGCACAGCCGTGACCAAGAAGCTAAATGCCCTCTTTCGAAAATGCTGAATGAAGAAGTTAACTTGGTTTTGAATCACCAGTCATAAGTCTTACAGGAACAGGAGAAGCAGGTAGCTTTTGGCATAGAGGTCATAACTACACGTACCTGCCCCAGTCAGTGCTTTTAAATCTAACGCGCACTGGCTCTTCCACACACACCTCCCCTCTCCTTTCATGCTATACTGATCCTTTTTCCTAATCAATCAGAAGAACTAACACTTATATTTTCCTCCCTCCTCTTGAGAATGTGAATGAATGATTAAAGCTGCCAGGGTAACTTCTTTGGCATGCATGCCAATAACTCCCCACCTAATAGCCTTTCCTCTGCCTCGCTGTCCTGGCCCACTGGTGATTACTGCAATCCCTTGAAGTGGTCAAATTGCAGGGCAGCCCCCATGGAAACCTATTTGGAGCTGTTCAAGCTCATACCAAAGAATGATGTTTTTAATACAGATTGTTCTTTTTAAAGCCCTACAAAAGCAGCTGTAATCAATCGTAGTGGGAGTACTGCAAACCTCCACCAGTTTCAAAAGCCCCATATTGATTCCTTTCCAGTCTGTAGATTTCAACAAAATAACCCCATGTGAGGAACCCAGAATCATTTAAATTAAGATATTTTTGCCACTAGTAGCAAGAATTGGCAATAAACTGTCTCAATCAACTATATACCTTTTGCATAATCAGGGAAATTACATATAAAAGAGCTATATTATTAAAGTTACATTAAACACCAATTAAATACTACTAGCAAAGGTTATGAATGGCAACAGAGGTTTGCCAAAGGTGAGGAGGAATCAGACTTCACAGGTTAAGGAGTGAGCAATTCCAATTCTGGAACACATAATCTGTTATTCAATAGGGACTTATTTGTTGAACAAGGCCCATGAATGTCTCAGTGGACACTTCTGTTTGCCACCTGCAGCCAGCAGGACTCTTGGTGATGTCCCGCCAAAGCTACCCACAGGCGGAAGAACGGGCACCAGTAGATCCAAAATCTGTTTGATCTTTCTAAAATTGTGTGCTATCATAGCAATTAGCTGAAGGAACTTCCCTCCCTTCCACAAACACATGCAACCTGTTTCAGAAGATGGTCATAAGCTGCTCTAAATGAAGAGGAATCCTGGATCCTCTAGAACTGAGATGAATGTTGGTGGCAACACATTCATATCCCAGGTTTGCTAGATTCTTAATTAAGGAAAGCAGAGCTCAAATAAGCTTTAAGTGTGCTTAAATGAAACACCTTTGCACACCAGCACTCTCACTTTCATTACAGCAGAATATGCAGGCTGTGCACTCAACATAAGAGGAAAGAATCACCCTTTAAACAAATACCTTTAAAAAACCCAAACAAACAAAAAAACCCCAAATCATCATCTTTATACTACTTCAGGTGCTGACAGAGAAAATTTTCTGTTCAAAACTGGTATTGTCTAATGATACAAAATGCAAACTGAGCTGCAGATCAATGTGAACTTTGCATTAACCAGCAGAATGTGTTGCATGTGCCAACTTCTTTCTCCAGCCCGTGAAAACCATCACAGCTTCATTTATTCAGGTAACTACTTCCAACTTGTTGGGTGGTGGCTGGAAGCACACAGCTAGGGGATCAGTTTGTCCTCTGGCAGTAAAATAATTGGTAAATCCAAACCTATGTTAAATTAGGCCAGAAGCCATAATCTCTGTGGCCAAAAGAATAGATGGTATCACTGCTACTCTTTCCACTGGTATAGTCTTCTCAGAGACAGCAAACACAGACAGCACTGAGAGACCAGGTACATCCTTGTGAGATACCTCTTCGTATCTCAGATCCCCAAACAGTAAGACAACAAAGATGATTTTATTGCTGTTTCCAGGTGCCAACTAGTTGAACACCCACTCATCTCACTGGTATACAAGATTAAGTTGTTGGATTCAGCACTCTGATCCCATCTTACTTAACTGAATATTTGCTACAAAGGCTTGGTGTTCATATCCTCTTTGATGCATACAAAGATAAGAAATTAGTTTACTTCAGATGGGATAAAACACCCCTCCTCTAATAACTTCTACTATAAAAGCAGTTGAGTGAAATCAGAGATACGGCGGCTTGTACAGGCTATGTGGCTTCAGGAGCAGTCTTCTGTCTGGTATGCTGCCCTTCAGGCACAACTCCCCTCCTTCCACCAGGGAGAAGGAACTGCTGCATCACCGACACAAACCCGCCCGACTCCCCAGACAAAGACAACAGACAGGTTGGGCTGGGGGGACACACAGCACCCTGCCTACAGCGCCAGCCAACTTCCTAGCCACGTGGGACCGAGGCAAGAAAGAAGGATTTTCCCTCCTGCCCTCCCTCCATCTTTGAGTCAGGCATCTCCCCGGGGCTTGCAGTGCACCATTGGACTGGGCAAGGGAACCAAGGGGACAATTTCTTCTGAAGGCAAATGCAGCCCAGAGTTGCATTTGGAAACTAGGTGGATATACTGAGCAGAACCACTGGAAGAGAATTTGAACTATATTGTTAGGAATTTCTCCCCATGTAGTTTTGCGGCTGGCTGACCCCATATCAACTGCACAGCAACAGAAAATAAGGCAGAGGCCTGGTGAGGCAGTCTGCTGGGAGCCTCCATACCTGCTGCAAGACACTTCTGCACACTGTAACAATTAACACACATTCGTGTTCCTGAGAAGAATCATCTAACATATGTCTGCTCTTAAAAAAACACCACAAACGTACATAGAAAGCATCAAGCTGAAACTGCACAGTATAAGGAACACTAAAACAAGAGTTACTCCACCAGCAGTGGAAAGGCTGACACCTGATTTTCTGCAGAGGTTCCCTTCGCCACCACAACCCCAGCTCCCGCTCCTTTCCCCAGTGCTGCTCCCTCCCTGTGCCTGTGGATGTGGCTCCGAAGATGAACATAGAGGAATTTCTCAAATTAAAAGTTTCAACTAGAACTACGTAAGGGACCACCTTCAAACAGCACGTTACACGTTTTTGGTTTAAAGCATAGTCAAGAAAGCTGTTGCTTTAGTTGAAGGATTACTGAATTGATAACAATCTCTTCCAGTTATCATGAGTGGCTAGCTTTAATGAAAACTGGCTGAAATATGCTTCATATCGAACACCTTCAGCTGATGTTTTAAAAATAATGTTACATAAAACTAGAACCTAAAGAATTACATTCATAATAAAGGTAGGGATAAATTACACTGTATTTGATAAATTAGCTTCCATTGATTTAAAGGAGAACAATCCAGGTAAATTGTTTGACAGCATTTTTAACAGTCATAGATCTGTCCAAAGAGTGAAACACAACAAAGACTCTTAATGGTATTAAATATATGTTAACAAAGAACAACCATTTCTTTCTAGCATTTATATTTTAAATCAGAGTTCTGCTGAAGGGAACAAAGATTTCAGTATTTCTATAGCCAAACTCTGAATCTTCATAAAACTGTCCCAGCACCATCAATACAAGGTTAGCAGCACTCTACAATCTTTACTGCCTTATCAACGGTCTAAAGCTTTTAAAAATCCATATGCCTACAAAACCTCTTGGGGCTGTTACACAGGAGGATTTCACAGCATTATTGACCTGGGCAGCCTCTTTATTCTCAGTAAGTTATTTTAAGCAACTTTCTGCCAGCAAGCAAGTCTCTTTGTTAGGTTTTGTCTGTATTATTGCTAAAGCACTGCTTACAATACAGCACAAAACAGGGAGGTACTAAGCAGAAACCAGAAAGGCGTCTGTCAAGTTCCCTTTTTATTTCTTTTTTTTTTTTTTTTTCCCCACTTGCCTGATATGCTTCTAATATCCTACAGATCACTGTCCTGCTGCCAGGAATCTGGCTATGCACCTAAGCCACCTCCTGAGAGGGAGCAACACGAATGCACAGCAGACAAAACAGACCAAATCCACATATTTTCAGGGCCATGTTAACTTGCATGCTTTCTTTTTCCTTGTTAGCACTTTTTTATATATATGTGTGTGTATATATATATATATATACAGACACACCCATATATGTATGTAGTAGAGAAACAGGAGCTAGCAAGTGTGTTTACCTACTGAGTAAGAAAACCCATCACCTGGCTTGGGAGGTAAGGAAGGGAAGGAGAAAAAGAAAGGTAATTTTCTCATACTTCAAACTCAAAAACCACTCTATTTTATTCTTAAACCCCTTATCAGATAAAGGTCTCCAGCTTGAGGCTGGAGCTGTGGCATGGTAGGAAAAGCAAACCTCAACCCTACACATATCAGAACACATTAAAAAGCAATCTCATGATCTTCTGCAAGCTTGTGTCTGGAGGTATCAACCAAGAAGGCCAGTACTAGCACAGCAGTCTTCCTTGAATTGTAACGTATGAATAGCCACTATTGAGCAGCCACATCCATGCCTCTTCTGCTTTCCTACTTATCAAAAATATTTATGGGGTGATACTATTTGGGGAAGTAACTCTTGCTCATCCTTTTACTTTGAAGTTTCATATGTTGAAAGTTTATGTAGCCAGTGACCCATACTACTCCTTGGTGTCACCAGAACTACTAACACATACCCTGTTTTAATCCAAGGGCACACTATAAAATGTACTCAACTGACAGCCCTCACAGAGAGATTTAGATTTGATACCAACTTCTGTATCACACTTGATAACTAAACTCTCAGCTGAGGGCCAAGACATACGGGGAAGCTGCCCAGGGAGAAGGGTAAAAGAAACAGATTTAAATGGATACGAATCGAATTCACAAAATGTCTGCTAATGATATTTTATTTCTGGATGTTATATCAACTTTCCTATTTCCTTGTTAAACCTGTACCCTGTGGAGTGAACGGAAAGAACAGATGTTTTCTAAATTATCAATTCAGTAAAGTTTTCAAGTATCACAAGAACACCTTCTACGTAATGTTTTATGGAAGAAACTAATTCAGCACTGGTATCTTTATGCTGTTTAACATGGTTAAGTGTTGGCAAAAATAGTGGACACAATGGATAAGTAACCTGTCAACCCTGGTTTATTCTAGATAAAACATGAATGCATTCCAATTATCTGCACCTTATTTCTGACAGTTGTGCTTCCAAAATACACCACATAATCTGCTCCATATAGCCGTCAATCAAATGGACAAATTCTCTTAAGGTTTCATTGCAGATATGTCCAAAGCAATTGAACTTTATAAGGCTAAGCCCAGATTAATATCAAAGTTTAATTCAAACCACAGGCTTTTCTCTGCAAGCAATAAAAAAGGTTGCTACGCTGATGGTGTTAGAAAGCTTCTTTGTTCCTGTTTCTGTTTGCTTCAGTAAAAGGGTCACTCAGCACTTGGAAATGGAACTAGCAAAAAAACGTTTCATCAGCCTAAGTGTTACAGATGTCGGCTCCTTAATAGACCTGACCTTGCACAAACCTGCTCACCTCCCTAGGTTCTGGGAGCTTAAAAAAAAAATCCAAGGACAAAGAAGGGAGGTGTAAAGACTCTGGTCAGGGAGACCATACAGCAAGGCATTCAGATCTGCCACAGCAAGACAGCACAGAATAGTTTTGCAAGTACACTTGTGTATGTATATCTAAGAAAATAGAGTAGTTTCAAATGAGAGCGATGGAACGCAAAGGAACATTTTAACATATGCATCTATACAGCTAAATAGGAGAATGTGCCTGTAATGTGGTTTTAGTAGAAAGCATAGAGGAGTTTTTTATCACACAATAGTACTGTAAGTTCCTCTCAAATCAGACACTTTAATCAAGAATAAACCTCTTTTCACAGTGCAGGCATGAAATGTGTAAATAAGGTTTTCTGATAAACATACATGAGCAAATTAGATCAAGAACTTGTTGGTACATACAATTCTTTAAATAATATAAATAGAGGCTGCTTTTTACAGCATGTTGGCAAAGGCAACTGCAAGGAGGCAACTGCAACATGTTACATCACAGCAAGCAGCATTTGTTTATTCACTTTGAACTGACAGAAGAGATCTTCTAAGAAAGATACTTTCTTATGCCTTTTTCTGGGACAATAATTGAATGAAGGCAGATGACGACCAGAAAGCATTTGAGAAACAAGAAGGTGAAAATTATTTCTGCTGAATACTCAATTCATGTCAGCAACTGACGTGTCTTCTTAAAAGTCACTCAGAAGTTCATTCCACTTCCTAACGACATGATAAACAAAGACCATTAGGCAGAATACAACACCTACTGGCATTTTGATATAGCAGAGTCATCAGCTCACTTAATTTCTTTAAAAAAATTAGTCCATACCAGACACGTCCCACAAAAACTAATGACACTCATCCAGTGAAACATACTGCAACAAAGCTGCACTTCACTTGCAGAAGAATTGGCTTATCGAGATAAACTGGCACCCCAAGAGTTTGCTGTACTGAAACTGCTCACTTAACAGCCTGACAGAGCATGGGCCCTTCTGGAGACCAAAGGCCCTGGTCCAGCTCCTGGCAGGGGCTGTCCTTCCTCCATTAATTACGTGTGCGTGCACGTAGGCCTCTGCTGCAGCCCCCCAGTGAAGCCTCTAATGGGCTGGGAGAGCAGATTACTACTGGCTTACGGCTCAGATACAGCACGTTATGCAACCAAAAGGCTTAACAAACCTCCATTTCATCTTTTTAAAATCAGTCTGAAGGGGAAAAAATAAACGGTCATGGGGAAGAACACCAAAAAAGTGGCATAAACCCAACAAAACGCAGTGCAAAGCTGCAGGATAACGCCTTGGTTTTCAATAACCAGGGTGAGGGCACAGTGAGGAGGCTCTGCTGACAGCCCCATCCACCACAAAGCCTGCTGGGAAGGCAGGACTCAGTCTTTATTTTCTGCTCAAACACCGTTTTCTCATACGCCTGTTTACAATTTTTAAAAAGAAAGGCCAGGCCATGCTCTGCAAGTCTAATATTCTTGAAATCTGCTTTGGAAGTCACTCCACCTTCCACCACAGGCCACGGAGGGGCAGGGAGAGGAACGGGTCTGTCCCACCTGCCCCGCTGCTCGTGGTGCCAGAGGCCACCGAGCCCCAGGGACACTGCCACTCATCACAAGCACCAGCTCAGCAGCCACCGGCTTCAGGCAGGCAGCAAACAGTGCTGGGAGCCAAAGGCAGCCCTCTGGGCCAACTGCGGCCTGCCTTTACAGACAATGCAGTGTTTTCTTCATTGCTTTCCCAGTAGGGCCAGTTTGAAGTAGCACACCATTTGTATTCAGAGTGAAAAACCTCATTTTGTCATCAGAAAGCCAAGGAGAAGTTTCCAGCGAGCTGTCCCCAGGCACGCATCTGCTGGACGTTAACCTCTCCCAACCCGCTTTGTGCCGGCTTTGCAGCAAGTCTAGCGAGCACCGATGCCCCAACAGGACCTGGTTTTTCAAAACTCCATTTTCCAGGGATAAAAGGGGGTTGTGCTGTTCCCCCCTCTGTGCTCATTACAGCCACAGTTCAGAGGTAACACAAAATGGAAAGTGCTCGGGTTTGTAAAAGCCAACTGCAGTCCTTTGGTATTTGCTGAAGCAAAGTATAAAAGTGGCACTTACAGATTTGACCACAAAACCTCAGTACATGTAGCCTTTATGCTGAGGGACAGGCTGCAATAGTACCACTTTTTTGTCTTTTTTAAACCAATACATGAGATTAAAAAGAGATAGTTTAGAATACCTCATACCACTTCTCCACCTTATACTATCTTACGAAATCAACTTAATATCCTATTATTGATTTATAACTAGGATATATAGTATATTATCCTATATACTATCCTACTATCAATTTATAACAAGCCCTATCATCTAAAAGTTAAAGCTCATGTTCACCAAAGGAGTCACTAAGGGGAGCAAGCTTCTCCCTCACTTCCAAGCTTACTCCACTGGATCACGCAGCTGAGGGTTTCCATTTTGCTGCAGAAGGATGTCATTCATGACATTATGCAGCGCTGAAGGAGCCAAACAGATTAAATGGACATCTGCCTTTTCAGTCTGCTACAAAAGTGGTTTAATACCAAGCAGTGTTTAAACAGTAAAACTGTCTGCAATTGCTGCTCTATAATCTGTGAGTAATCAATCAATCTCAATGCTGAGCTTCCATTCCTGCTTTTCTGCAAGCAGCTGGAAAAATTTCTAAGGCACATACTCCTTGTTTACACCCCAGTGCTAAAGAAGAATTAAACACAGAATCAGTCTGCATTCACAGAGATCCACGTCAAGTCTCAGGCTTGTATTTTCAAAGCAAAGCACAGAAGACACCATGAAACCTCCAGTTATGGCAGCTATTTGCCATGTTACTTCCCCTCTGAAAGCATTATTGCAGTAAACAGCGTGGGGGTTTGCCAAAGCAAAGCAGAGTGTCCCATCAGAGCCCTCATCCTCCCACTCTTTGAAACCTCAGCACCTCAGAAGAGAGCACAGGACGCAGCTGTGGTGCCGTGCCACCCATGGAGCTCAGCTGCTCCGGCCTGAAGCCATCCCAAGCAACAGCATCAAACTCAACATCTTTTTCAGACTTGTTGCTTGATGTTGTAAGGACTGTGGGATTACAATTGTATTGTTGGACACTCAAAGGCTTACTTCTTCTAACAACGTAATCTGTGTTGACACATTTTGGTTAAGATGTAAATGTCCCTTTCTCTCAGAGCTACGCGGACCCTGCCAGCAAAAGCCATGCACGCCAGCAGCTGACAACTGGTTTAAAGGCATCTCCTGCCCCACATATTTATTAATGAATAAATTCTGAGTTTCCAGCAAGGGCCCAGCATGGCGGCTGGTCAGACAAGGAGCCCAGCAGAAGGGCCCTGCTCTTCTCAGCGCTGGTGCTCAGCTCTACTGCCAGCTGCAGCCGCCCAACCTCGACGGTGCCTCCTGCGTGAGCTGGGGGTTTCAGCTGGCCTGATGAAAAGTGCCACAGCCTAAAATGCAACATCAGCCTTGGATGAAACCTAAGTATTTTTCCAATGTTATCTGCACTACTCCTACTCTCTGTGTCACTCTCTGCTCGGCACGGGGAGGCAAAGGATCAAAGTCGTCAGGGAGTCATATGCACATTCCTTTCCCTCTCAATATCTCTGTACAATTAGCATAATCACTACAAATAGACTTCACTTGTAATTTTGAACCCACTGGCCTCATGCTGGATTATCCAATTCAGGGCTTTAATACAGTGGCACTCTCAAATGAGACTAAGGAGATGGGGAGACAGAAAGTCGCTCTATTTCAGGCACCTAACTTTACTTCATCTCAGAGTAGCTAAATTTAGGACCAAAAGGTCCTTCTACAGATCAATGGAGAGCGGTATGCTTCCCCAGAGGGCTGTTCACAGTCCTGATTTTATGTCTGAATTCAGACTCCTCAGTTAACAGTTAACTGAACAGTCCTTCCAACACATGTTATGAAAGCGAGTCAATCTGACTGAAATGGCACCTATAACGTCAAGTTCCAGTAGGTCTGAATGAGCTTTGGAATAAAATAGTAGAAAGGCACACTGCAAAGCCAGCAGATCTTCTGCATTTTCCAAGGGAACAATTACTGTGACAACAGCACATTTATGAGGCTTGGAAAGAAACCTCAGTATCTCAGCGCTACCATAGGATGCACTGAAAAAAAAAACCAACAAACCCCATGCCTTCAAGCTGCAGACCTATACTTTTGCAACTGACAGTTCCAATAAGAGGCCTCTGTCTATCTGTAATGACACAGTATAACTCAACCAACTAGGTGACTTGTCCCCAGACTGGGACAGCGGGTACTCATTTCTCTGGATGCTTTATAAGGAAGGGAAAAAAAGCAACCACAGCATAATTCCTGACTGCAGAATTCTTTCAGCAAGAAGCAGCTGTATTTCTCTGGCCATGTACAACAGCAGCTATTTCGGCTGTGAAGTATACAAGCACCCAGATATCACTGTCATGCAACTAAATGTGCGGACCTGGCTGTGTAGAAAACCAATTCTTCTGGCTCATTATCACAGTACTATGTGCCAAAAAAAGTTCTTCTAGGTAAACTTTTTACCTCTTCTTATGCTGCTTATAGTCGCTTGATGACTGCTATGAAAGTTATATTGTTCCACACTTATAGCACTGCAACTCTCCTCCAGTTGTTAATCCCACCCTGTACAGTCATTAAATGAATGGTAACAGATATTAGATCCTTTCTCAGTGCCATCCAGTGTGTACAGGAGAATGCAGGCTGAACATAATGGTTTAGGAACAAGATTTTCTACGTGTCACTTCGAGGAATGGAAAGCAAAGGAGTAGCTGCATTGCGATGCAGTAATCAGAATCCGCAAGATACACAACTATTCAGACTTGCGCTATCTTGGAAGGATGTAATGGTTTGTAAAACCTGCAGATTGTGTACTTTATTTTCTCATGCACAATGAGAATGAAGTGTAATCTATTAAGGCTTAAAATTAAACATCCTGTATCTATCATGCAATGAGACAGAAACCAGTCAAACTCGTTCAAATTTCACAGTTCTTTTCTATGTAAATTTAGCTTAACACCTAAAATCAACAGAGGCAGTAAGACCGGCATCCAAACACATGCGAGACAGCCTCTTGAAATTCTGCAACACAGTTAGCATCAGAAATCTCCCAGGTGTGAAATGAGAAACTAATGGAGTTTGCTAGCGGTGAAAAGAATCAAACCTGAATTGCATGGCAGGAAACTGCTGCCGTTAAACATGCTGATTATCATTTTAGCGACATTTTACCTACTAAATGCTTCATGAACCATAAGTATATGTAATGCTCTTCAATAAGAGCATTGTATACCTATCAATTACAGAATAGCAGAAAAATTGACCTAAGGCCAACCTGTAAATATGAGATGTGCTTCTGTTAAAAAGTGCTTGAAATTTCTGGTAATTATACACCTATTCTACCTATGGACAATAAGGACCTATTCCCTCAGCATAAGACAGCACTCTAGTTCCTATTCCTGTGTCACCTTCTTCTCTTTCAAGCCACGCTATTGATAAATGCCCACACAGTATGAAAACCCCCTAGGGATACCTGCATATAATGCACTTACAGGCAATGTTGTCCTGGTCAGCAAGATGAAATTACCTTACAATGGCTTAGAAAAACTTCTGAGAGGGACATATTGTCCTAATGTAATAGGAGGCTGTGGAAACAAACAAGCTGAGAACAAAACAAGACAATTATACAAAATCAACTTCCCAGCTAACATCTGAGAGGCAATTACAGGATATCAGCGTGCTTCCTGGCTCCAAGCTGAAGTACCATTGCTGTTCGTCAGCGATAGGGGAAAAGGAAAAGACAAAAAGCACAAAGAGGCATGGAGAATTTAAAACCCATTCCTGGAGAGCCCCAGCTGCCCAGATGGCCAGGCTTAAAGCAAGGGATTCAGCTCCAAAGACACCTACTTTTAGGCAGGCATTTGCCTTGAGCTCAGTGCCCAAATTCGTATTTTAATCAGTGGAAATTTATTTGCTGGAGGCAGGGGAGCTCTGTTGAGCTTCCTAAACACAGGCACATAGTGTTGCTTGGGATGACCCAGGAATCTGCCTTGTCCCCAGCTCCTGCTCCAGATGGACACATGCCTCCTTGCAGGTCCCGCCATAGAATCATAGAATACCCTGAGTTGGAAGGAACCCACAAGGATCATCAAGTCCAACTCCTGTCCCTGCACAGGACAACCCCAAAATTCACACCATGTGTCTGAGGGCGTTGTCCAAGTGCTTCTTGAATATCGTCAGGCTTGGTGCCGTGACTGCCTCCCTGGAGAGCCTGCTCCAGTGTCACACCTTCCAGGACTGTGTGGACCTCCCAGTGCTGGAAGGCATCTCAAATGGCACAAAAATTTAAGATCATTTGTCTTATCTGTCCCATGCTGGGAGGGCAGGAGTTGCAGACAGAAGGAGAAGGCTGTCTCCGAATCAGGGACTGGTCTGCAGCATATAAGACAAAGGACCCTGACTGAAGGTTGAGCAGATGTCTGAAACACTTCTGGAACACTCAGCTTTGGAACCTCAGCACACACTCCCTATACACAGGTATTGAACATAACATGAGTGAACCCTGACTTATCACCCTTCGGTGACAGCAGCTCCTGCACAGCAGGTCAAGCGTTGGAGAGCTCTCAAGGGTGCGACCCAACGGGTCTTCTAGAGCCCTCTTACACCACCTAGAAACTCCTCTGATGATGAGGTCTGGGCCAAACCCCTAGATGCTCCTCACAACAGCAGACATCAACACAGACTTCATATCCCATGTGTGCAAAACGATTACACAGGATACAAGAACTACACTCAGGAATTTTTTCTCTCAGGTTGCCTTTTTTAACTAAATGCCAAGCACAGAAAAAGAAAGTTTCCAAACCTTCAAAACTAATTTAAATAACCTGTTGCGTATAGAAGTGAGAACACTAACATCTTTGTAACACAAATCTATTAGACAATTTTTCTAGCAACTAGAAAACCAAGAACCCCATTTTTGCCTTCCCCACCACAACTTAGAGCTGCATAAACTGGTTTTTCTTGCTGCAGTGGGAAAGACCCTGACAACCAGCTCCTCCACCAGCGAAGGAGCACATCTAAGCTGTGCAGCACCCTGTTGAGCTGTCCTTCAGATCACTAAGCTCCCCATATCCTCTGCTTCTTCTGACATATCCACATCAGAGGCTGTGGGAGCGCAGGGTACTACTGCAGCCAAAGCTGCTTCTGGAAGGAACAGCCCGCCCCCACTTTGCCATGGTGAAGCTAATGAGGGCATGGTGGGAAAGAGGAGGGCACCCTTCTCACCAGGCTTGCGCTGTCCTGGCTCCGCTGTGAGATATCAGTGTTTTCATCAGCGCTGGGTTCCACAAGTAAACAGAAAATAATTTGCAGTATTATGCCTGTAGACACAGGCACGGGATTAGTAGATGTCACATTAGCTGTGCCTACAGCATAAGAGCTGGAGAAAATATTCTGATTTGGAGCAAGCTTCACTATCATTTCAGTGCACATAGCTACAAGGTGTTTTGCACAGATTTACATGTAGCTTTTCAGCAGTTCTCAGCCACAAGGTCCCTTTGCAAAACCCAGGCGAGTCTTCAAAGGGCATTAAAAAGGACTTGCAGGCTGCAATCCTGAACTGGATCTTATATTAGATGGGCAGCTGAAGACAGCAAAGTGAAGCATTACCAGCTTCCTGTGTTAAAACATCTGTAAATCTTCTACTTCCAGAGTTTCTCATTGTACAGATCACCAGACATATTTATACAGAGGTTAGCAGAAAACCTTGGTGAGCATCTTATTCTTTCTTCAAAGCCAGAAAGACAGGTCCAGGCAGGATTTGCAAAGGCTGATACATTATTACTGATGATTCCCTCTTGGCTAGATTAAGCCAGAAGTTGGCCATGCATGGGATAGTAGCTCTCGGTGTTGATGAAAGCTCCAAATAAAGCTTCCAAAACAAATGCTACTATGAAATTTTTAGGGTGTAGGCACACCCCAAAACCTCATAAACCAACAAGAGGATTTTTGTTCTCTTGACTGAAGGCCAAGCATTTCAGAGCACTCCACTGAAAGCTAACGAGAAAGGCTACCTATTTCCTTCCTTCCCAGGCTCTCAAAAACATTTGCAATGGTATTTTTCTTCAACCATAAATCAGACTGTCTACTAACACACTTCAGCACGGTATGTAGAATGTAATTTGTACGGGCAGTCAAAAAAAAAATTATGACTGTACTCCATACTGCACTCACTTCTATTAAAAATAGGAATTTTGCTACATTGCAATAATTTTAAAGGGGATAAAAGGACAATTTTAGGAAAAAATAAAGCTCTATATGCAAGACACACAAAAAATACCCTCACAAAATCCAGCCACCATCAAGGAAAGACAAGTTCCAGATTTTAATTCCTTTATATGCTTGATATCTGTGATTAAGTTAAACATTGGAGCAATTAACTTTTATGCAAGTAACACGTAAGCTCTACTGCATATACAACTAAAAAGCTTGACAGCTTCCTACAGAATGGGCATTCCCACAGCAGCTTTTAATTTCTTTTAAATACAAGTACCTCTTGTGAGGAACAGAAAACAATACACAAAACTCCTTGCAACAGCCTGAGGATCAGAACACGGGCTGATGGGGACAGAGAGGGAGTTTTTAACCTTTATCTTGTTTAGAAAGCTTGCATATACTTCTTAATTCCCTTGATTTTCACATGAAGTGTAGTTGCTGCAATAACAACAGTCACAGGTAACTAGAAGTCATCAGCAAGCTGCATACTCTACATATGTTCTGTCCTTTTAAAGCAGAAAACACATTTCCAGTTTAAATTTGCTCAGTGAACTCTTATCTGGGCCTAAAATTTTTCCTGTGTGAAGTGAGACATCATGTCTCGAAATGTTTCTACTGCTTTCAAATACACGGGCAAGATTTGTCTGCATCTTGCTGATACTGCCTTGAACCAGTAGCATTAAATCAAATGTCTCTTACTTTAGGAATGAATGAGCATTATTTTCAAAATTCCCCCCTCAGAAATAATTAAATCACATTAGGAAACAAAAAAAAAATTAGAACAGAGGTAGCCTACAAACCTATCTTTTATATTGGACACTAATTGAAAAAGATACAAAACCAAATAAGTTTAGGAAAACATTAACCTTAATTATACTGTGAAAATCCATGCCTGTTAAAACAATCATCCACATCTGATACTTACCTTATTATGTGCCTTAAGTAAAACTGAGTATCTAGCTCAAGGGAATCCCTGCTTAAAAATTAAATGTAAGTAAACTGAAGCACAATAAGCCTCCATGATTTAAAGGCAATACTCTTAAGTACAGTCATGAAACGAAAGTCATACCACAGCATCTCGTTTGAGATTGCGTTTAGAAAGATACGCCATTAGAGGACCGAATCTATTAGCAGAGAATGCAGCAATTCCTGCCAAGCTGTTTGATAGAAACCAGGCACTGATATAACCTAATCTGTACAACTTCCCGTTAGCAATACCACTTCCTAAAAGGAAGGCATTAAGGTTGAAGGGCTCTCACAGCAGCTGCTGCAATTCACTGTATAGACCAAAGCAATACAGCAGAATTACTTTTCTAAAAGGTAAAATGGTCATCCCGAGATCCCTTTCCAGATCAGAATTATTTAACGTTTCTTACCAGAGACAGACTGGTAGCAAACTATAGAATTTGCAAGTAATTCAGTTATTTACTTTTTACAGCCGCTCAAATGGGACTTTTTCTCCAGTCCCCCTCCTTCTACCTTAGCTCTTGGCCATGCTGAAGGCAACACTGCTGTCACTTCTGGTTTAGATAAAGAGACTTCAGTGCTCACTCAGTGCTGTAGAGAGAAATACTCTGACACAGCACGGATCTGTATTTTTATCGCTCTGCAATCTAATTGAAGACTACAGCTTTCTTTTATACAGCTGAAGTATCAAGTTTTAGCAAGGAGGCCATAACACTGAGCTTAGTACTCACCTCTCTTGAAACTCAGATTACCAGGAAAAAAATGCTCCCTTCTTATTGGCCTTTTATTATGAAATAGCTATTCATAGATTCCTGAAATACCTGCAATTCTTTTCATTCACTACGAAGAGACTCTTATGAAGCTTAATGAATTGCAGAAACATTATACACCAACAAAGGTAAGATGCTTCAAGAAACAAGAGGAATGTTCATTCAGTATCGTACTACACTGAAAAAAATCACATAGGAAGTTAAAGACATAAAATATATTATCATAAAAACTTCCCACAGAATAAATGTAAAGGATATAAAACCAGGAAAAAAACTTTATAGTGCATATACTTTCTAAAATTGAGGAGTTTAAGGTGAGTTATGGGAAGAGAGTGAGAAATACAGGTCTACGGTAAAATACTGTTGCTTCTGTATAAACGTGTCATAAACTATAAATTACACTTTCCTTGTCAAGTCCTTCAAAGGGCTGGTGAAGCAGGGTGAGGTGACATGCTAGCGGAAACCCCACATTGCAGATTATACTGTGTTTTCAAACTCACACAACACCTTTCCTGAGGTGTGCTGCCTTGGCGTATCTGAGAGAAGAGTTGCAAAGCTGAAGCTTCACTTGGAAAAGAGGAGGGGAAAAAACTGCTCCTGCACATTTTGCTTTTATCAACGTTTCACAAGCAGGTCTCACACACCTTGAAGGACAAACACAGGACATCGACTGCTGGCATCAGCCAAATCACTGCACTAGCATGATTTGGAAACCTGCTTCCCCAAGAGTCACACAGCTGCTGGAATTTCAGTTAAACAAAACAGAGCTGCCAAAAAGAAAAACCACTTTGCCATGCAGCTCACATCAGTTTCTTCTACCTTCCAAGACACCACCCTCCCTTCGCTGCTGGCAAGGCAGCCTCAGGAGGAGACCAGCCCTCCATCACCGGAGAGACCTGCCCAAGGGAGAAGCAGGTACCACAGCGAGCACCTCACACACCCAGGCCAGGGTTTGCTGTGTAACGTGTGAGCATCCAGGTGCAGGTCGCTGCCTGACGGCTACTCCTCAAAGTGGAGGAAGGCCTCGCTAACAAAGAGCAAAGGAGGTCTCATCACCTGAGCTCTGAGGCTGAAGTGGTATGAGAAAGATAGAAAGAAAGTAAGGATATACTAGGACAGGTATAATAAAGGTGTAATTTCCCAGTATAGCTTCTCTTCAATAGAGTACCTCAAATTTTACAGTAGCAAAAGCCACCTACTAGCAAAGACGAGTGACATAAAGGCAGAACAACTGCAGAAACAAAACATGATGAATAAAACTGTGATTGCAGAAAGGCGGTTTTTCATCGCTAATATACCCCAAGCAGATAAATTATGGTGAAAGCCCTAATACATGGAAATTCAGCCACCTGGGAATTCAAACAGTTAGTGGCCAGATATATTTTTAATCACGTTCATCTGCCAGGCCTAATGGCAAAGCAGGAAGGATTTGGCAAAGTCAGATCCTCTGGAACGGAGCAGAACTTACTACGGGCTTCAGAGGTACGACCTTATTGCGCTCACCGCAGGGCACATGCCTACAAATCCTGCCGGCTCCCCAGTCCTGGGGCAGAGCAACCAGCTTTGGAGGGACACAGGAGTGAGCACAGTTTCAGGCTAAGTACCCCACCCCAATAAATTAGAGCTCATCTGTGCCTGATCTGTATGGGACATGACACCAAAGCTTCTCTGACAGGAAACAAAGAACAGAATCAGAAATATAAATTACTTCCAGGAATGGTGAGTATGTAAGAGCAGAATTAAAGCCTCAGTCCATGTGTCACACGTGGCATCAACTCTGGAGGACCCAACTCTGCAACGTCACTGAGGCTCACATGCACAGCCTCTGCACTGCTAGACCAGTACCTCTACCTGGTACCAGATGGCCAGCTCAACACGAGACCAGAGTCTACAGCTGTAGATTCCCAGGTGCTACAGTGCGATTCCAGCCCTTGCAAGCATCCACTGCTTGTGCCATGTGGAGTTTCTTCAAGCAGGAGCAAGGCGGTGGCCACCCAACAGCCCATCCAACAGCCTGGGCTTCAGCCAAGCCTGGGCTGCAGCTCCAGAGACAGGCAAGAAGCCATGGGTTTATCCCTATACTGCTTAGCAGTCTGAGTTTGGGGCGGGGGTGAGGATTTGGGAGGAGAGACGAGCAGGCAACTGCCAGTTATCAAGTAAGAAAAACAAGAGTGCTTCACGAAAAAGTCTGCAAGGAGAGCTTGGGATGGAAAGTATTACTTAACCAAAACGGGAGCATTGCACACGTGTTGTGCTTCAGTCACACTTAGGAACGACAGGTAACAGAATTACACAGGCAATGACAACCACCGCTTTCCTTCACGTGAGGCACAGAAGAAACATCCTTTCTTCCAATTAGCATGGTGGAAACTTGTCAAGACTCACAGATGTCTGTCATTTCAATTCCATCTCTGAAGGGCTGACCAAAATAAGTGAGTTGCTTGTACAGGAGGCTTTTCTGGAGTT
This sequence comes from Phalacrocorax carbo, assembly GCF_963921805.1. Taxonomy (NCBI): domain Eukaryota; kingdom Metazoa; phylum Chordata; class Aves; order Suliformes; family Phalacrocoracidae; genus Phalacrocorax; species Phalacrocorax carbo. The sequence goes on from NC_087514.1 coordinate 25,655,205, forward strand.
ACTCATCTTTTCCACTGAGACAATTCCATGCTTGTCTGCAGTAATCTGCATACCCCCTCTCAGCTGCATTCCTAACTTTAATTGCCAAACACAGCACATAAACTGCCTTTGGTATATATAATTTGGTTCATTTTTATTTTTTAAAAGAAGCAACAGTTCCTAGGACAAACTTGCAAGGCTGCCAGCTGCCCCTCCTCTAAGTTCGTCGGCTCCTCCTGCTCAGCCCGGACTACGCAGGCTGCTCCTCCCAATGCACCACTGGGTGGGTTTTGCTTCCTTCACAGTATTTTCACTGAGATACAGCATTGAATAAAGCAACGTGTGCAGTGTTAGTCTAAGTGTTCATGCCATTCAGTGCTTATGCTGGATTTTGTACCATTCTCTCCTCCCTCCAGAGCAATAAAATTGACTACATTAATTTCTAAGTTCATAAATAAACAAACAGATCTCCAGCAGACAAGAGTATGCTCTGGCTTGTCTTGGATCAATCCAAAACCGTGAAACCACTTCATGGAGCATTTTAAACACAGTCAACAAACCCTCCAAGGAACACAATGCATCAATTTTGGCCCAGTGTCCTGCTAGCACATTTGGATTAGGGCTTGCCCACAACCTCCGACTCCAAGCTTGGACCTCCACCAGATATCCCCCGCGCATGCCTTACTTTATTCGAAACAAGGAGTCCCACCAGGGACACCATTTGGGCTTGTTCAGTGTGCTTAATTTGCAGCATGTGCTTAAGTCGTAGATTGCACCCAATATTTTTTTTTTTTCATGCTGTAAAGGACTGCTCTGAAAACACAAGTTCTCTTCATTTTTTGTTTTAGTTACTTATTTGCAACTCTAAAATACTTTAGGTCACCATACAAGTATGTGCTGGTACTTTAAACCCCTACAATCTTTTTATTTAGTACTATTAACAATTAAGAGGTCCTAGAAAATTAGATAGATGCAAGAGTAACAGAGTAACGTGTGGAATCCATCTAACCTGAACATCACCATCAGCCTCCCCAGGCAGCATCTATTGCACATATCTAACACAAGAGGCCCAGCTGGAGCCCAGCTTACACCTGCCACAACACAAACTGTACCACAGGCGCCCAAAGTTTTAGTTAAAGGTTGACAATCACCAGAAACTGAGTGAGGCGATGGATCAACCACTGTTTAGTGTTATGCAACCAAAACACTTTCTTCAGCAGCATCTAGTCATAAGTAAAGTGGAGACTGAGGTTGCCCTAAATCCCAGAAGAAAAAAAGACCATCGTCCAGCAGACCAAAGCACACACACTACAGATGTTGACTGCTGCAACAAGGAATTGCTGCCAGCTTGACCTCTCTGCCTTGATGACTGGAATCCTCAAGCTCCCATATTTAGCTTGGCTTCAGCTACTGAGGCCACGTGGCCAAGCCATGGCCCCTGGCCCACAGGCAGACCCCAGGCAGCACTTGTCCCATGTGGCCATCACACACCAACAGCAGGGCACCCTCAGCTACAGGAGGAGGAAAGGGTCAGTGGGGCAACCAAGCAGGGGTCACATGGCAGTGTAGTGCTCCCAGCCATACACCCATCCCTCTTCCTCCCCAGCAAGAACACAGCTGGCAGCAGAGCTGGGGAGCCTCTGAGCCACCCCAGCCCTCCTCTACCTCTGCAGATGTGCCATGGGGTCTTGGGGCACCAGCCCCACAGGGAGCTGACAGTGGGGCTCAGGCAGGAGGGCTGCTCACCCCACTGCTGGCACTAGGGACATATTTGGGAAATGAAGATGGCCACACTTCTCTGAATACCATTCTCCCACCGACTCAAGCACCAACTTAATTTGGGGATTAACTCCTCAAGCAGTAACCATGAAAGAGTCCACACTTCCCTGCATGCATCAGAGCCCCTGACAGATACCTCGCATGACCAAAGCAGTTTCCTAAATAAATTGAGTTCCGCTAAAGCTACATCCTATGTATACACAGAGATACAGCAACAAAAATGGCTTGGAAGAGGGGTGAAGAGAGCTGTGAGCAAGTAAGAAGCTACCTTTTCTTTTGTTTGGGTTGGTTTTTTGTTGTTTTGGTTTTTTTTTTTCAATAATCACTTTGGTGAAGCCTATTTTAAAAAAATCTCTTGAAAGGCATCGTAATGAATGAAAAGTTTTGCGTACTTGTCACTCTGCACCTGTGCAGGATAGACTTCAAAGCATTTCCTCTCTTTGCTGAGAAGCCACCTAAACTTCTACCTTTCTCTGACATACCATATTTGTTTTCATTGCTCAATGTTTATTAATGTTAAAAATCAAAGTAGTAGAGAAATAGGTCTGTATGTATCTATTATCAAAACAAAGAACAGGTCAGCTATCTTTGTCACTCTTTCACTCCGTAAGAGAAACACCACCTTTCTGTATTCTCCTTTCTAACCTGCAGTGTCTCCAAAACTTTTTTTTTTTGTATGCTGGAATAAGATCTCCAAGTACTACAACACAAACTTCACTCAAGTTCATGGCATTTGCTCAGATACAACCAAGAGTAAAAGCAAGAGTACCCCAAATTTCTTAATGGCGATTAAAAAATGCTCTAGAAACTTTTGCTCAGAAGTAGACATGGATAAGCTTGCTATAAACACGAACTACTTTATGCTGCACTTCTTGAATATCCAACAGCAAACACACTCTCGATCCCAACTCTCCCTTTTCGGTGGCAGTAACAAGTAACACTGATGCGATGAAGGGGAAGAAACAAGTACTTGTTTGTTGGAAAGAGGAAAGGAAGAAAAACACCTCACACGGCAGTTATGTAGTTTACAAAACTGCTTTCTCCTATACAAATTCAGAACATAATAATTTTCTGTAAAGCTCAAAGCAATATATTTTCATCCAAAGGATACCAGCAAAGTTGAAGTCTCTACATTTCTACAAATCTTTGCTTTTCATTCAACCAAGACAACATCAGGTTAAGTTTCCCCACTTAACTGGCTGCAACGTCAGCCTTTACTTCTCCAAAAGCAGAGTGGCCCCCGGGTGCCCTGGCGAGGCTGCCAAGCTGGCTGCATCGTCCTTGGGACACCTTTCCCACCAGGCGCAGGACAGAAGGGGCTGAGCCGGGAACAGGCACGCAAGCACAGGCACCACAGCCCTGGTGCCACCCGCAGCATGCTCAAAGGAGCCACTGCCATTTACTGTATTGCATGGACGCCTGCAAGCTACGGGATGAATTATGCATTTGAGATAACACCCGTTTCTATTTTCGCGGTGCTGAGACGGCCATGTGCAGCTGGAGGACTGAGCTCTATTTTCTTCAGAGCAGGAGACTTAAAATAAGTGCGCTGCCTGAGGGTGGGAAAGCGGCTCGTTCTATAAAACAAGAACCTTTTCACTTTGTTACCAGAGTTTCTAATTTAATGTAACTGGGGTAATGGGTAGCCAATTTTAAGCGTGTGGTTTGGTTTAAATATTAACTCTGGTGGTACATAAGGCTTCATTCAAAGGGCGACTTCAGCTGCATAGCAACAGTTTACAAGACAAGAGTAATGCAGGGGAGAACGGCTCTGTAATTACACCCTTGAAAGTTACTTTTAATCCTCAGAGTTTCATACGCTGCGGTCTCTTTAAAAAAAAAAATAAAGCCTCACACAACACACTGACTGAAAAGGAAATTAATACAGCATCTAGTGTTCCTTATTACAAAATTGCTAAGAAGTGTTGACTTTTTCAAATGGTAAAAGTATATAACTAAATCCAGCTCCATAATCCATGCAGATCATGCTGATGCGTGGAAATCCCTGAACTGCTACGCAATACAAACTTTTAAAAATGTAAAGTCCGTAACTTGTTTTGACTCCCCAAGGCAATTCTGCAGCAAACCACCACTTAATGCATCAGCAAAATACCACTTACCAACCATTTCTTTTTAAAAGACCCAGCAGCATATCCCAAGCTGTTGTTAGAGGCTAGCCTGCTAGGCCGCCTCTGATCACAGTAAATCAGTTAGACTTTGGGGTGGATCTTTTCTTTTGGTGTGTTTGTAACCAGTCCATTGTTTCTTAACAAACAAACCAATAAAATTCTGGCAAATTCTTTTTAGCTCCCCCTCGTCCTGCCTTTTTTCCCCCCTTGTAACATACAACGCTTTCACATAAAAATGGAGTTTTGCCCTTGCCATCAAAGAGCTATAATGCATACTGATGAATTATTGTTCTCCTGTTCTGTAGAAAATACTGCCCCTTCCACCCTGAACTCTATGTGCATTCACATGGCCCACAGTATCTTGGAAAATGGCATCCATAGTACATCCAGACTTGTTATCCCCCGATACTAAAGCTGAACCAGCAGTCCAATGCTTTATTTTAGTTCTACCTTCCCACTTGCCTCTCCACAACACATCTAGTCCTAAAAAAACCACCTGTCAATTCTGGATGCTCAAGCTTCAGAGATGAGGGTATTGACACATAAAAGCATATTTTAAACAGAAAAATGTGTTCAGAAGTTCAGCTGTTTGACATGCATAATATCCATCTAAATTCCCAAGGAGAAATCACAGCATTGCTTGAGTAGATGATCCATTTCAATCCTCCCCACGAAGCAAACAAATCCACATCTCTAAGAGGATTTATCCTGGAGAATTGGCCCCTTTCTCAGTGCTGGGAAGTGCAAGATACCCACATGTCCATCCAGACTTGGTGACAAGCACTGAAAAGGGACATTCCAACCACGGGCAAAAAGCAGCAGGTGGGAAAGACGTCACTTAATGTAGAACTGTGCAGAGAGGGCAGGAAAGAGATGCCTTCCCAGCTGAAGCTCATTTATCAGGCATGAATGACTGGTATCTAGAAGCTAATAAATATTTATTAGATAAAAGCTAAATAAATTTTAATAGCTTATATAAAATATTAGCTAATTTTCATCATGTATTATTTTCATCATGCATTATAAACATATGCACTGTAATGCATAACCTTTAACTTGGTTAATTCATATGCTGAAAGCCCTGAATCACACAGATTTCCATAGATAAAACTGATAAAATACAGGCACTTCACTTTGTACGCGAGCAGAACAAAGCAGTAACGGATTTGCTGGCATTGCAATAGGAGCTAGAAATTTATTACGTTATGCTGAAGGGTTGACATAACAGCAGTATTGCTTTGTGTATTTTCACATCAGTTCAGATGTGAAATATCATAAGGGCTATTTGGGTTTTTTCCACCTGAATAGTCTGCTCCAACTCTGTCCCGTTCCTCCTAACGTAGGCGGTCCTCTGCTTTACAAGAGCAGCTACAGTAACAGACACACCTCCACTTCCCCAAATCACCTTTTTGGAGTCCCACAAGTAAATCACCTTCACCCTCACCTCTCAAAATGTTACTAGCAACACTGTGATGCTTCCCTGATGAAGCACCAGGTTGGAGGAGGTGAGCGGCTCAGAGACTGGTGAGACGATGCAACTCCTTCACCTCCTGGGTACCTCTGCTGGGAGCAATGGTGCCGGGTACCCGCCCACTCTCCATCAGTGCTTCGCTGGGCTCTCAGGCAGAGTACAGCAAGGAACTGACTGTAGTCACATCCTTCATGTAACGAAGGAAAACCAAAAACCAACAAAAACAAAAGTAGAAGGAATCAAAAGTTACAGCAAGTAGGTTTTCTTGGGGTTTTTCCTCCTTTTCAGAGAAAGCTGCCTCCCTCCCGTGCATTGCTGCAGCCACTTCCAAATTGTGCATAACTTGCCGGAATGGTGCTGGTTGTGAGCAGTCCCAGGATGATTTTCAGCATGCAAAGTCACACTGTCCCTCCGCTGCCCTTCTGTATGCCCTCCGTACCCACAGGCGATCAGCAGCAGCAACACAGCATTGCTCCACGCCCCTCTACCAAATTTTCAGCAAAGTGTGGCGTTTTTCATTAGTTGAGTGCAGATCCCTCAACATCGGAAATACAGACGTCCAAATAAACTCTGTTAGCAACAGTTTCAGCTGAGAGGTAAAAAATGAACTGAAGTTGGTACTCAGCTTTTTCCTCTGCAGAAAGTGCTGAGACACCGCTGCTGGAGTTCTGGACTACTGCACCCTAACTCGCATTAATTGTACTAGAAATCCAGTGTATTTGCTGTGCAGCAATCCAGACGTTTATCACAGAATTAAAAAGTAATTTAAAATTCCTGAAATATGAAAGAAAAACCCAACCCCAAAACACTTGGATTTGACATCTGTGGTGTTTCCAAGACTGCCTGGAATTCCAAACACCCTCAGGAGGGTATGATGCGACAGATCCATAGATGTTTACAAGATTAGGTTCCTTACCAAAATACATATTTACTTGTTTGACCATGACACTGCCAAAAGAGACACACCGTTCTTTTGGAAAACGTCATCCATTTCACAACCTTCCTGAAAATACACTTTCTTATGATTTTGTGAACACCTTAGCATGAAAAATACAAGAAAACAAACTAAGAGTCACAAACTGCAGAGTTTCTTAATCATGAGCTGCTTCTCCCAGCATCAGAAAAAAACAAATCCTGCTCTGCTTGGCATGCCAGCATATTATTTTAAATAAGTAGGAGGGCTGAAAGAAAGTCCTCCTTTATCTCCCAAACCCAAGAGAAAATGAAGGAGTTATTTCCAGAGCATGTACTTAATGACCATCCAGTGAAGCCCATTCATTTTGGTCAGGCTTCACAAGCCCTGCACCACACCTAATGAACACAGTGTCTTCTTCTCATGCCTCTTATGCTGCCAGCAGGAGAGGATTAAAAATAATTATTAAAAAAGAAAAAATAACCCTAAAAAATTATTATTGGAACACTTCTCCCTTTAATTTCCTCTGTGTTTCTTCCTTCTCCCTTGGAACAAGCTGCTACCTCATGCAAGAGGTCAGCTTACAGTTACAGCCTCTACTTACATTGTAAAGAAAAAACCCTCAAGACTTTTGAAAACAGAGGTGTGCGGGATCTCTGCTGCATGAGCAGGGACTTGGCACACCCCAGCCCTCCTTCCTGCAAGGGGTCAGGTTAACCAGTCCCCTGGGAAAGCCTAGATGCAACCATGGCTGTCGTGGCCTACACCGCTTAGTCTTCTGCTCACAGGCGATTTATTATTGGGGCACCTAGTGCTCCAGATCTTCTAAGGGTAAAAATCATGAGGTACAAAAGCTGTTTATCAGATATTCATGCCTCCTCGCTGCTGAGCGGTTTCTCCGCTTCAAAACACACACCTTCCAACACAGTCCCCACACAGCACATGCTGAGACTGAGAAAAGATAAGATAAACTACGTCCTTTGAAATAACCAAGCAGCTACAAGCCAGGAAATACGGAGTTCATGCTCTACCAATACCTTAACTCCCAGCCCGTTTCTTTGCCCTGACAGCAGTATTAGCACTGCTCAGTGCGTACTCTCAGCTCTGGAAATATTTCACGTCATGGATCGCAAATGAATTGAGATACAGACACACTTTTCCATAAGCTGGAGAAGGTTCTGTGGCCAGGGAAAAGGGAGGTTTCCAGCCGCGCTGGCAGCCTGGAGGAACAGGAGGGCTGCATGGAGGGAGCTGGTGATGGGGAAGGAGCCCCCTGCAAACCCTGCAGCTGGAGACTGCCCACCTTCCCTCCTGCTGCAGCTGCACCTGCACCTGCCTCAGGCTTTTACAGCCATCTCTTAAAATGCACTCAGTGAAAATCCTCATCAGACCTCTGTAAGTCAAGTTTAATCAAGTTGATTTTCTCAGAGTCCTTTTGCTCCTTGTTCTTGCCTATACTAACCAGAAAGGGGATGTGGCAGTCAGCTAAAGCTACATTTTCTGTGCAGTGAGGCTCAGCAATTAGACAATTATTCTTGCCTTTCCCTGCCGCAATTTTTAAATCTCTCATCCCTGCTGTCTTTATGGATTCAAGCTTCCCAATTCAACCTCTGAAGCTGTCTGTTGCAGCACACGCTTCTGCAGAGGCCTGGGAAAGGGACCCCTCTGCCTTGAAGGAAACCATGGCTTACAGCCCCCTGACTGCTCTTGGAGCATGGCTCTGCCAATCCAAAAAGCAAGCCTAAGACTGGTTTTCTCTGAAGAGGAACCTACTAAGAAAAGGCTTTGTACCAGAGGATGATTCTTAAAACTTTAGTCACAGTCCCACAGTAAAGCCCAGGACTAGTAATTTCTCATGGTCTTCATTTATCTTATACTTTCGTGTAAACCTCTTCTCCATGCATGCTTGCCTTTCATCACTGGAAGCAAACTGTATCCAAAACCCAGCAAGGTATTTTTGTGGTTTTCTGTGGCTAAGACACCCACAAGAGTTTTTGTTTAAAAATAAAATAAACTAGTATTATTAGAGGGGAGGTATAAATAGAGCTCAGAGAGGACTCTCATAGCCTGCTCCTCAAACATGCTTCTCCCAAACAGCACATCAACGCTATTTCGAGTAGCACCTCCCATTTTTCACCCCTGAGTATCTCAGCGTGTGTCAGCTTAAGTAGCCAAAGAAAGAAATGGTTACTTAAGGGCAAGCGTAAATACCTCGAAAGGGGTGGGGAGGGAGAAAGGGTCGTGTTAACAGGTTGCTCACCATGCAGGGTATGGAGAAGCATCCAGACAGCAGCTGCTGAGCCACAGATAATCCCCCCGGGCATACTGGAGCCCACCCTTCCTCTTCCCCCCATGCCGTGCTCAGGACCTACAGCGCGTGCACCCCAGGGAGAAACCGCTTACCTCCCTGCACCACCTGCCTTGAAAATGTTCATTGGTGCAAGCATACGCCCATGCTCTCAGGGTAGCAATACTCAACATTTTCCCCTCTGGTATCCATGGAAAGAGATTAGCACTCCAATATTTCATTAGCCTACAGTGCTAAGTATTCCACCAACTTGTGGAAAGAGTAAAAGCACTGAGGTTAATGTATTTGGTGAGGCTCTGTTGAATGGTTTGAGGTATTTTGTTTCAGTATAGCATAAGGAAAGCAGCTGTCACCTTGAATACAGTGCCCTCAGTAACCTGATATTTCTCCAACTAATCCTAACTTCAGCCGGCTCCCCCTCCATTTGAGCAAGCACAGTTACTGATCACTTAAACAGCCAAAGGGTGATTTGCACTAAAGTAAGTTTTGAAGTGATGCTGTTGGACAGAGGAGGAGCACTGGCGTCATCAGCACTTTGCACCCACCATTCCTGTCCTTCTCCAGTCTGAGAGGGAAATACAAAGGCTTCCAAGAAAACCTGAAGAGCAGAGAGAAATGCCAAGCTGCAAAGTTTGGCTCCACACACTCACTTTCCAAAAACCAAAGGGGATGAGGGATGCGGTGCTCAAATCATCCACGTCTGCTTAAACACTTGGTTTGTGTGCTCCAGTGCTGTCAAACAGGCACAGCTGACGAGTCAAAGATGGAGCCTAGTACCCCTGATACTGGGACTTTTTTCCACACCAGACCTGTCACCTCCAGGTTTTTCCTTGAACTATGGCCTGGCCAAGACGTGCCAGCAATCCAACATCTCCTCCCCACCAAGACCTCTGCCAGTACTTTGGTCACTCCCAACTGTCCGTCCCCCCCGCTCCCCGCTTTTCACTGCCGCGAGCGGGATTCCTGAGGGTGGGCAAAGAACCAGAGCAGGCCTAGTTTTTCATCCACCTTTTCTTCTGCTCTTGGATCTTGTACTTGCAGCATGAGACTGAAGAGCAGTGCCAATGCTAACAGTTACCTGGCTTGCCTGACAGCACAAAAGCAGCAGGGAGAAAGGGGAAGGAAAAAAAAAAAAAATCAGTCTAATGAGGTTGGAAGCACAAGAGATTACAGAGAAAAAGAGCAAGTATAGAACTTAAGATACAGATTACAACTAAGTGCACTATAGTTACCATGTACTGCACAGCATTGCTCAAAAATACCATTAGCACAAGTCAAAAAACCCACACTGAACAAAAAGCGACATTTCTGGTAGGAAACCAGTAGTCTTACACCACCACTGCAGTGATAATGGCATGAGAAAACGTACAAGTGACAGGTTAGACAGAATTTAAAAACCCTCAGTTCAGGTTGCTTAGTTAGTTTTTATCTTCTGATAAAAACAGCCTGCAGCTAAACAGGCAATAACATGGAGCACTACCCATCGCTGTAGCGTGCTCTATTGTACCACCACTGAAAAACAGACTGATTTTTTCCCCATTTTCTTTTGAAGACAAAAGCCCATTAAGACATAATGTCGTTACATCTGCTTTGATTTATTCAAAGGAAAGTCAAAGCATTTATGCTATATACTTTAGCCAGTAAATTTACATAGCTCCGTGGACAATGTTTTATAATTTCATGATTTATTTCCCTGGAAAAGAAAGCAAACTTATTTACAAGCTGCTTCACATTTTGGAGATGTTCAGCATAACATGAAGTCTTTACTCATACACTCAGAGCCAGCATTGCACTTCAGGCTTTGCAATTAGTCACAAAAAGCCCCAGCAAATAAAAAATGTCTTAAGGAAAGCTAATTGACAACTGCAAAGCACAAGAGAAGGGCCCGCCTCTGCTTAATTGAAGGTCATTTCTCTTAAGCTGCATGCTATATTTACCACCTGGCTTGTAATAGCTGCTCTTTTTCAAATGCTCTGCAGTAAAATACATGCACGTGTAGGGGATGAAGACTTTATCATTGAAACTTTCTGTGAGAAATTAGGGGAATGAGGAAGGTTTGCACACTTCCGCAGCAAAATTAGGTCAGGACGCCTTTGAACGGCTCCATCTGAAGGCTGAGCCAGACTTCAAATCACATACTTTTTAGTGCATCAGACTCAACAGCTTCAGAAATGAACTTCTGTACTGCTGATAATTATTACTAGTACTGTGCATTGCTGCCTCCCTCTCCACCTGTGGATAATTATAAATAGCCTACATTTTCCAGTCCCTGACACATGCCACTAGGTTAATGACACTTCCAAAATCAATCCTTTCTAACTATGGGGTACCTACACTTCAAATATGACAACCACATAATTCCACACAGATTGGGAAATTATGACTTGCCCCACACATACTCTTAACTAAACACTCCCTGAATATACATCTACAGCTAAATGGCATTAGCATCACGGTAATTAATGATGCGAAGCTGCAAAGTGCCAAGTTGGAGATTCAAATGCAAACCTGTCTCTGCCCTCTGGTGCCTACATTCAGGCCTGAACTGTGCAGCCAGGGAGCATCACTGGCACCAGCTCCCTCACCTCCTGCCCTGCCAGAGCATGGTCAGCCCCAGGGCTGATGCTCTCCTCCACACCAGCTCCTGCTCTTAATGGGCTTCAGGGCTATCCCCAAATAAAGCATACTCCGGTAGTCAAGCTGGGAGAGCAAAGGCCAAAGAACTGTCCCCAGATACACAAAGCATTTAATTATACACCTCTTCCCCACCCAACCTGACAGCTTGCGCCCAAGGAATGGGCAATAGAACCTACCAGCCCTCACATCCAGTCACGTCTGTGTAAAATTCCATTAATATATTAATCTGTAAATTAACTACAACAATGTAAAAAGCCCAAAACTGAATGCTTCACGGAGTAAAAGGGGGTTATAAAGCCAAAACAGTAACTCAGGGGTCAAATCCATCTTTTGTGTAGCTTAACAGCATAACAAAACTGGTAATAAGAAAATCAAGGCATTCAGAATTTTAAGTCTTTAAAAAGTCAGACTTTCCCCCCTTTTTTTAAAGCTGTTGGAATTCACAGTTGAGTTCACTCCAGCAAGCTTGGCTGTTGGGAGGGCTGTTGAGATACACAGAAACATCCACCTCCAGTTTCCTACCGCTGCTTGTTTTGCTCTCCCGTTAGGTGACACTACTAATTGTATAGCTGCTACAGCTAGCTGCCAGACACTGCTCTAAGGAGGCCTTCCAATTAGGTTAGCTGAATTAAATAACAAGAAAGAGAGAGAGATTAGCTTTTTCTGTGCATCTCTAGGAAGCCACAGAGAAATCCCCCAAAATACTCTTGCTAATCCTCCCTTAGGACCCCTTCATCTCTGATCACAAATACAGGAATGTCATGTGAGCTACTCTGCTACACAGGAATTGTGCCAGCTCTGACTGTCTGTACAGCCACAGTCTTCATGACAAGGGATCCTACCTACTTTTTTTTGAGACTGACAGCATCTGCCAGAAGAAGTGTTCTCCTCACTCTTCCTCAGGTTCCTTAAGTCAAATACCTTTACACAGTTAAACCAGTAGAGATAAGATCCTCAGATGTTAAAGTGAAACAGCAAGAAGTAACATGGTGAAGTTTCAGAGACTCCTGTCTGTATATTATAGAAGCACCACATCTTTTCCCAAACTAAGATTTTTTTTTCTCTCATAACCCAAAGCTGCCTAATTCTTCCAGTGCAGATAGAGAAGGTCAGAATAAAAAAAAAAAAATATAGGCACATGACCTCAGCAGCATTACTAAATATTCACAAGCCCAGAAGACTTCTTTAACACACAGGCAAGATTTACGGTTCTCAAAAAAAGGTATCAGGAAACCCATATAACTTCTAAGTTTATCTGGCCCTTGGTATATGACAATTTATGCCACCAGGTCCACAGAAGAGACCTACATCAAGATGCCAAGTCACTTGCTCTTGGTTAAGTGGGAGAGATACGGTCAAGAAGGCAGCATTAGTGAAAGCACAAAACCCCGGACCAGCCAAGGGTAGAATAAGCTTTTCAGGTTGTGAATCACAGTGAGAACGGGAACAAAAGGAAAGAAAGGTCATTTCCCCTTTCTAATGCCCTACAGTTACAAAACAGACAAGAAGTAGCATTTTCAGTACAGCAATACTATTAAGAGTATTGTCTCAAACCATTTTAGACCCAATGCTCTTGCATGATCAGGAGCTCAGAAGTTCCCCCCCCACACCCCATGAAGCCCCGGCATGGTGGCACAGGCACACCTCTGCCTCCCCACCCCAGCAGAAAGGCTATTTATTACTGAGCCCAAGCCTGATCCTCTGCATCCCCTCCCTTGCAGACCACAGCCCTGCTTTTCAGCAGGTCACCGCTGCTCGGGCTAAATCTACCAGAGAGAAAAAAAATTTCCAATAGGCAGCATGACTGGAGACAGCCAGTCATACTCAGTTTTAATGCCCTGTCTCCTCCAGAACCCAGTGCTTTAAGGAGGTAAGTCTCTTTTTAACAGGGGTCCATGGTACCTACTTTCCTCACCTCAAACTCTGCACAGTCAGGCCACTAAGCAGCAATGATGAATCCAAATGTGATTCAATAGGCTGGAGATAAGTCTGATAAATGGTATATTTTTTATAGTCGGTTTTCAGAGTTACCACTTCTTCAACACCCTCGTGTCATCCCTCCCCTCTGCACACCAACAGATGCTCTATGCTGCTCCACAGGAAGGACCACAGCTCTTACCAGAAGAGCAGAAACTGTCTCATGGTTTGCCACTGGGCTTCCTCACCCACCTCCCGCTCACTGCCAAACTCTGGAAACTTCTGCAGACCTCTGCCATGTTTTCATGCAGCAGACAGACATGTCCACCAAAGCGTTTTGGTCAAAAGGGAAGAAAAGGGAAACCTAATTGGCCCAAGCTGCAATACGGACAGACAAATTCAGCCGAGCCAGGAATCCATTTGGGTCACAACAGCCCTGGTGTGACCTCCCAGCCAGGCCAGGCACGGTACAGACCTATACTAACCACTATTCCCAGTTTTTCTCTTTAGAACAAAATTTTTCCAACTCCTTTACATTTTGCAGCAACAACCATGCACGTCTCCTTACCAGGGCCTTGAGGGCAGAGGGAAGGCTATGCTGGAGAATCAAACCAAAAGCACCTGTGGGAGCTACAGAGGATCAAATCATACTTAGGGAGGAAAACTACTATGAAATTACTGTATTAAATCACAAGTGGAGAAACAAGAGGAAAACCATTTGTAAAGACCACTTTCTGTTTAAGGATTTTTTTTTCCCCTGGTAAGTAAGGTCAGAGAAGCTGCTCTTCCCATCCTAATTCAGGCCAGGAGAATTATTAAGACAATTTTGAGAGCAGTTTTGTTCCATTTATTTAACTGGCAGTCCTCCTCACGTTCTGCAGGGCATTTCTTTTCCTAACACTTGAAAGACATGCTGCCTTTCATAAAAGATATACACAAACAAAAGTATATCAAATAAAAATATATGTAAAATAGAGATCTATGTAGAATAAAGATCTATATAAAATACACACACAGTTTCAAAGACCTTCCAAGCTAGAACTGCAATGGCTGCAGAGAGCCTCAGTGCTGAATGCTCTGTGGAAGACAGTCTCTATGAACACATAATTTCAAACATAATCCAAGAAGTTCCGTTTCATGGCATTTTAGATGTTACATTAAAAAAAATTAGCCTTCACAGATGAGAAATTACTGAAGACCACGACTGAAAAATTTCAAGCAACTACACCAAAACCAAGAATTTAGAAGATACACATGGCACTTTAGTAACTTTTCCTATGTACCTCCAGTACCAGTCGTCTTTCTTGTTCTACCATGTAAAGAGATTTGTGAGTTCCACATGCTACAGATGCTTCAGTCACTAATGATCCTAAAGCATTACTATTCTAACATCATATGCTGCCACAGCAGTTGAGAACTTTTCACCTTCTTACAATGAGCCTTACGCAAGCCAGTTACTAACATAACCAAATTTCATGCACCCTGTTCATAGATGCTCCTTCTCCTCGCTGCAAACTTCCATTCACTGTGCTTGCACTGCCACCAGTGGCAAGTGCAGAGCGCCTCTGAGCTCCCGACTGGGAGAGGGTGCAGTCCCACGGCCAGGACAGGACCTGGATGTTCTGCAACCCTCCTTCCACAGAAAACTCGGAATCTTGCTTCTCAGCAACATTATTTTATGCACGTTCTTGCTGCAGGAACTATACAGTATTACTATTTATAGGGCTAAGCCATACCTATTTTTATTTATGCAATGTCACAAATTTATGTTCAACAGAAGCTTGATTTTTGGATGTCCCAGTGACGATGCATTTCCATTACTTTGAACTAGCTTCACCTTTCCGCTTTGCTTCCCTTTCAGGTTTCCATTTCAAATAATAAGAACACCATCAATGTCACACCTCCGCACCTGCATATTTGAACATGGAACTGCACAACACTTGAAAGGGATTTGAAAGGAAAGGCTTTGTGGAGGCTTTCACCTGGTAATCAGTTTAAGTGACATACTGATTCTGGGATCTCCAAATCCAGAGCGAGCATGGATAAACAACTCAAAGGAAGAATCTGTCTCCTGGACATCTCTCTGCAGACTGCAAGATACACCATGTATTCAAACCCATTATTAGCCTTCCCCCGGAGACCCCAGTCCGAAAAGCAAACAAGACTCAGCTCCTAAAGCCAAAAGAGATCGGATGTGCAGGGCTTGGCTGGTCATAGCTGTGCCGTCTAGCTGCTGTGTCCAGCCAGCTGTCCCTGCGGGTACCGCAGAGTCACCGCAGCTGGAAGTAATGCAGCTCAGCCCAGAGAAAGAGGAAAGCTTGCTTCTACTTGTGTAACTAATGGAGGGACACAAGCAGACATACCAGAGAGGATCCTGGGGAAGGTAGGAGAGACGGAAGACCTAATCAGGTTATTCATTCATGTGGCACCAAGCACATTACATTTTTTCTTCTCTCCCGAAACATCCTTAGCCTTGAGGCCACACCCATCTCGCACACAACTGCTCCCCGAGAAGTACTTCCCCTCCCAGGCTGTATTGCTTTAGCAGCAGTGTTTCTAACAGCTCTGCAAGACCATTACAGTCACACTTCTGAAATACACTTCAAAAAATAAGGATGGGCCACTTCACGCTGATCTGAAAGGTGACAAGCGACCTCCATTAGTCTGGAAGCACCTCTAGAGAAAATTATGCTTTATTACAGTGAATCAAGCAGGAACAAAACATGTCTGACAACATAATATTTAAATACAGACAATATATTCTGGTTGTTAATCACCATGCTATTTTCTGAACATTTTGTTTCAGCTCCTGCATACACCACAGGTTGTTTGACCTTCTGCAAGTCCCTTTGTCCCCCTACCATTAATAAGAGTACAAAATATGTATTTATCTTCATGCTCACAACTCAAACACAGCCAAATAGGTTTTTATTTGAACTTTCCAGATCAATTCACCTTTAGAATAAAACAATTTAGCTTAGAAGGGAGATTTCTGAAGAACTTGTTTATATGTAAACTAAAAAGAGTGTTTTCAGACGGAGTGTCCAGCTCAGGGTTTAGTTAAGCATGGCTTACACGACACACTTACAGGCTGTCTACAGACAAAGCCAAGTTTTGCAGATTCATCACCGCCCTATTAGTCATTATTTCACTGTAAATGAACCCCCTACTTGAGACATCAACAAAAATAATTTGTTCAGTGCAAAAAGTACTTGTTGCAAACAATTGTTAAATGGTATCCTTTCTCCTACTGCAATCAGTTTTCAAATACTTTTGAGGATTACATGTATTTTGTATTTCTGCCTAAATATCTAGTATGCTTTTGAAAGCATCCCTCAGGGCTGAGCTAATAAAGAAAACAACATACATAGAGAGAACTGTCATTATTACAGGGTCAAACACTAATGCATTCTTTACTCAAGAGATTGCAAATTATACTTCCATGTGAGCAAGAGAAATCTTGTTCCCAAATCAATGAATAGTGCCACGTTATCTACAAATAAATTACTAGTCCTGAAAAGATTTTAGATAGTTTATCATTGCCTTGTAAGCATGAACCAAAGATAACCAAACAACCTGTTGGCAGAACAACCTAAAGTAATTCTCTCATACTTGCTCTGACACAGGGAGTGAAGCAACTTGAATGTGGACCAAATTCCTTGCTCGCGTCTTGTGCATCCTCTCTCAAATGCAGCAGCACAGAGGGCATCTTTTATGACTTATATTCAAGTAGGGTCTTATATGGGGCCTCGAATAAGCTTGCCAGTCTCAAACACAACATTTCTGTCAAAAACTGTAGTCAAATCTATTCAGAAGACAAAAGAGTACTTTTCCGTAACTAGACAAGAGCCCTTTGTTTAGCCACTGAGCCTTACTAAAGCCTGTAATTCTTTGCCATAAGGAAAATGTTTAAACTGGTCAATGGCAAAAGTCAATTTGGTGAGATAATGTAATTAACAAATGCCATCCAGATGCCTCTGCTTGATGTTTTATAAAGACAATTGGCCATGAAGAGCAGGGCAAACGGAGAGCCCTGCAAACAGCCGGCTGCTCCACAGGGAGCTCAACTGCTGCAGGGAGGAACAAGTTCTTCTCCAGCTCAGGATCCCCTGCCAAAACACCATGATCCCAACATGAACAAGAATGGCCGGCAGCTCTCCACCACCCTCTCTGGAGATTTTAGATTGTGGGGCTTCTCATAACTCACACCTCTGCTAGCCAAGAAATTAGGCTTTGACCTCTGCTAGTCATGAAACCAGGCCTTGATCTGGTCATCCTGAGATTACATTTAAGATTAGGACCACAGAGACTTAAATCCATCAAAACTTCAAACAAACCCAGCACTTACAGCTCATTCTCCAAAGTCCACCATCCTTATCCCATTAGCTACAGCAATTGCCTCAAACTTACCACAGAAGTATCATCTGCCCAAGAACCATAATCCCAGTACCTGACTTCAAACCCCAAAATATTTGCCCCAACTTGTTCCTGAAGACAAGGTTCTCATCTACTTCCTCGATAAGAATCTAGAAAAAAATGCAGAGAAAACATCTCTGCACTTCAGGCCTGAATATTAAGTCAGTTCCAATGCAGACCTTGAGGCTAAAATATTAAAAAGAGAAATTGCTTCAGTGTTTGATCTTGGGTCAAGAATCATCTGTCCTTTAATTTTTAAAAGATCAGCTAACCTGGGAGGGAAACCTACTCCCAGAAAGTGGCTCCTGACCACATCCAGAGAAGGGGCGGCTTCACTGCAGCACCAGCATTGTAATACCCGAGACTAGTGGCAAAACCTAGAGCTCTCCCAAATTTCCAGTGCATGGCAGTGCAGGCAGCTGTGGGATGGGAGCACCCAGATGTTCAGCCAGAGCAAGGGAAGCAGCCATGGCAGAAGCTGCTAGCCGATTCCAGGCACTGCCAAGCTACAAAAAGCAATGAGTGGCTCTTTATTAATTCTACAGTGAGAAGGAAAAGCTCACGAGTTGAGGAAGGGTGGAAATAAATTAAGACTAAAACATTTCCTACCGTTCTTTGGAACTTATTTGGCAATGCAGATTTAGCACACTTAGGAGATACATGCATGGCATATAAATCTGAAACGCCACCTACCTCTTCAGCCCTTCTTCTCTCTTCTCCCCTAATTACTATCTCCAAAGTCTAGCTGCATTTTTCATAA
Organism: Phalacrocorax carbo; assembly: GCF_963921805.1. NCBI lineage: Eukaryota > Metazoa > Chordata > Aves > Suliformes > Phalacrocoracidae > Phalacrocorax > Phalacrocorax carbo. Next base: position 25,673,514 of record NC_087514.1, read on the forward strand.
AAAACACAACATTTCTCCTCTCCAACACAGTATTAATTTTCCAAATTCCAAAAGCAAAGCAACCATTAGAAACAAATGCAGGAAAATTATAGCATCACACTTCTAAAATACTAAATATTTCTGAAAAATATACCAAATATTACCCTTGGATCATCCTTCAATAACTACATTTATGCCAACAAAACAGTCCTCAGATGCTTACAGAACAGAAAGACCACCCAGTTGATCTTGATGCTTCAGTGCTCTTTTTTACTGAAAACCTAAAAACCAACACCCCCCCCCATACACACTGTTGACATGAAGCAAAGTCTCCAAACTCCAGAAACCTCACTGAGGAAGAGGAGAGACACAATTAACCTTCTGTTAGGAGAGCTGCGCTATAACGCTGCGATACGCAGAACAACCTGCTAGCCAGCAAAGTTTCCCAGCACGCACTTGGGCTTGCAGAGAGGACTTGTCCGTCACACAAGCTCTGGAAAACCATTTGTCCCACTGCTGTGAATCAGGATGAAACGGAAAGGTTTATCAGCCTCTTCCAAATGGGAGCTGACAAGTACAGCTGGATACTTGGCACTGCTCTCTGGTGCTATTAAAATCAGCAAGAGCTGACTCCTGCTATCATCAGGACTGGACCCAACCTTTTAAAAGGCACATCAGGCCTCTCACTCACAGAGTTTGCCTTTTCTTTCCAGTGGGTTCATGTCTCTCTCTTTCCCTCTCCTAAATGCAAACCAGGAAGCCTTCAAGACAGCCAAAAAGCATATTTTTTGCCATTCAGGCAAGCTTGGGTGAATCCCCCATGTCCTTCCAGGCCCGCTGATGTTACCACACCCCACTCTAATCTGACGTCTCACCGCACACTGCGCTGATGGCAGCAAACCACCCCGCAAACCCTGGCTGCAATCCACCCACCAGCTTTGATGTGGGCAACTCTTGCCACTACGCACAGGTTGGCACAAACAGGTCGAGCTCCCCCTCGCCCTCTGCCTCCCCACCATGTTCCCAGACAGCTGCTCCCCCAGGGGAGGTGGCACGGTGCACCGGAGCGCATCTGCAGCGCAACAGCCCACATCAGGGCACACAGAGCACGCACCCAGCACCGACAAACCGCTCCCAGCTTCAGCGGCAGGTCTCGCTTCCAGTACTTCTTTAACATGGCTCTAACATCGCCTTGGTCCACCCCAATAAAGGGGTTTGTTGGTTACATGAAGCTAACACCGGGCACTCACTGCTTTGGGAAACAAAATCTCCTACTGCCTTCCCTTCCCCTTCTCAAAAAAACTCCCAAATAATTTACTTCATCAGAAAGATTTCTACCTTACAGCTTTGCCTAGGTAATAAAAATAAATAGCAGAATCAAACAGAAGAGAAGAAATTTAGAGCTAAAACTACTTGTCCGCACTCCAGAGAGCCAGCAGGTTTTTTTAAGCATCCATATAAAATTCCTCTTACGACCAGGACAGCCTTCTGTGCAGACGACAGATTTGGCATCTATCTTTTCCCAGAGACCAGTCCACAAAATCCTACCTTAAGGGAGTGCGTCATCACTGCCAGACAGCATAAGGAAAAAAAAAAGGGGGGGGGGGGTGTTAAGGAAAACACCCACCCTCCCTTTACTTTCCCAGTCTCTCCACAACTTTCTGGCAGCGGGGAGGGTACTGCCCCAGGGCCAGGCAGGCTCCCCCCGGCCGCGCTCTCCCCCTTGCCCCCCAAACCACGCTGCCCGGGTACACCCTGACAACCCACCTCACGCTGCCGCAGCGTGTTCATCCTAAGGCAAAAAAACCATAAAACTTCATGCTTTACTAATTACTGTGGCAGTTTAATAGTTACTACACTGCAGCTACTACTTACAGAGACAACTTCGTAATAACAGCATTTCTGTAAAATTAAAGTATATTGTACCTCGTTAGCCAAGGGTGTTTCTCAGTGCAGTTATACTTAGCGGAACCAGGAGTCAGTATTCTACACAACCCTTTTTAATTAGTCCTTAAGAAAAGCGTTTTGCAATTGTATCCTAAGAAATCCCTAACGATGAGCCAGATTTCACAAAGGCTGCGACTTGGGCTAATTTATACAATAGCTAGACAACTTCAAAAGTTAACCTGAGCTAGTGACATTATTTAGTTCAGTGGAGCAGCTCATTTTAATTGGATTAAATTGTCATTTTTTTTTTTAAATTTCATACTGAAACCTCAATTTATTATTTCCTAATATTTGCCCAAACACTGCAACCGTGCCATTTGCATGTCCCCTTCCCTCAAGACAATCTCAGTTCCACCGATGGAAAAGACTAAAACCCTCTGGCCAGCCTTCGCCAGCTCCGTCAGGCGAAAGGCTGGGAGCGCTCCGCCGGAGAGTGGCTTTTCCAGAGGTACAAATCCCGGCAACCGAGTTAATTGCATTAAGCAGAGGTCTCCGGTTAGCAAATACACTTGTGGCTCGGAAAAAAAAGTGTCAACAGCGGCATTATCCCTGCCCCTCGCAGCGCGCCCGTACGGGAAGGGCCGGCGGCAGGCTCGGGCTCCGCGGAGTCGGCACCGGCGGCCGGCCGGGAGGCGCGCAGCGCTGCGCACCCGCGCAAGGAGAGGCGCAGCACCGCGGCGCACCCGAAGGTTTTGGGGGGTCCTGAGCCGAGCAGCCGAGGCTAGTTACAGCTTCTTTTTTTTTTTTTTTTTTTTTTTTTTTTTTTTTTTTAGCAAGCGGCCGGGGCGGGTTGATTTTGCCAGGAGACGCTCCCGTCTCCAGCGCCGCAGGGCCGGGACGGGACCGGTACGAAGCCCCGCGGGACGCGGCGCCCCGAAGGCTCCCAGACCTAACGCCGCGCCGCCCCACGGGCAGCCCCCCGCACCCGGGGCTGCAGGGAAAGAGGCACCGGGGGGGGGCTCCGGGGCCGCCAGGCGACTGGGTCGTCGCGGCAAACTTCGGCTGAGGCTCGCTGGAGGGCGGCAGGGTGCTGCTCCGCTTGGCTTCGCGGGTTTTAAGAGATCTCTCTTTTTTGGGGGGAGGGGGGGGTCCCGCTGCTTGCAGAGCGATCAGCTATCAACAGATGCCCGCGCAAACCGGCCCGATGCCGCAGGGCAGGGCCGGCGCTAGGCAGAGGGAGCCGCGGCGGTCGCCCCCGTCCCGTCCCGTCCCGTCCCGTGCGTGTCCCCCCCACCCCCCCGCTCCCCACCCCTCCGCCCCGGCACTCACCGGCTGCCCGGAGGCGCAGGCCACGAAGCTGACGGTGAGCACCAGCCACACGCCCCGCATTATTCCCGCGGCGGCCGCCCGGGGCCGGGCACAAAGGAGAAACGGGGGAGCGGCGGCGCCCGGGGGGGCGCGGGGCAGGGCCGCGGGCGCCCTCCGGCCCGCCGCGCTCCTTCCGCTCCGCTCCGCGCTCCGCTCCGCCGCTGCCCGGCGGGACCGATGCTGCGCGGCGCTGGGGCGCCCGGGCTGCAGGCTCCGCGCTGCCGGCTCCGCCGCCCGCCCGCCCTCCTTCCTCCCTTCCCTCCCTCCTTCCCTCCGCCCCGAGTGCGCGGCGGCGGCGGCGCGGCTCCCAGTTAAACCCCGCAGAAATTCCTGCAGGATTACAACACAGATTGGCAGCTCCCCCAGCCAGTGGAAGGAGGCGGCGCGCCGCCGCCGGCGGCTCTCGCCCCTCGCAAATTCAAGCAACTTTCCCCCCCCCCCACCCCGCCCCCGTTCCTCCTCCGCCCCGGTCTCCCCTCTCTCGTCCTCTCCCCCCGCCAGTGGAAAACATGAGCAGCGCCGCGGGCCGGCAGAGCGAGGGCTGGCCCGGTATAAAAGCGGGGACGTGGAAAGGCTCCCGCTTTTTCAAGGGAAATCTGGCCGCCGCCGCCGCCTGTTTTTAGCGCTCGGCCGCCGGACTTCGCACCGCTGCTCCGCGCCACCCTCCCGAGTTCGCCCGGGTGGCGGCATCAAGTGTCGGGAAAAAACAGGACTGGGAGAGTTAAAAATCACGGGGAAGGGGGCTCTCCCAAGATCCCAGCCCATTTTGGATCCCTACTTGGCTTTCTGCCCCACGGTTTGATTTTTCGGACTTTCCCGACAAGAAGGCTAGAAACTTTTTGGGGGATGAGGGGATGGCAAGCAAGAGGGGGCTGCGATTTGCACCTAGTTACATGGATCTAGCAGCTATGCCTTCAAAATAAATATTGCAAGAATTGACAGCCCCAAGAATGCGTGCTCCAGAAGCCAAAACAAGAAGTCTTGCTATGACTAGTCCATGGTATTTCTCAACTGGGGAAAATGGTGGTATTGCAGAGTTTAGGAGCCTCAGCCTGATAAGCTCGCCTATGCCAGCATGTTTCCACTGCTGAACGTGTCCATATATTACATCAGTCATTGGACGTGGGAAAGGAGCAATAACCAGGAAAGCAAAATAGATCAGTCTCACTTGCAAACTACCACTTGTGGTTTAATCCAGAAGGCTGCAGGCAGGGTTTTACAGCCCGAGTCAAATGGTCACAAGGACTGTGATCGCTCCTTTTGTTTTAGCAAAACCTATCCCTCTTAGAGGACCCCGGCCTTGGAGGGGGCAAGGAGAGCACAGGGAGATTCCCCAGGCAGATGTTTTTCCTGGGCAGATGTTTTTCTACGCCCTTCGCCTTGCTTGCCCTGCGCTCTGTGGAGTGCTTCAGCCAGCGGGTGGTGTTGAGATCCCAAGCACCATTGGTTCTGCTCTGGTTGCCTTCTTGTCAAAACAGGAACATCATGTAAGAAAATAAGATCCAGTTAATTTGGCACAAGCAATCCCTCACCCCACTCACCACCTTCCCAGCCTCTTCCAAGCAAACGCGCATCCCTGGAGATCCCCAAGCAGTGTGGGTGCAGCGGCTGGCTCTGTGCTGGGAAGCAGCAGGACCCTTGGCCCCAGAGGAGGAGGTGGCCATGCCTGAACCGCTCTCGATGTGCGCAACCCAGTCCCAGGAACGTGATACCTCTCAAGAGTTACCACGCTTGCTATTTCTATATCCACCTTCCGGACATGCCGTGTCATTGATTTTTAAGCTGTATTCCCCGCTTAAGTCTTATCAGTTTTTAAATGGCCTGCTCCTCGTGGCTGTCACACACAGACTGTTTAATGTATTCCTTATATTAAACAGATTGTTTAATATAATACCTTTCCTTCAAAATATGTCACAAATCCTTAGGACCCAATTCCACGTATCCCCTTCCTTGGTAGGCAGCAGGATTGCCATCCAATTAAGCAACAATTTCAGCACTATTTGATGTGGGTGAGTCAAGTGCAGTGAAGCAAAGGGAGGAAAACTCCAGTTGGGCCAAATCTGTAAGACCTCACATAGGCACGGGGTCTTACAGGCACCCCTGTCTGCAGGGGTGGGAGAGATAAAGAGGTTGCCCCAAGTCAAAGCTGAAACCAGAAATAGCATTCCTTATGTTGGCAGGATCCTTAACAGCAGGAAAACAGAACGCCATATTAGAAACAAATAACATAAAAGAGTAAATGTGAAGACAGAGAAGCTGAGTACCGGAAGCATCCTAAGGGTTGTCAGACACCAAGGAGCAGATGATTTACTACAGTAGGGTATTTTTTTAGCATTCAGACCTTTCAGGCACATCTTTAATAAATAAACCAAGTTCACCTTTTCTTTCATGTTACAATCCGTGACTATCAGGGATTTACGTACTCAGTAGAATCTATCAAAGACCAAAATATTATCTGGAACAAGCTAAAGGAAGGCCTTCCTCAGGCAAAGACTGCAGCAGCTAATAGGCTCCTCATGGACCACGAGTGCCCGTGTGGGCAGTGCCCATGAAGGACTCGGGGCTAAGATCTGCAAAACCTCCAAATGCCTACACACATCCTTAAACCGGTGCAGGGGCAATCTCTGACACCAAGCGCAAAGCTAAGCACGCACACTAATACTAGAAGGAGCAGAGCTGAAGACCAGAAGCCAGATGGATGATTTGGAAGGACAGAAATGAGCATGAGGAGGAAAAAAGAGAAAATAAATAACCCTTGTAGGTCACAGAAATAACAAAAGATTGTCTCGTGACCCACTTGCTGCCTCCCCACACTCCCGAGCCCTCCGGCTGGGAGCACCGTGCTGTGGTAGAAGCATTTCCACACGTGGTCCCATGCAGAACACCTGTCCTACCTTAGCACAACCAAGTGCTCCGGCACCTCCTCCTCTTGTCACCCTGATTTTATAGGGACAGAGGCAAGTGGAAAGGCCAGCATGAAGCTGAAACCAAGTGTTTTTAACCCAAAGGAATTATGTAACAAGAACTGCAACAAGAGGGTAATTGGAGGCAGGCAATGAGACAGAGCTGCCAAGAAAAAGCTGCAGGCCTGAGTGTTTCTGATGCAGACCATCAGGCAGCAATCGCTGCGCTGCCTTTGTGCCACCCTGAGTCCCTCCAACCCTCTGACAGGCATCGGCCACCCACTCACAACCCCGATGTTGAGTCAAATGAGGCTGGAGTGGGATTAAGGTGGGATTAAGGGACAAAATTCACCGAAGGCTGTTTTTTTTTACAAAATCTGTTATATTCTGGAACAATGTGAGAGGACCTTGCATGTAGCATGTGCGATGTGATATCAATGACAGAAAAGTCCCATCTAAATATTCACCACGTTTGGAAATTCAGCTCTGGTCTCTCGTAGGGGGAAATAAACCTGCTGGATTTGTAGCCTGTGTTCCTGGCTCTGCCTCATTTGCACTGAGCAGTCAAAGCACCGAGTGACTTCACACAAACACAAACATTTCTAGAGCTGAGAGTACTGCAGAGCACAGACAGGGCCCTTTTAGTGGGATGTGTCATGGAGTCACTGGCATTTTAGGGAAGACTTGTGGTCAGAAAGAGATGGAAGCTGTGCAAAAAGCAAGTTCGGAAATCTTTGGAAAAAGATTTCCAGCCTATGGCTGCCAAGGCATCATTAAGGGTAAGTGTGCTTAACAAGTTCCCGAGTGCTTCGCAAGCATTCATTTCTGCGTGGCCAAGTCCTCCAGGTGACTTGCATAACAGGCAGGGCTAAGGAGAGAGATCTACATGGGGAGGAGAGCTCCTAATAATGCCATTTCTCCATTAAGATTTGGCCAGTAATACAAGGCACGATAGAGAACGCTTGGCCCAAAGCACCGAAGAACACAGCAAAACCCTAAGCCTCACGCTGCAGTCAAGCTGGGGATGAGGTGGTGTTGGCTGGAGCTGATGTTTGTTGTATAAATGATTGGTGGCTCTATGTGCCAAGGATGGGATAGCCTTGGCATCGCATTCAAAGGTCATAAGAGATGGCAAATTTCCCCCAATAACTTATACAAAAAGGAGCAGAACATGTGAAAAGGAAGAAAGCAGCTGACATTAAATCTGTTTGAACCCATGCTGGCAATGATCTGAAATAAACTTGCTAAAATATGTCAGTAGGACAATTCAGAGTGAGATTTATTGTTACATTCCCAAACTCCCAAATTTTATGCTTCTAGTTTAAGAGTAACAGAACTAACCATCTCTTCTATAAAAATGTCTCACTAAATATTTGCAAGTGCAGTCATGTTAATTTCTATATTATAATTTGAATTCAGGGATGTGGCAGGATGGGACCAGTGCTCATGGGGCCATTGAACCACAGGGGAGGAGGCAGCAATATTTGGTAACATGCCACTGAATGGTTCTTTTCTGCATCAGTTCTTACCCATTTAATTATATGAACACACATGGTTCTTCAACAGGCTTTTGTTCCAAGGATACCTCTTCTAAGCATCCCCGAAATACCCTGGGACATCTTTGTTTCTCTTAATTCAAAGGCCTCTTTGGCTGTGCAAATTCTGAATCATAGCCTTATGCAGGTTATTTATTTTTTATTCCATCTATCTGTTGATTTTGGTTAGATATGATATCCAAAATACATCTGCACAGAACTGGGCGCTCCCTGATAGCTGAAACAACAGCATGGCAGGAGCTAAGGGCACCGTTAAGTAACCAGGGCTTGTTGTGTCTGCCGTGGCACCGCCGGGGCCATACGGTTGGACTGTACATGGTTTATAAGGTGATTTATAATGCTGGGCTTTATATGAATGCCACAGAAAGTCTGAGCTTGGCCTGCCGGGCAACAACTGGCAACAGAAAACTTGCAGCAAACAAAACTTCTTTATTCATTTTCTGTGGAAAAGAATAGTGGTAGGGAGGCCTAATAAAGAAGAAAATAAAAAGCTGGCATTACAGGCAGAGTGCAAGCAGCAACCTCCTAAGAGATAATCAGTCCAGGAGCAGCCTGAAAATGGAGCTGGTTTGTGTTTGTCATTGTGCCGCAAAAGCAGTGAATACCAATGCAAAGACATGGAGAGATAAATCTAGTCTGGGGGTTTCACTCCAGCGATGGCTGTAGAGGGGGATGGTGGAGGTGGGGTGGGGGGGGAGGGGGGGATCTGACATAATCTGCTCGGTGAGAATGGTGTTAGCAGCTTTCCAGAAGAGTTATGTTCATAAGGTTGTGACCCCCACCTAGAGGGGGACTTCTGAACCAGTCACTCATCCAGATTCAAAGATGGCCTTTACACCTGGCATTAAAGTCCAGCTTTGGCAGTGCTCCTACAGCAGGTCTCATCCCTGCTATTCAGCAAGCTGCTGAAGCTTTTAAATGTGGAATACGTGCCTCCAGTGCCTCACTGATTTGAGGGTCTCTTTTCCAGGGGAGATGCCTACCAAGCACCGTAAGCAAAGCGAATGACACAATACTGACAGCTAGGACCACTGAATATTATGAAACTTGGCCAAAGAAACATTATATTCCCAGCTTTGGCTCTGGATGTTAATTGACATATGAAATTCAGTGTCACTTCGTGCTGGCCTCCTGAACAGGGTAAAATTTACCACTCTCATTCTAGCCAATGCTATTGCACTTTCTTTTTTTCTATTAGGACAAAGTGTACCTTTAAAATACAAAAGATAATTCTTTATCTCTGAAAGTTTCATTTAGAGCCATGGCTCAATATTTGCCTAAGACATTTGCATACCTGGAATTGTCTCATACATGATGATCCCTGCAAATTAAATGCATTGTTGATTTAGTTTATTATCCCAAAAGATGATATCGTGGTTAAGGTTTGTATGTGGTACATCAGGAGAAAAATACAGAAGGGTTGAATTGAAATAGATTTTAATTCTGCCAGGTATACTGCTGAAGTTAATGAAAGTCAGACATACATTTGGCTGCTGTTGCTAACTGAATAATACAAGTAATAACAGAGGCATCTATTCAATTTCTGATGAACATGAGTAATTTCCATTATCTTAAAATGTGTAGGAGTTATGAATTGTAGCTGCAGAGATTGCCCAACACTTTTTCATTATTATATCTTGTTGTCAGTTGCTTATACATTTGCCAAAGTTTAATGCATCAAGCTGAAATTTCCTATGCTGGGTATCAGCCTCTGGCTGACTTTATTTGTTTCGGTTTATTTTTGTTTTGCAAGTATTATCAAGAATGGTGCATCTGTATCCAAGAGCAAGGTTAGGAGAAAGTATGTTATTTTGTCTATGGTAAGACTAATTCCTTCAAACATTTATCTGAGAAAATGTTTTACCTCCGTGCATGGAAGCAAAGAGCAAAAATTTGGCAAAAGGCATCAACCAAACACCAGAAATTTGCTTTCCAACACATTTGGGAAATCATTCCCAAATTTGGACCATGTCTAAGCATTACTGTCTTTGCAGTTTGTACATGCTCGGTAGACACTTGTTAAATTCTGACATCTAAAAATCCCATCTAGGCCGGGCATGTTCCAGCTCAGAGCCACAGAAATCTCTCTGTGGTTGGTCTCCAAATAAAAGGGCTGGCTGTAGATTTCCTCTCGGCACTTGCGAGACAAGGTCTGCTGTGTGTGCCTGTGGAGCGAGGGGGAAGAGAAGGGAATTTGCTTTACTCATGGAGGAGTAAAGAGGGGGGCAGTGGTTGTAAGAGTTGGAGAGTGAGGAGGAAGAGGGGGGATATGGGGAGGGAGCAGCACAGTGGGAGAAGGACAAGAGCGATGGTGGAGGAAGGCGTTGGCACAGAGGGGCAAGCGCTAGGGCATCAGACCCACGGTCGGTGATATCTGCAGGGGCAGCGAGGGAGGAAAGCAGGGTGATGCAGTGCCTGGGGTGGCTGGGAGAAGAAGGGGAGGGAGACGGTCCTGCCAAAGGCAGGGTGGTAACTGCCCATCGTTGGGCAACTGCAGTTCTTCTCCAGACCTCGAAATTACCACTGCCAGACATAAGGCTCCACGTTCCTCTGCTGTCAGCAAATAGTGATGGAAAGGTGTTTGTCTGCCCCAACACTCTGCATTGGCTGATCAGCATAAATAATAGGCTGTGTAGTGGGAGATAATGTTGTCAGTTAGATCCATGCAGCGTTTTGTTGCCGAAGTTGAAAGCTACGGAGACAATGACAAAGACGACTGTAATTAAAGATCATATCTTAAGGCATTAGCCGCAAGGACAACCTTAATTCTGATATTTCTCAACTCCGAGCACTTTGCTTTGTAGCTTAAGTGTTTTTATAGCAAAGTTTTTTTAATGTTAGTCTTAAAATCTAACGTATAAGATGTCACACTTGGATTAACTGATTTCTGTTGTCTGGCCCTGGAAATCTGTACCCATATGAGTAATGCTTACACACATGAAAAAATCACTGGAATTAATTGACACCACTTATCAACTCCTAACTCATGGGAGTAAACAGATACTGCAGGATTTGACCATATAATATACTGAGCGTGCTAAAGTTAGTCCAGATTGGTGTATAATTGATGAAAGTATCTTAAAACAGTATCTTCTATCTCTTGCCTGCTCATACTTTATTCTTCAGATATGAGTATATAAATATATTTAAAATAAACATATATTCCAACAGCAAGTGAGCATCTGGCTGTGCCAAGCCTTATCACAGCTACTTGGGTTTTTTTGCATTTCTGTTTCTCTCTCTGTTGGTGGTGTTTTTACCTTCTCAGGATGGAATTGGATCTGGAGCCAAAAGAACAACCCAAAAAAAGCTGTGTCCAGGTCATACATGTTTCAGTGTGTTTATTTCAATCTCAGGATATACATCCTGTGAGCATCAAAACAAATTAGTCTGCAGTACAAGGAGAGTCTGTGGTCTGACTGTTTCTAAGAGAAAATGCAGCTGGACTTTTCATGCTAGAGAAGAAGCTTCATTTTCATGTTACAAGCTTTTCTTTTTTTTGAGTGTAATTGCAAACTCATCAGCTATGTAGAAGATGCTGCTTATTAAAGGTGGAATGAAATAATGGCCAGTGGCCCTCAGTGCTTGTATAGCAGTTCCTGAGGGAAGCCTGACACCCAGATGAGGAGAAGAGCCACCTATCACCACAAGATGACAAGGTGTGGGGGCTTCCCCTGGCTGGATCTTCCCTCATTTGGGATTTCTGAAATCAAAGGCTAGTACACACATTCTCATTAATGACCAGCTTCCTAATGATAGTAAAGTGGGAATTATGCAGGGCTGCAAGCAAAGGACAGATTCTGAATGAGAGAAAATGAGTTCAAAGCACGTGATTAAATAGTGGTAGGCTTAAGGTCTTAATTCTTCTCTCACACTATGCGAAGTAGGAGTAACTCATTTGTAGTCAGTGAAGCTACAGAGATGTAAAATGGCATCAGAGGAGAATCAGGCCATTGCTCTGTGCAAAACTCACTGATAAGACATTAATTACTAAAGAGAAAATGCCATCAAAAGGATTTTAAATGCTTTGCAGAACTCAGGAGACAAACTCATTAAATGCTATGTTGTACAGGGAATTAGTTCCAAATTTGTGAATGCAGAGAAGGCGAATGCAGCACTACAGATAAATGGATGATCATTTTGAAAGCCTTCTTCCGAAGGCCTGCTTTCTTTTGGAGGGGGAGCCAACCCTACACATTATATCCAGAGATGTGAAACAATTCCAGATAAAATAAATCACCCTGAACCTTGGTCCATCTCACACACTGAATCCCAGCCAACTGCAGTTGTTTAAGGTTTGTAAAAGTTCACTGGACTCTGTTTCCTGCCCAGCCTGTCTCCCCTTCCTCCCCTCCACTCCCAGCTCTCGTCTTAGGTCAAGCCAGGCTTGGAAGCAGAAAACCTAAACACCAGTCTGACAGCATCATGTGCGGTCTTTCTAACTGAACACCCAGTTAAAGCGCTAGAAACCTCACTGGGTGAAATCCCAGCTCCAGTGATATGATAAAATTCTCATTTGACCTCTCCAAGGGCAAGTTTTTACCCTCACCCTCAGGATAATCCCCATACAGTTTTGCAGACCCCAGTTGCTGAGATATGGTGACCAAGTATTTGAAGCTTCTGATGTCTTTTTTGAACAAGAGCCCCGAGCAGTTAACCCTCCATCACATCCACCATGGAGGAGATGAAGTTTATTAATATACAAGGAAGAAGAGCAGAGGAGTTATCACTGAGAAGTGCAAGCATGACCACATCACAAGACACAGTGCTCTGTGCCCCCGCCACCACATGTCGTGTCCTGCTGGGGGACCCTAGATGTTGAGGCTGCCAGTCCCAGCATCCTGGGGATCTTGAAGGCACATTTTTGCCCCAGGACTGAACAGTGATAAGCAGGATGAATAACTGCCCCATCTGCCCTTGCTCAGGGCATGGACAAAAGCCCTGCATCAAGACACCAGGAGCCAGGCTTCTCAGGGCTGAGGTCCATCAGGCTGTGTGATGGGATGTGGGAAGCAGGACAAGAAGGTGCACGTGTCAAATGAGCCAGGGGCAAGGTGGGTATGCCAGGTGAATATGTCCTTAACACATGACTTGTGTGCAACACTGTCCTGTAACCTGGTGGGGTGACTGCGTTCCTGTCACAGGATCTGTGTGAAGGAGAGTCCTTTTGAATGTTCCCTACATCCCAGCTTTTTCTTGTCACTGTTGTTCAAACCTAGCCACTCGAAGCGGGAGAAGGTTCAGACTATGTCATTGGCGTCATTGCGTACTGATCACATGTTGGGACTGGTGGCAGGAGCTCAAAAGGATTATTCACAGTCCCTCAAGCTGCCAAAGAGGCCATCCACGGCAGAGCGGCCAGAGTGGTTCCCTGGCTCACGGGAGGATGCGTCTGCCAGGACAGCAATGGCCTTGGGTATAGGATGCATCTGCCAGGACAGCAATGTCCTTGGCTACAGGACTTGCCTTGTCATCCCCATCCAGCCCTGGACACCTGCAGTTCAGAGTCCTGGGTGCCAAGAAGATTGACAGGTACCTAGCCATGGTCAAAGCAGTCATGATAACAGTCTCACTCCTCAAAACAGGGGCAAGTTGTGCATTGGCCACAGACTGCCCCAATTATGTGTCTCAGTGGACGGTGCTGCTGCCTCATAGATATCATTTCCAGCTCAAGTGACACAGCGAGGCTGTCACCTTTCCCTTGCACACTGGGCTGGATGCTCTTCTGCTACCAGATAATTCAGGCTTCTCCTGCCCATGCAGTTCTTGTGTTTTCACAGTTTGGCTGAACTTGGTTAGAGTGTTGCAGCTATCAATCCTGTGGTATAATTCTGGGCAATAGTGCAGATGATACACCTGCAGAGTTTTTTGGACCTTTCCTCCTCCAGTCAAAGAGATTGAGTCTGATCAAGTGAGTGTGACCACAGAGGGGTGTGGGCAGCGTCACCAGAGGTGCAACATCTTAGACACAAAACAAGAATGACCTGGAGGGTGTCCAGCTGCACAGTTTGAGGAGGATAGAGGTTTTGGTTGTCCTGTTACAGTGGCAGTGGTAGCTGTGAGCACCCCTGTGCCAGACTGTGTTGCTCATCTAGGTGGTACATGCCCAGGCAGGCTGACCGCAGGTGATTGAGATCATGGGCAGCAGGGAAGTGTGCGCCATTGAATAGAGAGATGTACAACAGGAGGTCCTTCAATGCAGGTAACCACTGTCTACCTGGGGCACATCTGACCTGCCCTGTGCTGTGTGTGATCCCCCAGAGGCAGCAAGAATACATGGTCATGGATCGGGGAAGAACCTAGAGAAGGTGTGAGCCAGAGGAACTACCCAACGGTTCTGGGCAGGACCAGAAGTCAAGACAGGTCAGGAAAAGTCTTAGAAGCAGCCGCAATGGGTTTATGTCAGTAACAGTTGGATTAATTGCAAGCACTGCCTAGAGCAGTAGATCATCGTGCTAACCCTCAGCTCCAAGGCTAGCCAGGAGACTGTCCTTACTCAGCAGCAGGTCAATGATGGGTGAACCCTAGTAGAAAGAGCGCCTGTCTTTGTGAGTGATATATTTTGAATCCAAATCTACATGAGATTCTTTTAGTAATAAATTAATACTCAATTGGGGAAAATCTTAGAGATCTGCTTTTACTGTGTTTGCAAAGACATCTTTTCAAAGCTGGCCAAAAACTGGATTAATAGTACGAAATAAAAAAGGATTAAAACAGCCAACATCAAAGTCGCGGCTGCACTGCTGCACTGTCCCATCACTGGGCATCAGCTTGCTGGAACTGTGTCTGTTCCAGTGTTTTGTTAAAATACTGCATTGGGAACAGTAATTAAACAGATTCTGATGATGGTTTTTAACACATGCCAGCTGGCTCCCAGCCAGTGTCGAAGCAAAAACATTGTGCAAACTCATGGTCAATGATGACTTTGATCTTTGAAGGGCTTTGTAGTGGCGGAAGGAAATGGGAGGATAGGAGGGAGGGAGAAGGGTGCAAGCAGTGGAGAGAAAAAAAGAGTAACATGCACTAAAGTGGGAATTATGTCCTGCACCTTGACAAGGGCGGTGGGTGCTTTCTTCCTTCCCTGCTTCCTTTTTGTAAGGCAGTAGCCACAGTCATAAACATTATCGTAAAGTCTCAGTATTCTTAATGGCAACCCATATGAGTAACAGAAGTCCCTTGAATATTCCCACGTGTGTGTCATTGAGATTGCACAGTGAGTGACTCCCTCTGTGTGCTGGATTGCAGTAGCTGGCCCTGCAGCGTATTAATGTGCAATGGACACTGGGAAGTGTTGGAGTCCTTCAGGACAGAACCTGGGGCAAAGGTGAAAACGAGGTCTTCTGTGGCCAAGAAAATTGTAAACACGTATGCTATTCAAATTATCTGCCTAGACGTTTCCTGAGATGCTACAACAGCTCTTCAGGCACAAGGAGAATTGTTGCTTCTGTCCAACAAGGTCCTCTGTTTAGATGTTGAATGAACAAGGATCAGGGAAAAAGGACAACCTCAAATGGCAAGAACGAGAAGAGAGGCATGTCTCTACAGTTCTGAACAGTTAGCTAGTTTAAACTCAGTAAGACTTTCCCAGGTTAACTGTTAGCAATGGGCACGAAGAAGGAGAATCACATTGTTCCTTATAAGCCTTAGAGATATGCAGATGGTTTAGGTAGATGATCTTGCTGATTTCCAGGTGTAATGCTAGCTGTGCCTTGGTCAGCAATGAGCCTGTGTTCCTGAGCTGTCCTGGAGGGCTCTGAATATTGGTGTGCTCTCTCTCAAGTGAACCTTACTTCAGAGATTGCAGCTGCTTTTACTCTAATATTCTTATGAAATTCTTCACAGAAGCAGGATTGGCTTGACAGTACAAGCTGCAATGCTTCTGTAGTAGCACAGGAAAACTGGAAAACCTTGCAAATATCTTCACATTAAAAAAAAATCTTTATTTCCCTTCCAAATTCTTCGCTAATCTTAGATGATGACACTTGTGATTTTTCCCTCTTTCTTCTTTTCTGTAATGAACAACATTTTAAATTCATTAACTTCCAACTCTGGAAGGACACATTTAGCAGCCATGGGGGTTTGGTGCGACTCCTAAGTATTTCAAAGAATAAAGTCCTTAATGAGTTCTCCTGTGCTTTTGCATGCACAAAAGATGCTGTCAGTGAGAATAACCTTTATTTTAGTTCAAGGGCTCCAGCAGACAGCTGAGTTAAGTAACTAACCTTGCATCAGCCGAGCTCCTGTAGATGTCAATAATCATCTATGTGCACTCCTCACCTGCTCTAATTGCAAGGTGAGGCAACTCAGCATGAACTCTGTTGGGAGCGTTTTAAGCTAAAGCGTTTCCTCCACAACTGAATGACAGTAGTTCAGTTTTGTATTTGAGCCACGAAAAAAAGCAATAAGCTGGAAAAGATAAGTATGTTGTTTACAGGATAGCGTCTGGCCCCACTGCGAGGAGACCTTGAACTGGAATGTAAGTACAAGCAATCTGTGAATCAGTCTTGCCTTTTATACCAGTCAGGTCCTCTGTGTGGACATATTTAATTGATTTACAACTGACTAATAGCAAAGAAATTGATGTAAATCAGTTCTAAAGCAATTCAAGTGTGCACAATGTAGCTCATCCTCTTAATTAAAATCCTGTTAATTAATGAAGTTTTTGTGTTCATACAGAACATATTGCAAAGTTCTTTAGATAGTACACCTTGAGCTCTAACAGCAAAAGTGGCCATGGCATTGAATACCCCAGCAATAGGCAGAAGTACAAAGACCATGCCCAAAAAAAAGATCCTGGCAATTATGTCCACCATGGCCTTAAGGTAAGAAAATTTCCTGTATGTTTCTTCAATGCTCCTCACATATTTTCAGCATCCTTGCTTTTTGAGTTTGTTTGGATACTGAGGCAGGCTTGCGGAGATGTGCTAAAGAAGGGCAGCAAGAACTCAGAGGTTCTCCCTCAACATAAAGGAGACCCTCCTGCACGTACCTACTTCGTCTCCCTGTTGGCTTGCAGGAAAGAGATCCAAAATCACAGCAGGCCTAACTAAAACGCACAGTCCCTTGGTCATTATTTTAGTGCCATGACAAAATCCTTGTTCAAAAAACTGGGAACGAAGAACAGCTCTTGGTGCTGCAGCAGGAAGGACCGAAGCAGGTCGGCAGCCACTGCTGCAGGAGCAGCCTCTTCCCGCAGAGCTCCCAAGTCAGCAGCCACCAGTGCTGCTGGGCTCCAGCATAGGACAACACCCCTGAATTGCCCCAACCCCATGAGGATGGAGCCAGGAGCCAGGCCTGCAGCCCAACCAAAGCAGTAGCTCTGCATCAGAGGGTGCGTCGGTGCCTCTGTCCCGGCGCTGCCTGCTCCCAGGAAGCTGCTCCCAGCACTGTGGGGAGCCACTGCTGCTGCAAGGCTGCGCTGCAGCGGAAATATTTGCCATGTGCGTTTTTAATTGGATTTTTTTCCAGATGAATAGACGCATGTATACACACAGAGATGATAATGCTAAATAACTACCTTACAGGTCATTGATTAGCCTCACCTTTCACAGATACATGTAGAACTTAGAGCTTTTACAGTAACACAGGAGCCGGTAATAAATACTACATCCTATCCTATGATGGGCACCGGCACTGACTGCAGTAGAACAGCTGCCATCATCAGTACTTACTGCACACGCTCTTTTGCAAATGAGCCTCGACCTGAAAATAAAAGGATTGCATCTGACTCCTAGAGACGCCAACAGCAGCTTCAATGGCTTGGGACTGCAAGTGGCTCAGTCATGGTGTGGAGGGGCATTTGTAGACATTCATTAATCCAGAGCTCCTTTACTACAGAAACGTGTATTTTTGCTAAGTGAAGATAGTAAGGCAGGAGATCTTGGTTGTAATCAAAGACTTGTTTATTGTAAATGCAAAAGGGAAACAAAGCCAAGATAACTGATCTTCTACAGCCATGTCCAGGGAAGTCACTCTCACACCAGCCAGCCCTGGGGGACGGAGGGAGGGCCTCGTACCTGAGCAGAAGTACAAGGACAGTTGTGCTGCTCGTAGGCAGGCGAGGCAAAGTGTCACCCTGGAAGAGTGTGCATGGCACAGGCAGGGGAGTGACATGCACACGGGGTTTAAAATTGTCTTGTCGCAAGACCTCAGCACCAGACTGGGAGCGCTGATCTCATGCCTCTGCTCTGCCAGGAGCACCTAGTATGAGGCTGAGCCTTCAGGTAGCTCAGCTGCAGGTGGCAAGAGCAGGGGTGGGAGCACTTCTCCACTGCACAGGAAGAAATTGGGACAGCTCGCTGAAGACCGGGAGGCTGTCACATAGCAGGAGCAATTCAGACACAATAAATATATCCATGCTTTGCTGGAAGGCCCAATATTTAGGGCACTTGAAAATGTTGTCCTGTGTAATTAAAGACTCACCTCTGCATCCCAGTGGAGAGCTAGGCAAAGCCCGGTAAGGGTAGCATTTCATTATGAGCTTTCCTTACTTAGTTAAGTATTATTTTCCAAAATACCTGATGAAACTAAAGCCACTATTTTCCTTGGAAAACCAGATTACTGCCACCCTTATTCTTCTGGGCTGCTGCTCTGTCCATGTGAAAGGGAGTTCCTAGGAGATATTTAGTCACAGATTAAACAGACCTTGCTTCTTCAGTTGAGTTTGATGGCTCACAAAAAGTTACTCCTCCCTTAATGAGCCCCTGGGGATCCAGTTGTATATTTTTTCAAGATCTGTGATGCACATATGTATCTATCTGGCATCCTCCCAGATCTTTTCAAAGATAAAATGTGAGATGAACATCTGGTTCACACTATTACAATCTTTATTAAACACTAATTTCTCTTCCAGAAAAGCACCATCTGCCACAGCTCCAGCCCTTACTTTTCTAACATGGATTTTTCTTCAGAAGTACACAATGAAATAAACCTTCACCAGTTATAGTCCCCAGAATTTCCTGAGATGAAAAAGCACAGTGACAGTAGTAGGATCCAAGAGCTGATTTGCTTCAAAAATCTTATGTTATTATTTAACTCAGTAAGAAACCATAGTATCAAGGATACTAGCTCCACTTCACATTACGAAGAGTTCACTTAAGCATTTTGATAAATCCACTTTTGAAGAATTTGATACTTTTTCAGCAGCTTAGAGTGCTGCAACTTCAAGCCTTGGTAGTCAAGGTGCGGATTTTTCAAAATCTCCCTTGCTTCTCACAAAAGTTTTGGAAAAGGGAGAGAGCTTGTTATAGATATGTAGAAAGTTAATTTTCATGCCAGTTAAGTCCCTGTCTTTATGACCTCTGTTCTTAAAAGCCAGGGGAGAAAGCACCTCTGAGCTGTCATCTGCTTGCCTCCTTCAGAGGCAATAGGATTCCCCATGTTTCCCGTGGTCGGGGCACAGTCCTGAGTCACTCATGTCTTTTACATGACATTTGGAGATTCACCTCATCCTGCTCGGGAGCTTGAGTGTCTAAAAGGATTATAGTCTCCTGGGCTCTTAGGCCCTTATTCTTGCCCATTACTAAAGCAAATTTAAATAAATGCTATTAAGAGGCTAAATTCAATTTGCTGTCTCTTGGTGTTCCAGCATCACATCAATAAGAAGCTGTGTGCACATCACGCTGTGCCTGAGGAGCACTGTACAACCGATGCCTTCAAAGGGCTTTGTGAAGTGCTGAGTCCTTAATGTCGTGGCATTGGGCAGCAGCAGTGCATGACCCCAACCCCTGCAGTCAGTCCTGCCTGGAGAAGACAAGGCTGAATTACCACATTTAGCCTGATTTCAAACCCTTGCAGGTACTGGCAGCTAAAGAGCTTTGCACATAATGAGCTGCTGCCAAGATCAATGTTGGTTTTAGGCTACAGGGAAGCGGGGAGACCAAGATGGGCTCAGTCCCTCCATCTGTAGCTGGCTGAGGATCTGACTTGACATGCAATGGCCAGGCAAGCCTTTGCAGGGATTCCTTCTCCACTACAGGCTAGTACTGGTCCTTTCTGTCTAAAGAGACTCCCAAAGCCTGAGTTTATACCTGCTGAATTTTTGGTGTCAGTGGTAGGAGAGACGACAGATGAACTCCACAAATGCCACATAATGATGCTTTCCTCCACATCAACAACTGAGAGCAGCTCCCTGTACCCCCAGCTCTGTGTGATGGCAGCAAGCAGCTACACTCGTATTCACAAATTCTTGTTGTATTTTGCTGCCTGTGTAACCGTGCTTTTGATGCCCGGGCGTTGCATGGTCCACGGTGCAGCACAATATGACAACAGCCATGGAGACTGGGCCTCCTGCCCTTCTCTGCCAGCTTGCTCTTCTGGGGTGCCCTCCCTGCCTGAGTACCTCTCACAAGAGTTTGCTGGAGTTTATGGTCACAGCTGCAACAAAAAGGAATAAAGAAAAACAACCCCACTATGATAGGAGTCTGTGGTGAAACTGTTAAAGTGTATTTACATACTACAAAATTTACATATTTCTAGTCTGGACCTGCTCTTTGAAGAGTATTAGAAAGATGTGCTGAGTAATAACAATGTAAGAGATAAGGAGTGTGTCTTTTTAATGAAAATCTGAAATTGATCCCAAATGTGCTAGTGACAAGAGTGCTTAAAGAAAAACCCTTGGCAAGTATAAATGGTTTAGGGATTTTCATCAGAGTTATGACCTAGTGGGGTGCAGGTTCACATCTGTATCAGTTTCACAATAGGTTTCCCTACAGTGAGGGATAAAAAGGTAGAAACTGAGATTAGAGAGAGTGGGCGAGCATCACTTTGAGCCAGAAATGCCTGCTCATGCCACACTGTACATGGGGAAGGCACAAGTGATGGCACGCTGACTTAAGGGAAACTGAAGTTTTCCTGCAGAGGTTCCTGAAATGTGTACACCTTGGGCGAGAGAAAGGTTCAGCCTCCTGTGGAAATAGACACCAGTAAGAAGGACTCAAAGGAAAACCAGGCAGCCCACGGTCACAGCTATCTGAGGTAAGAATCACCTTTTCTTAATGATTTCTGGATTTCAGTGGTGTTCCAGCTCAGGTAGTCCTCACTTGCCCTCCAGTACCGACACAAGGACCTGAGTGTCTTCAAGAGGGCGGCTGAAACCACCGCACTTCTCCTGGTGGACATTCTCCTGCCCTTGGTGCTGTCCCTCCAGACACCACACAGGTGCAGACCATTCCCAGAAAGTGTTGTTTATCCCAAGTGGAAATGGGGCTGGAGCCGCAGTGGGCAGAGTGCAGGAGTATCTTCTCCAACTGCATAAAAATCCTCCTGTTGCTCCTGTGGCAGTACATCCTGACCAAACTGCCAGGGACCTCTGGCAGCTCCATGAGAAAGGGTTGGCCTGCATCAGTATATTTGCTGCTAAAACTGAAGCATAGACAAGTGGGAAAATTTGGTTCAAGATCACTGTGCTTGAGGGCGGCACTCACAGAGCAGCCCAGGGCGGGCGGGCTGCTGCTCTGACTGTAACCCAGCTGAGTCCTTTGGAGGAAGGGAGGTCAGAGGTGGAGGTTGCCTTTATGTCACCCTCCAGGTCAGAGATCAATCCCATGGCATTCCTTGAAAAAAGAAGAGTGAATGTGTAACCCTAGCAATGTCACCTAAATTCCTTCTGAAACAAGCTGAGATAGGCATCAGAACCCTTGGAGCTGCTGCACGTGAGAATTACCTGCGCTATGTGGTTGGATGCTTGCTGCCAGCTGATGAACTGCCACCGTTGTTTTGCATACCCAAAGTGTGAAAAATGAAATAAAATCCAAAATCCTCAGGACTTATTTCACAGCAATTTTAATTTTAAACAGATCCTGCATGCAGGCAGGGCAGGTACAGAAGGTGAACTCAAGGCACAGGGCATACAGTCACACAAACAAGACTTCCAGTGAGCAACATTTGTCCAGAACTGATATCTATTGCCAAGCACATGCACAGACTGATGAAACCCAAAGTGACAAACTCTAAACGTGTGCACTGAGTTGGTTGTGTGAGCCGCTTCCATGCACTGAGCCAGGAGATTACCGGAACTTGCTGCATTGGATAATTCCAGCGGGGTATGAGGAGTTTCACCCCGTTGCCTGAGGGCGGTTTGATTACTCCGTACAGCGTGTTGCAATCCTCAATCAGAACTTTTCACTACGTTCAGTATGCCGCATGGAAACATCTGGAAATTTGCAGCAGAATGTCTTGTAGCATTTAATACCCCAGTATCTCTTTCCTACAACCTATTTTCATTTTACTGAATTGAGACCCAATTTCCTGAATTGTTAAACAGTCTTGCTAACATAATCAAATTACCATGATTACTCGGCAATAATTTCAAAAAGTCCTAAAAGCGCTGTTCCAACTTTGCAGTGAATTCCTATTACATGTAGAAGATTTTGTAAACACTCTAAATAAAATGCTTTTAATTCAATCAGAAGAGTAAACAGTGTTTGTTTTTAGCTATTCAACGTATTTGAGCCACAAGCATTTTTCCAAGTGAGTGGCTATAGGGGTTTGTAATGCAACGCAAAGCAAACACTGAGAATACAAAATCACACTTGTTCAAACAGGATTAGAGAGTTTATTCTAGCAGAGTTTCCAAGGATTTCAAAGAGAAAATAGCTTTTTTTTTTTTTCGGTTAGGGAGGTGGAAAATATGTGATGCCTGGTCAGTGATTATACTTGGTAGGATCCCAGCGGTACTGTGCAGCCCACACTCATGCTGGGGAGCAGAGCAGGGATGCCATTCATTTTTCACAATCTCTCAGCCCTCTGTGGCTCGCTCTGGTTCTGCCTTTGCTCAGCAATCGCTTTCACTGTATTTTGTTAACATGAGCTGGAAGCCAGCTAAAGCCTCTTTCTGGCATGCATACAGCATTTGATGAAAAACGTAACTTCATGCTTCTTCATGTATGATTTTTGTAGGCCTTGTGTAAGATGTGCTGGTAAGAAAGGGAGTGGTTTCCTTGCCCTGGGGTGCAGGTTAGAGCCACGCAGAAGGCACAGTGCCTCAGCCCTTGCTTGGGCGATAGCTCTTGCATTCATGGCCATGCCACTGAACCTCTCCCTGCATCCTTCCTCCCTCACTGTCCCTCCCTGTGCCTCCTGCAAAGGTCTCTGGTACCTTTTGCCAGTATTTTCCAGCAAAACTTCCTGCCCAGTGCTGAAAACATACAAAAGCACAGGGTGAACATTGTTTTTCCTCTGCTTTCAGCTGTGTTGAAGAACGTGGTGGCTGGCCATCCTCTCTCCCACGGCCCTGCTCCCCCAGGCAGGGGCACACTGGGGAGGCAGCAGAGCTTCGTAGGAGTCGACCACAAAAACCCTGTCCAGTTCAAAATATTAGGCAACCCAGAAAGGTCACTGCAGACTCCCCTGGAAGTATTTCCTAGGTACCACACTCCAATTTTTCCATTATAATAAAGTACTTGTCACCGGGGGTAGTGAATACTTCATACTGGATGATGATTATCAGGTCAGTTTGTGATCCCTCACACCCATTTCTTCAAATGTATTTGTTATTCATAAGCAGCCACTGGATTGCTTGGACAGATGATTTGCAGATTACAGGTTGTGCACAAACTTTTTTTTGTTTCAGCCGCTCCCTGTTCAGGACTTGTTTTGTGCAATAGGCAATTTAAGTGACATGGTGTCATTTCTGATCCCAGATTAGATGGCTGAAGTATTTTAAAGAGAAGAGGCGAGAATGGCGGACAGAAAACAATGCCGTTCTGCTGCAAAGACACATTTCCTCTACAGTTCATCTAACTTCCATGGGATTTTTGTAGCCATCGACAGTGGTCCAAACATTGTCAAAATATCAGTAAAATAATTCCACCTTTCATAGTAAACTGAACCCAGGGTATTAAAAAAAATATTAAAAATTAAGATTTCTTTTACCAGCTGACCTTGTGTGTGTGCATGTACATGGGCATATTTGTGTAGGGGCACATGCGGATGCACACATTTAAAAAGAAAATATTAACCTTGTGCAAATACTGGATGCACAAACAGTTTCTAGACTTTTAATGTGAAAATATATAATTTTGAAACCCCTCTGCAAAGTTTGAAAAAATGTTTAATGTCACCCATTACAGTACCGAATCTCTGAATGCTGGCTTGATTTAGTGCTCGGTTAGCAGCCCAGCAGAAAAAATCAGAGTGCTGCATTTTTATTTGTCATTGATTTCCTTAAAGTAGGTGTTCAAAATCAAATAACATTTAGGAACGGCAATGGTACCTAATTATTTCTGCTTTAATTCAGGATGTTGGGGTGCTCTAGAGAGCCTGGATAAAAACAGTGAAAATTTATGTTGTTATTTAAAAGTTATTACCATCAACAGAAGCCCTGATATAACATAAAACCAGCCACCCACATGGATATTTCCCAAAAAAAGGGTGATATTGATCGCAGGTGTTTTGGAGCAGGGCAGCAATGCACCATGACCCCTCTGCTCCACAACTCTTCCCACCGAGGGCTGGGCAGCGCCGGTGCCCAGCAGGATTTTGAGGCTGTGGAAAAGCAAAGCTTGGCAGTGAGTCCTCCCCGTGAGTCATCCCCACACTGCAGGAGTCCCCAGCACATTTTGGGGCCAACAAAAAGTGAGGATTTGCATGTGTTTTCTTTCCAGGGTTCCTTTTCACCTTGTTGATGAGCTAATGATCACATTCATTTGACAGAACTAGGAAGGATGTGTTTAAAATAGGGAAAGTGAATGCCTCCACTGGAAAATTTAGATTCTGAAGAGTTATCAAATATTTTTGTCACATGGGTGAGAGGATTTCCCCATACAGCTTGCAAGAATATATTGCAGGAAGACTACATATAAGGGTAATATTAAGCAATAGTCATATTTTTAGCAGCCTTTTAAGCAATTGAGCAACTGGAAGTAAGGAGAGTGAATCAATCACATGTGATTCATGCTGTAGGATCTCCTTTGTAGGTCAGAGTTTGGGATGCTCTGTGCTACCAGTATCTATTTCTGCAACAGTGTGACACCGTGAATCATTGGGCACCAGCATGTAGTGCTTTCTCATCAGCACATATTGTTGTCACAACTTCCTTAGAAACCCAACTGCAATGGCAAAGCTTTCACAACAGGATCTTCAGGCACAAGACTGTGGCTCAACCTAGAAAATATTCTTGTCCATAAATCTAATGGTGAGGAATTTCTTGAGATGACAACTATTTCTCAGCTGGCTGCATGGCATTCCTGTGTCGCTGTGGGGAACACGAGAAAGGCTATGGCCCTAAACAACGATGATGGAGTGAGTTAAACATTATCAGTTCTCCCGCTGGAAGTCCTCTTGCAGTTTTTCAATCCCTTTTGCTTGGCTATTTTTATTTAAGTAAGTGCAATCTAAATTAACAAA
The DNA here is from genome assembly GCF_963921805.1 of Phalacrocorax carbo. Classification (NCBI taxonomy): domain Eukaryota; kingdom Metazoa; phylum Chordata; class Aves; order Suliformes; family Phalacrocoracidae; genus Phalacrocorax; species Phalacrocorax carbo. Next base: position 25,698,553 of record NC_087514.1, read on the forward strand.
CAAATTACTGAGCATTTTGGAAACAGATTTCAAAACTTTATAACCAGCTGATATAGCCAGTTATTTACAAAATATTGAAGCAATGAGATTCTCAATGCATTTGTTGAGAAATAGAAGGCTAGGATATTTATGGAATTTATTTTTGTCTTACCAAAACCATGAGTACTCAATGCCAGTTTTTCACAGTGCCACCCCACAAACTCTGTCCTCACAGTGTGGGGCTGCGAGCAAGAGCTGCAAATGGGGCCGTGAGCCAAATTCAGCTCTTCTCCCAGTAAAGCCATCCCCAGGCCACACCCGGGTCCTGTCTCTGCTCCTTCCTGTGCATCCTCGCCAAGCTTCTAGCCAGAAACCCTCACATAGCAGCAGGGGTCATGGCACGACTCTGGGTGCTGTGGTAGAGACCACTTGGTGGTGGGCAGGGGAAACCCTCTTAGGTGGCCACATGCTTGACCCGTGCAGCAGGAAGAAGCCTGCACATGCCCCCTGTCACGGCAGAGCAGCTATCATATGGTAAAATGATGTGCTGACAGGTAAGGTGGGTGGGAGGAGAAGGATCTGTTGGGGTCCAGCAGGTGCTCTGGCTGCCCATGTGCAAGGTCCAGGCTGCTACCATGGCATGGTGAATGACCGCCTCAGGTCCTTTTTTTAATGTGCAAATATTACATCCCTTGCATTCAGGTGGTGCTCATGTGAGTTTTTTTTTGTTTTGGTTTTGTTTTGGTTTTTTTAGGTGAAAGCCCTGGAAGAGTAGGGATTGTACCATAATGAGAACACATAAAATAAATTAAACCCTCCTCTTCTGCAGCTGGATGCTACAGCGTATGTGGTGGCCACTGCTGGGGCCTCCAGCCAAGCCTGGCAATTCACTGACACAATAGATCAGTTGTGGACACTGGCAGCTAGTGAGGCACAGCGTAAAAGCTTCTAATTCTTGCCTTTTGTCATTTTATCTCATCACCTTGACATCATTGAAGCAGCATTTTATTGGTAAGCTTTGGAAGCCAGTAAATAACACCACGTAGAAAAGTGGTATGAGTTAAGCACTGATAATGCGAGCGGGCTGAGATTTCAACTACCTCTGGAGACGGTAAATAGAGGTAGGAGATGGGCACTGGGGTGTTTGCCCTTTTTTTTTCTTTTTTTTTTTTTTTTTTTTTTTGTTTAAACTGCTGCAGGTTGTGTAGTTCATTTGCAATTAAAATACCAAAGAGCAAGTGGCCCCAGGAATACAGTCATTTTCTACTGTGGCAGTGAAAGACAAGAATGTTGAAATTTCAGTGAATGTTATTCACAGCCTCTTACTTTATCAAAAGAACCATGCTATTCAAAGGTAACTAATGGATAAAATATGGATAAAGATTAAACTACAAAGGGTAAAAAGGATTATTTAGAGCACTTCCATTATGCAGAGTCCTGACATTAATATTTAGACACTCATGAACACTTACATAACCACAGCTTATTTTTAATGGTCTTCTATCTTGCTTTGTTAACAGGCTGACAAAATGTAATTTAGGTCTATAAGCTGTGAGCCCCACATGGAGAAGAAAAGCCTATAATTCACATCATGCTCTGGCTTTTAAGACTTAAGAGACGATGGCAATTGTATGGCAGAATGCAGCTTGCAGGGCAATATCCATTTACATGCCATTTGAGACCCTCAGGCTACGCAAAGCACTGCAGAGTGCCATCACAAAAAAAAAAAAAGAAGAAAAGAAGCCAGTTTAGTTACAATTGAACTGACGTGATGGCAAATTAATTCATAAGGTAAGGGGAAGAAAAGAAGCCCCGGTTCTGTCGGTGCTGCTGCATACCCACTGACTCGGGCACGTCTCCGACTTCACTTTGCATCATTGATTCATCACTCCAGATTTTCTGTCCTTCCTTTGGTATAAAACCGCAGGAAGGGGGCAAAGCATCAGATCAGCATTTTGCAGGCAAATAGAAAATCAAGCGGAGCCAACATTAAAAAAAAATGGGTTTGTGTGTACTAGGAAATCAAGGTTATTAGTTAACATTTGTTTTCTCCTCGTTCAGCCTGAAGTTAATAATTATTAAGTCTGTTTTGAGAAAGGCAGGGCTAGGGCTTGACCCATGTTAAGCGGAGATGTCACCAGTAATTATCCAGGACTATACATGATGTGCTCCCTGGGGACGCAGTGTGGGTGATGCTGCAGAGGTGCAGCTGCAGCACCTGAGTGCCTGATCTGGCTCTAATTTGCACTTCTGCAGCTATTTTCCACTTGGAGGCACCCATCAATGTCGTTAGTGTTCCCTGAGGGAGACCCTCAACACCCTGTGTGTGCTAAGGATCTGAAGTGTGAAGGCAAAGTGCTGCTCCCTCTGTCCATGCTCAGGTGTAAGGAACGAGGCACATGGGGCTGAGAACAGAGAGGCCAGGCAGCTGCTGCAAACAGAGGAGCCCCGGCCACCCTGGGGGGAGGGCTGATGCTGATGTTGGTCCTGGAGCATGTCTGGAAGGTAGCTGGGGGACGTGCCACCTCCCTCTTGGTTAGCCCCCTCAGGAGCCAGTGACCTCTGAGGAATTGCATGGAGTTCCCTTCTCTTTGCTTATGATGGTTTGTCCTGTTTGTCTCCAGTTTCATGGCCACATGCTTTGGCCTTGAATTTATATGCATAAAATTATGTGTTTATATTCCTAGCCTAGCAAAGCTTGTTTCTATTCAGGGATTATAAGCAAGAAGAGAGTGAATATAAAAGTAAGATGAAGGCAGAAGGGATGACCGCATTTTATGCACAGTCAACATATCTGCCACCAAAGTCAGGGTCTATTGCTGCACCATGTTTCCAGCCTCCTTGTCAACTAAACTGCCGGTGGAGACTCACGGTGGCATGTAGGTCTGGCTCTTGGATACTGTCTCTGGGGAAGACCTCAGACATTGCTCCTCTCATCCTCCTCCCGGAGCTCCTCAGGGAACAGAGCAAGGCTCTGGTTCAGAACAAGCCTCTTCTGGAGCCTAGGCTGCTGGGAAAGCCTCTTCTGTACAGACTACCACCAGTGGCCAGCACCTTCTACTCCTCATCCCATTTGACTGGTGCTCTCAGATGGGCAGTTTGTTTTATGTTAGCTTTGCAATAACTGCTTTAGTCAACAACTTCATCTGCCGTGGCTGGTTCCAAGGAGGTCACAGGCATGACTATAAGTCCCCTGTGTGATCTCTCAGGCCTGCCTACCACCTAGCACCTCCCAGCCAGGCATAGGTGTCCTGAGCCTGGCTGAGGCCTGGCTGCTTCCTTCCTTTGCTGGAGCCTTTCTTAGGAAAACATCCCTCCAGAAGGTGTCTTGTGGTGCCACAGCTGTGCCAGATCAATAGCTGAGAATGAATAGCCTATCTCCACCAGGAAAAGAGACCTGTTAACAGTTGTGGCATGCTAAAGCTAGAAGCTAGTGGCCTCAGTGTTCAGATGAATTATGGGGGGATTTGGGAAAATCCTGGTGGATTAGTCTGGGATAGGGATGGGCACCCACACTGTCTGCTGGGTCTGCTGGAGAATACAATTCCCTGCAGACATACTTGAGATTTTCCTAGGATTATGTCACTTGGGTCATCTTAAACCTTGTGTAAGGGTCATTCAGGCACTCAGTCCAAGGGTTTGCTCTTAAGAGACTATGTGAGTCACCAAGCTGCCTCCTTTAGCTCCTGCTGCCAGCAGGTAACACGGGCATCTCCTGAAGGACTGACCCTCCCCCTTGTCCACTACTGCTACAGAGAAGACTGTGGGCTGATGGCTCTTTGGTGGTGTTAATGCAATAGTGTGGTGGTGTAACTACATGGGTCTCAACACGTCACTGACTGTGTTAGTGCATAAAAATGGCTGTGAGAAAAAGCCACTTCAGCTCTGACAATTATAATTTCTTTCTTTGGTCCTTGCTTAAAGATAAAACCTACCTCTCCAGTCTTTTTCTGATCTTCATCTTTACTGAAAAGACCTGTGTCTTGAAGACATTTGTGATAGGGTTCTGGAAGCCCCAGGTTTAACCTGTGACAGGCAAAGGAAATAATTCAATGCAGAATTAACTTTACAGAGGACAGGCATCACCCCAGTCCTGCAGCCAGATCAGGCATCCCCATGGTGCTGTCAGAAAAAAAGGCATCAGGCAGAAAAATCTGGGGAGCCTAAACTGGGGTTGCACACAGAAACGGCACCAAATGGTACACGCTGGGAAAAGCCACACCGCCCTACATGGAGCTGTAGGAAACAGAAGGGACACACAGGTTCTCCACAGATTAAGGGCATTGTGAAGAGCATGACATGAGCTGGGAGGGTGGCTGACATGTTTCTGCTCAGAGGGCTACTGGCCTGAAGCAACAGAGAATGATGCAAGGCAGGATGAACAAACCATCAGCTGGAAAGAAGATGGACATCACCCGCACTGAAGATGAAGATACTGCTTGGGGGACCTTGCTCAGACAGTATGAGGATGTCACCTTGGGTGGGCAAAGTGTCAAATTCTCCAGGCACTCAGAGGGGGAGGAAATGCTGCTGAGACAGCCATTCTGCCCGAGAAGGTTTCAGAGACAGCTGTGGCCACTGGTCCTTGCGCCTGGGAATATAATGCAATGTGACGTTACAGAACTGATCTAACAAACTTCCTCCCCAATGACACTGGGGAAACCTCATAGGTACAAGCCACGACAGAGGACTGCAGATGGCAGCAATGCTGCTACAGGACTCGGGCAGCTGCTGCCTGCCCTTGGACCAGGAGCCTGAATCATACCAGAAATGCCTATGTTGGTGAGGAAGAGGCAAGGAGGAAGAGGCAAGAAATTCCTGAGCCTGTTCTGACAGGCAAAAATTGGGCAAATATGGCAAATTACAAGGTTTTTCATATGTGCGAGGACTTCTCTTGCACTAACAGCAATGCTAGTGACCTTTTGGTAAGGCTGGAAAGGGAAGGAAGAGGCTGGTGACAGCCTCACAAGAGTCACGCCAGAGCTAGTTCCTGCCTTGTGCAGTGGCTCATGTTGCCCTTGTTAAGTAGTTACAACTCAGAGTCAGCAGAAGCAGACCTCTGCCAATTCTGTTGCTAAAAGAGGTTTCTAAGCAACACCTCTACAACCTGCCTATCTTTTTATATATCTAAATACATAAATGTATCGCTCCAGCTCAGGACAAACTATGCAGAAGTCACAGGTAGAGTGGCTGTTAGCCCGAGACCTTCAACAGAGTTGGAGTGTCAAGAGATGCTGGGGACTCCATTAATTTTGCATGGGCTTTTATGAAGCTGGTTGTCAATGCTGTTTGTGAAGACAAGCTTGCTAGTTAAAAGCTTGATGGTGCTGTTAATGGGTAAACCTAAGAGTTCTTTCCAACCTACTGATGTCCCAAGAAGCAGCACGGGTTAGCTGATGTAGGGAGATCATACTTTTAACATAGCAATACCCTGTCTTCTCTTGATGAATTCAGCTGAGGAATCCTCTAAGCAACACTGTACAAAATTATACATATTCCTGTCACTGAACATTTCTGTTGCTTGGGTAGTATTAAACAGGAGAATTATTTAGGTTTGTAAAGAAACAGTTACGAAGAACATAAAAAAACTTGCTGTAGCTCTTCTCCTGTGGTTCTCAGGGCTTCTTGAAATCCATAGTAAATAATAATATTTATTAATAATATTTAACATTTACCACATCGTAAATATTAGCAATGAGTTAGGCATGCTGTTCAGTAATGTTCTGCTGTTGCTTTGAATTCTTGTAACATAGTCTGCTCCCAGAGCTTTGAATTTTAGAGAAATGCCTGCTAGTGTCATGGATGGAGGCTTTGCTGTGATGCCTGTACCAAAGCCAGCACATGCCAATGGAAACAACCCCATATGCCAGCTAATGGACTTTGGAACTGCCAAGGCCTGGCTGGAACAGGCACCTTTGGTCAGAGCAAAGACTAATTCTGCCCTGGTAGCAGGTACTAGACAGTGTCATTCATTTAATTTCATTTTTTTGTCTCCGTATTCATGATGCAAGGTAGTCCATTAAATGTCAGATGACAAATCAATGTAAATGCTGTGTGCTGCAGAGACACTTCTGCTTATTTCCTGTGTGAAACTATTTATTTCCTACAAAACCTGTCGCCTGGAAATTCAGACTTTTAAACTGAACATAATTCTTCCAACACAGCAGGATAGCCATCATATTCCACACAGAACCGTCTGTAGTAATAAAAATAAAAAAAACCCAGACCTCACCATGAAAAAGTCCTCTTCTTTTCATTTTTTAAAATGTTCTTCTTTGCAGTAGTGATACTTTTTGCTTCCTCTTGCTTACTTGCACTGTGAGCCCAGATGGATCTGCCCACTGGTTTAATTTTCTTCTTAGAAAATGAAAAAAAATCACTACTGGAGATACATTGTTTTCAACCTGCCAAAGAAGGACTTTTCTGTGGTACGATGGCGGCTGCTTTCTTCTGTCAATCTGAATTTTTAACCTCTCTCTTTATGACGGACTGGGCACCAAAGGATGGGGATTATTTTGATGTGCTGCAGAGTGAGAACTTTAAAGGATATTTGTTTTAAATATTTCTTTCCTTGATGACTCCTCAGCTCCCAGGCCACAGGAGAGCATGAGCAGCAATGAAGCCCTGCATGACTCTTGTCCCCACCATGGACTGCAGAGCAGCCCAAGCAACTGCTCAAAGGGAAAAGCCCGCACAGTCTGCAGGCAGCCCAAATGCCTGAAACCTCCCTCCTCCTAAGGTCCTGAACCCAGCTAGGGAATCCTCACAGCACAGGCTCAAAGCTTCACTGAGTGTTGATGGGAGGTGAGTCTTTGCAGAATAAAAAGCTTGGGTTTGGGTCTATGAACATCCTCTGAGCCCAGTTCTTCAGGCTTCTGGTAGGCAATTTTGCCTTGGATTTCATCAGGGATTTGTCTTGATGCATTCTGGGTCATTTCCTTGTCTTTACCCTCCAGCATCAGGACTGTGGTTGGAGGCAAATTGATTCTCTGAAGTCCTTACAAATGAATTAAAAAATCACTTCAAATACAGTTGAGAAAGGTTTTTCAGGCTCCTGTGGACAGCCACCTTTCAATGACAGATGATTCTGGCTCCAGATCTTTTTTGTGAAAATACACTGAAAATAAACAAGCAGAATCCCATAAAATTGGTAACTTGAGTAAGGCTGTATACATAGTTGCTGTTCATAACAAATGATCAATTTAAAGAAGGAAATTTTAGCATTAGCTCTGTTTTAATTTCCCAAATAGAAAATTACATCAAGGAAGAGAATAGAATGACTTTTCTGACACAGAAATTACAGGAATTGATTTCCTCCTCCTTTGCACAGACATAGAGTCCCCTTGGGTGAGTGCGGTACCAATAAAAGGAGAGCCTAACTTACAGATTTGGGTGCAGGCAAACCCAGGAGTGCTGCAGTGAGTAGGACATTGCCGTTCACTTCAGGATGTGTAGGCTCTGACTTTTATACGCACATTTTCCTTTAAAGTAATAGCACGCCAGTTAATTGTTTGTGTGTGTGTGTATGTATGTGTATGTGGACCAGATGCACAGATTTGTGGACCCCAGAGAATTTCAGAGCTTTCAAAGGATGTGATGTAAATTTCTGTACACTAAATTTATTTCTTCCCATGCAACTGTGTACAATCAGTTCTAATAGGAACTAGACACTTCCTGCACGTCTGTTTTTTAATGGAATCTGCTAAGTTTTATAAGGGCCATATTTAGCTGTACATCCTCTCAACTGTTAACTGTATTATCCTTTTAAGGAAGTCATTAACTGTTCACAAAACACTCTTCCTATAGTGGTTTTACAATGCATGCACATTGAAATGTGGTTCTCTGTGGGCTAAATAGCTCTTCATAGTAAAAGAATCAGTGTCTATGTATGTGACTAGAATAAATGAGGAGAACCTCTAAAACGTATGGCACGATTAGCAAATAATTTCTTCTTGTCTGCCCTCCAACAGCTCCTAACACAAACTTCATATATTTAAACGATTTCCTTTTTTTTACAACCGATCCTGGGACTATTGCTCATGCCGCCCAGAAATTATATTTTTAGTTACATTTTTGTTTCAGCTGGAAGGAGAGAAATTATTTTCACATCCTGACTGCTTCAGCATTTGCAGCTGAGGCTGTTTTCTTCCTTGCATCATTCTGGCCTAGCTCCTACATTTCATTTCACACTGTTCTGTTATGCTTTCCATGTACATAGTGGAACCATCAACTTTCAGTCTAAAAGATCTATTTTAAGATGAAGGGGAAATAAAATGAGGAAGATTGTAAGTGAAGTCTCCATGAAGAAGTTCACTGCACTTCCTTTTCATGAAAAAAAAACTGGAGGCTGCCCCTGGCAAAATGAGGTTTGTTTTAATGTAACTGTAAAGACCTTAATCCTTGAACCTGCCACAGTCCTGCTCTGTGAAGTCTTCATAGAGTTTACAAGGGAGTCATAAACCAGAAAGAGATAACACCAAAATAAATGGTCTGTAGTTCCTATGGGATAATGGTATTGTACTCTGCCAAGCTGCAGGTTAGTTTTTTGCTGTACCTCTTACGCACTTGAATAACTAAATATCAAGAAATTAACAACTGCATTCCTTTCTTCACTTACCTGTATCCACTTCCTTTGCAAAACAAAACAAAACAAATACCCCAGCAATTCCTACTTTCCAATGTATGTATTTTCTTCCTGTCGTTTCTGGTTCTTTCTCCCCCTAACTGAGACTTGTGGAAGTATGTAAGCAGGTGCCCAAACAATTTCAGGCATTCCCACATCAGGAAAACTTCCCTTTCCAACTGTGTGGGGCTCTGCAGCCCCTGGAGTTGGGTTGGTGGTAATGGGAACTGTGCACAGGGTCACACAACCCACCTACTCTGCCATCCACTTCTGCAGGCTTCTCCTCCCATGGCAGTGGTAGACTGAAGATGAAAAGAAATAGCAGAAAAATCGTTATGCTACCTTATACTTTTAAGAATTTTTATGTTTGGGCTCTTTTCTCCTCTCTGAATCTGTCATGGGAAAGGCAAGAATGGATGGGGTCACAAGCCTGGTGCAGTAGCAAAATGCTGAGGTATGGATGCACAAGTAAGACCCGTATCCCAGCTGGCAGACAACATGTATTTGAAGAGAAAGAAACAATTAGATGGCCAGGGAAGATGAAATCTTGACAATGTGTGTGCTCAGAACAGGCTAATACTGAGCCTTGGGAAGGTATTCGCATATGTCTACATATGTCAGAGGAAAAGAAGAGAACCATGAGCAACCACATCAGCTGAGACCAGCCCAGCAGTTCCCCAGCCCCAGCACATGGGTATTTACAGTCAGCACCAGGGTTTCTCAGCTCATTCTGGGACACTGGTGGTGCTGTGACCTCAGCCTGACGTGTGATCGCTCTGATGTGCTTTGCCCAGAGGAGAGGGTAGGGGAGTGGGGAGAAGGTTGTAGGTCTTCTCTTCAGTCCGGCAAAAGGACACCTCATGTGCTGTCAGGCTCTGTAAAGCCAAGGGGCCACACGACATCCTTCTTCCCAAAACTGCAAATCCCAGGAGCCTGATAACTGGGAAAATCCAGAGTAAAACATGGAGAAAATTCTTAGAGAGTTTTTCCTTCATCTGCGTCTTTAGGAGACGTGACCAAGCTCTCAAGGTTGTTAGCCTAACATTTGGCATCCATTTAAAAAGTATTTATTTTCAACATCCACATAAACAGGATAGTTTTTTTCTCCTCCCTTCTGAAATTAAAAAAATATTGGCTGATATGTTTCTAGGAAGCTAACAGAAAGTGAGAGTGTATACAAAGCTGTACGTGTCTGCTCCCCATAAAGCTCTGCTCTGCTCAGGTGCTTGTAGGACTTGGTCCTTTATGAATGAAAACAAGAGAAATTCATTGAACTCAGTATGCCCCAAAAGCAAAGATTCCTGGAGGAATAATGTAAGAACAATGAAAAGAAAATACTTTTATTTTACAGAAAGTAATGGAAAAAACTACTTTTCAAAACAATCCCCAACCTGCTTTTCTAGAAATAGTCAGAGCTTAATTTTTCAAAAATTCACTTACATTTTGTTTTGTTAGTTGGGGACTACATCTCCTGACAGAGCAAGGAAAATGTCAGGATGGCAATGTGTGCAGCAGACGCAATCTGAGTCACACAGAAGGGCTGTCATCTGCACGTTAGACTTTTACGGGGATCCCAGAGGCCTCATTCACAGCTTGGACCCCACCGAACAAGGCCCTGTGTAAACTCCCTGAGACATGCACAGCCGATTTATTTTTAAGAGCAGAAGTGTAAAATCAGTCGTTCTTATACAATAGGAAACGGACCCGGTGGGTATGGTTTTGATTAAGCAGAAGTTTACCTCTATTACGTGCAGGAATAAATGACTATGCAGAGAGTGGGGCAATAGGGAAACAGTCTTTTTGATGGAGAACTTCAGTCTAAAAGCCAAAGTCTGGTGTTTAGGATAAAGGCAGATCCCTGCGTCATGGAGCTGGTGGAGGACCTGCTGCACACTGACTCTTGGCAGATTCAGAGAATCAGACAGCTTTGCCTGGGCTTCTTGACCAAAGGCTTCGGACAAAACTTCTCACCAGAGCCCTGGGAAACTGCAGGCTTGGTTAGAAGAGAGGAAACAAAACATAACTTTGCAATGGAGGAAGGTCACTAAGAGACTTTTGCAATTTGTGCTGGGACCTGCTGTTCAATATACTCGTAAATGACCTAGACAAAGAGGTGGGTAGCAAGGTGAGAACATTTTCTGAAGACAGAAAGTGTTCAGGATAGCAAGGCACCCTGCATTCTCTGGGGCAGAGTTATAAATTTCAACCTGATGCATAAAACACACAAGAGAAATTCCTGAACATATATCTTCTAGTGGCGATGTTGGCAGCTCTAGACTGCCGATGGCGTGTAGTATGTATAACTACACTGTAAATAGATTTATTTCAGTTTATCTTTTAATTAAATTCATGTCTATAAGCTGCAAAAACTAAACACTTCCTGGGGACTTAGAAGAGCTGTGCCGGATGAAATGACGTTCTTCGGCTTTGAATTGGATCTCGTGGCTAGTGAGAAAGTATGATTAAGAAAGACAAACATCTGGTAAACAGCTGATGATGATGTCCCCCCAAGGGACATAATCAAAATATCCTGAAAGAATATTTTGGTTGCAGAGGCAGGGCCAGTAATGCACACAGAGAAGTAATTTTTCTTGGGAAAATAAAAAAGTGTCCCTGTCCAAAAGGCTTTTTTTTTCCTCTCCCCATTAAAATTTAGAAAAAAAAAATTGAAACAGTAATTCCTCCTTTTTCGGACAATGAAAATAAATGCTTACTAATATCTCCATATTTAGACAGGCCAGCATACTTGGGGGATGTAGTCACTCATTTGGTATCAAGGGCTCCTTTGTTTGCAGAAGCAAAAATAGCTTTAGTGGAACAACACTCGTGGATACTTCTGCCTTCAAGCGTAACGTGGCTGTAATAAAAAAATCCAAGTGATTCAAACCCCCTTTGAAATCAATGTCAAGATCCAGCTCTTTAAAGAGAGGTTGACTCCGGAGGGGTTTGCAGGGTGTTTAGGTGAACGTCAGCCAAGTCCCGTTGGGTTCATCGCCAGAGCTGCACTTCTGGCTGTGCAGTGGCTCAGGCAATGTCCAGCAGCCTTCCAGCAGGACAGCTCTCATTAGCCTTGCTTCTTAATTGGACAGAGAGATACCTGCACATCAAAGCTCCTTTCCATGAAGGGTGACCTGTCACTGTCATCTTTAAGACCTGAACTCATTTCCTCCCTGGCAGAGCCAGAGACTTGCTCTTGTACGGTGACACAGGGCTCAGCTCTGTCCTCCACAGCCATGTGCTGTGTGGGATGGTGCAGAGCTGGGTGCATCAGTCTCCAGCACAGCTCTGCCCAGGACAACGAGCAGAAGCAGTGGATGCTTGAAGGTGAGCTGGGGCAGCCTCTTGGCTGGCCCCCTGCCATTCTGACAGAGCCATGCCCTTTCCCACTTGTTCTGCACCCTATCTTTTCCTTGCAGGGTGTAGACATCCCCTCCAAGATGCTCCGTCAATCCATACAATTTTGCATCATTTATCCACATGCATTATCATATCGTATGTATCGGGGAGAAGCACTACTCGGAGAGCTCAGTCTGCTCAAGTTTTCCTCCACGACCTGCTCTGCAAAAGTGAAGATTTGATAGTGATGAGCTGTAGTAAGTCCCTCACATCAGGAACAGCACTGGACAGCTTGAGAATTAAGAGAATGAAAGCCTAACATTTAAAAAGGGAGCAGAGAAGAAAACAATCTAGGTAACCCCCAGACTATTTCCCTAACCCCCATAAAGTCCAGTTCTGGAAGGCTCTGCACAATTTGAAATACATTTTGTGGGGAAAGGCATTTACAAGCATGGAGTTAACTGGAAAATGGTAGACATACAGATTTTTCTTTAATAAAGAGCTGATGGTATGGATGATGGAAATTTTACGTATCACAGATCTCATCTGTCTGGACTTCTGAGAACCAACTGATGGGAGGACACAAGGGGAATTATTTGTTGAAATGATGAAGAGGGGAATCTCAATGAGAAATCTCAATGAGAAAGAAAAAGAAATAGAATTGTAAAATCACAGAATACCAGGTTGGAAGGGACCCCAAAGATCATCTGGTCCAACCTTTCTTGGGAAAACCACGGTCTAGACAAGATGGCCCAGCACCCTGTCCAGCCAAATCTTAAATATGTCTATATTGGGGAATCCAACACTTCCCTGGGGAGACTATTCCAATGGCTGATTGTTCTCATTGTGAAAAATTTATCTCGTGTCCAATTGGAATCTTCCCAGGAGTAACTTGTCCCCGTTACTCCTCGTCTTTTCCATATGATTCCTTGTAAAAAGGGAGTCCCTGTCTTCTTTGTAGCTACCCTTTAAATACTGGAACACGGTCATCACAGAATCACAGTATCACAGAATGATAGGGGTTGGAAGGGACCTCTGGAGATCATCTTGTCCAACCCCCCTGCTGGAGCAGGCACACCCAGAGCAGGGGGCACAGGAACGCGTCCAGGTGGGTTTTGAATGTCTCCAGGGAAGGAGACTCCACAACCTCCCTGGGCAGCCTGTGACACTGCTCTGGCACCCTCACAGGAAAGGAGTTTTTTCTCATATTCAGGTGGAACTTCCTGTGTTACACTTGTGCCCGTTGCCCCTTGGCCTGTCATTGGGCGCTACTGAAAAGAGCCTAGTCCCATCATCCTGACACCCACCCTTTAGATATTTATAGGTATTGATGAAATCCCCCCTCAGTCTTCTCTTCTCCAGGCTGAACAAACCCAAGTCTCTCAGCCTTTCCTCATAAGGGAGATGCTCCAGCCCCCTGGTCATCTTGGTAGCTCTCCGCTGGGCTTGCTCAAGCAGTTCTGCATCCTTCTTAAACTGAGGGGGCCCAGAACTGGACACAGGACTCCAAATGTGGTCTCACCAGGGCAGAGTAGAGGGGCAGGATAATCTCTCTTGACCTGCTGGCCACACTCCTTTTAATGAATCCCAGGATACCGTTGGCCTTCTTGGCCACAAGGGCACATTGCTGGCTCATGGTCAGCTTGCTGTCCACCAGCACTCCCAGGTCCTTCTCAACAGAGCCGCTTTCTAGCAGGTCAGCCCCCAGCCTGTACTGGTGCATGGGGTTGATCCTCCCCAGGTGCAGGACCTTGCCCTTGCTCTTTTTGAATTTCATGATGTTCCCCCTCGGCCCAGCTCTCCAGCCTGTCCAGGCCTCATTGGATGGCAGCACAGACTTCTGGTGTATCAGCCACTCCTCCCAGCTTGGTATCATCAGCGAACTTGATGAGGTTACACTCTATCCCATCTTTGAGGTCATTGATGAATATGTTGAACAGCGCTGGGCCCAGCACAGATGCCTGGGGAACACCGCTAGTGACAGGCCTCCATCCAGACTCTGCTCCATTGATCACGGCCCTCTGAGTTCTGTTGCTGAGCCAGTTCTCTGTCCACCTCACTGTCCACTCATCCAACCCACACTTCCTTAGCTTGCCTGTGAGGAGGCTATTGGAGACAGTGTCGAATGCCTTACTGAAGTCAAGATAGACAGCAGCCACTGCTCTCCCTTCATCAACCCAGCTAGTCACACCATCATAGAATGATATCAGGTTGGTCAAGCATGATCTCATATTGGTGAATCCATGTTGAATATTTCTGATAACCTTCTTGTCCTCTGCATGCCTGGAGATGACCTCCAGGATGAAGTGCTCCATCACCTTTCTGGGGATGGAGGTGAGGCTGTCTGGCTTATAGTTTCCTGAGTCCTCCTTCTTGCCCTTTTTGAAGATTGGAGTGACATTGGCTACCCTCCAGTCCTTGGGCACCTGTCCTGTCCTCCATGACCTTTCAACGATGATGGAGAGTGGCTCAGGAAGAACATCCACCAGCTCCCTCAGCACTTGTGGGTGCATCTCATCAGGGCCCATGGATTTGTGAGGGTCTAGTTTTGATAGGTGATCTCTGACCGAATCCTTCTCAACTGATGGCAAGTCTTCCTTTCTCCAGATTTTTTCTCTCTACTGTGGGCCCAGATGCCTGAGGGCCAGCCTTAGCAGTAAAGACAGAGGCAAAGAAGGCATTCAGTAACTCTGCCTTCTCTGCAGCCTGCATCCCCAGGGCCCCTTCTTTGTTCAGCAGTGGGCCCACTGTGTCCCCAGTCTTCCTTTTACTGCTGATGTATTTAAAGAAGCCCTTCTTGTTATCCTTGACATCCCTTGCCAGATTTAATTCCAAGTGGGCCGTGGCCTTCCTCATCGCATCTCTGCATACCCTGACAACATTCCTATATTCCTCCCAAGGGGCCAGTCCCTTTTCCCACACACTGTGAACCTCCCTCTTCCATTTGAGTTTCTCTAGAAACTCTTTGCTCATCCATGCAGGTTTCCTGGCTCCTCTGCCTGACTTCTTCCTGGGGATGCATCGATTTTGAGCTTGGAGGAAGTGGTCCTCGAACACTGTCCAGCTCTCCTGGACCCCGCTTGCCTTCTAGAGCCCTAGCCCATGGGATTCCTCTAGCAGGTCTTTGAAGAGGCCAAAGTTGACCCTCTTGAAGTCCAAGGTTGCAACCCAACGCATAGCCCTGTTTCTACCTTGCAGTATCCTATACTCGACCATCTCATGGTCACTGCAGCCAAGGGTACCCCAACTCTCACATCCTCAGCCAGCCCTTCCTTGTTTGTTAGGATAAGGTCGAGCAACACATCTCACCTCATTGGCTCCTCCACCACTTGCATCAAAAAGTTGTCCTCGATGCTCTGCAGGAACCTTCCGGATCGTGCATGGCTTGCTGTGTTGCTTTTCCAGCAAATATCAGGGTGGTTGATGTCCCCCATGAGGACTAGGGCCTGAGGTTGCGAGGTTACTTCCAGCTGTCTGTAGAAGGCTTCATCAACTTCCTCTTCTTGATCAGGTGGCCTGTAGCAAACACCCACAATGGTGTCGCCCATATTTGGCTGTCCCTTAATTGTTACCCACAAGCTCTCAACTTGTTCTCCTTCCACTCCAAGGCAGAGCTCAATGCATTCCAGTTGCTCCCTCACATAAGGAGCAAAACTCCCCCACTTCACCTTGCTGGTATGTCTGTCCTGAAGAGCCTGTAGCCATCCATGAGTGCATTCCAGTCATGCGAGCTATCCCACCATGTCTCTGTGACTGCAATGAGATCATGGCCCTGCGACTGCACACAGACCTCTAGTTCCTCCTGTTTATTCCCCATGCGGCGTGCATTGGTGTACAGGTATTTCAGAAGGGTGCTTGAGCACACAGGTTTCCCTGGAGGGGTGTACGAGGACCCACTACAGCCATGCAAACCCTTGAGGTGGTTGGTCTCCTGGTTGCCATTGCATGAGGCTGCCAAAGCACCTTTATCACTGCTCAGGTTGTCCTGTCTTATTCCCCCATTACGTGTGATGGCATTAGCATTGCTGGTTTGTCCCCCTCCCTTGGAGTTGCTCAGCTTAAAGCCCTCCTCACCAAGTTTGCCAGCTTGCTGCTGAAGATTCCCTTCCAGACATGTGGATAAGGTCTCCCCTTCTTTTCTCAAGGCTGAACAAACCCAGTTCTCCCAGCCTATCCTCATATGGCAGGCTTCCCAGTCCTTTGATCATCTTGGTGACCCTTCTCTGGACCCTCTCCAGCCTGCCCACATATTTTTGTATAGCGGGGACCAAAACTGGACACAGTATGCCAGGTGTGGCCTGACAAGCACTGAGTAGAGTGGGATAACAACTTCTTTATCTTTGCCGGTGATGCCTTTGTTGATGCAACCCAGCATCCGGTTGGCTTTCTTTGCTGCAGTAGCAGCACGCTGTTTACTCATATTGAGGTTATTGCCCACCAGGACCCCCAGGTCCCATTCCACAGAGCTGCCCCCCAGCCAGATAGATCCCAGCCTGTGCTGCACTCCTGCACTGTTTTCCTAGGTGCAAGACCTTACATTTGTCTTTCTTGAACTCCATAAGGTTCTTGTTAGCCCACTCTTCCAGCCTTTCCACTTCTTGCAGGGTGGCTCTCCCTTCTGAAGTGTCTCCTTCCCCACTCAGTTTGGTATTATCAGCAAACTTAATCAGGGTCCACTTGATCCCACCATCCAGATCACTTATGAAGATATAAACCAGCACTGGGCCCAATATCGATCCCTGGGGGACCCCACTTGTGACACGTTGCCAGTTTGAAAAGGAGCCGTTTACCACCACCCTCTAGGTGATTCCTGTCAGCCAGTTCCCTACCCACCGCACAGACCACCTGTCCAGACCATAACCCATCTGTTTCTGTAGAAGGAGGAAACTGTATTGAAAGCCTTGGAGAAATCCAGGCAGGCAGTGTCCACTGCTCACCCCACATCAACCAAGCAGGTTACTTTGTCACAGAAGGCGATCAGGTTTGTCAAGCAAGGTTTGCTCTTGGTGAATCCATGCTGACTTTTCCCAGTCGTGATTCATTTGACTTGTGATAGTCCCCAGGAGGATTTGTTCCACAACTTTCCCAGGGACTGAAGTAAGACTGATGGGCCTATAATTTCCTGGATCCTCCTTTAAGCCCTTCTCATAGTTAGGGGTCACTTTAGCCTTCTTCTCATCTTCTGGGATGTCCCCTGATCTCAGCGACTTCTCGGATTATGGAGACTGGCCTCGCAATGACATCAGCCAGCTCTCTTAAAACCCTTGGGTGGATAACGTCAGGGACCATCGACTTGTAGGGGTCAAGCTCCTGTAATAGCTCACATCTACCAACTCTTCCTTCACTGACGCTGGGTCTGTGTTTACATTAACCTGGATTTTTGTTCCCAAGGCCTGGGGCCTAACAGTGCTGGTAAAGACAGAGTGAAGAAAGTGTTGAGAACCTTGGCCTTTTCAGCACTGTTGGTGACTAATTCACCCCTCCTGTTTAAAAGCAGGCCAATATTTTCTTTTTGTTTCTGCTTGTTGTTTACATACCTGAAGAACCCTTTCTGTAGTTTTTGGTATCTCTGGCCAATTTCAATTCAAGCTGAACGTTTGCTTTTCTAGCTGCATCTCTGCACACCCTGGCCATGCCCTTGCAGTTCTCAATGGTTATTCACCCAGTTTTCCATCTCTGGTACTGTGCTGGGTTGACCCTGGCTGGATGCCCAGTGCCCACCAAAGCTGTTCTATTACTCCCCTCCTCAGATGGACGGGGGAGAGAAAATATAATGAAAGGCTTGTGGGTTGAGATAAGGACAGGGAAAGATCACTCACCAGTTATCATCATGGACAAAACAAGTCTTGACTTGGGTAAATTAGTTTGATATATTACCAACCAAATCAGAGTAAGGTAATGAGAAAATAAAAACTAAATCTTAAAACAACTTCCCTCCACCCCTCCCTTCTTCCCAGGCTTAACTTTACTCCCAATTTCTCTACCTCCTCCCCATGAGCAGCACAGAGGTCAGGAAATGGGGGTTGTGCTCAGTTCATTACATGTGGTTTCTGTTGCTACTTCCTCCTCAGTGGGATGACTTCTTTCACTCTTCTCTGCTCCAGCATGGGGTCCCTCCCATGGAGACAGTCCTTCATGAACTTCTCCAACATGGTCCTCCCCACACACTGCAATTCTTCACCAACTGCTCCAGTGTGGGTCCCCCACGGGGTCACAAGTCCTGCCAGCAATCCTGCTCCAGCGTGGGCTCCTCTCTCCATGGGTCCACAGGTCCTGCCGGGAGCCTGCTCCAGTGTGGGCTTCCCACAGTGTCACAGCCTCCTTTGGGCATCCACCTGCTCCGGCATGAGGTCCTTCACGGGCTGCAGGTGGATATCTGCTCCACCATGAAACTCCATGGGGTGCAGGAGGACAACCTGCTTCACTGTGGTCTTCATCATGGGCTGCAGGGGAATCTCTGCTCTGGTGCCTGAAGCACCTCCTCCCCCTCCTTCTTCACTGACCTTCGTGTCTGCAGGGCTGTTCTTCTCACATAGTCTCACTCCCCTCTCCAGCTGCAGTTGTGCAGGGTCTTTTTTCCCCCCTTCTTAAATCTGTTATCCCAGAGGCGCTACCACCATCACTGACGGGGTTGGCCTTGGCCAGTGGCGGGTCCATCTTGGAGCCAGCTGGCATTGGCTCTGTTGGACAAAGGGGAAGCTTCTAGCAGCTTCTCACAGAAGTCACTCCTGTAGTCCCCCCACTACAAAAACCTTGCCACACAAACCCCGTACTTCTCTTTTGGGTTTGAGCAGACTCAGAAGGTTGCAGTTAAGCTAAGGGGATCTTTTGCTCCACCTACTCCCCTTACCTTTAAAGGCGATGAACTGGTTTTGTGCTTCCAGAAAAGTGTTTTTGAAAAACTTGCAGCACTCACTAACTCCTTTATCCTCCATGGAAGCTTCCCACAGAATCCCTCCCAACTCAGCTCTGAGCAACCTGAAGTTTGTTGTTCTAAAATCTAAAACCTTTGTCTTATACTAACCTTCAGCGTGCTCAGCAGGATCCCAGACTCCACAATATTGTGATCACTGCAGCCATTGTGATCACTGCACTAACCAAGATATTACAAAGCAGGTTTTCTTGGTTTGTGAGTGGCAAGTCCAGCAGTGCCTCCTTCCTGGTTGGCACACCTAGCATGTGTGTGAGGAAGCAGTCCTTTACACATTCCATTAATAGATGACATGTGAGCTGCTGTATTGTTCTTCCAACAAATGTCTGGGTAGTTGAAGTTACCCATAAGAACCAGGTTTTGTTGACAAAAAGCCTGCTTAAGTGTCATCTCGTACACCTAGAGCAGGGTGCACAGGAATGCCTCCAGGTGGGTTTTGAATGCCTCCAGGGAAGGCCTGTTCCACTGCTCTGTCACCCTCTCAGGAAAGAAGTTGTTTCTCATGTTTAGGTGGAACTTCCCGTGTTCCAGCTTGTGCCCATTGCCCCTTGTCCTTGTCCTGTTGTTAGGCACCACTGAAAATTCAATGGGGCTTCCACAATCACCGTAGTTGACTTCTATACATTCAAGGTGCTTCTTAACATAAAGCATGACTCTTCTGCCTCTTCTTCCCTGCCTGTCATTATGAAACAGACTACAGCCATCCATCGTGATCCTTTAGTCATGTGAGTTGTCCCACCATGTTTCAGTTATTCCTATGATATCATAACTTTCTGACTGGGCATGGAGCTCCAGTTCCTCCTGTTTGTTTCCCAGGCTGCATGCATTGGTGTACATACACTTGAGGTGGTTGGTCTTCTGGTCTCACCTTGGGAGGTAGCTAAGGAACATCTGTCACTGCTCTGGTTGGCTTGGCTTATTCCCCAGTTAGTTGCAATGGTGTGAGCGTGCCACTTTGGACCCCGCTCCCCAAATCCTTCAGTTTAAAGCCCTCCTCACCAAGTTGGCTGCTGTCAAAGATTCCCTTGCCTCTTCTAGAGAGGTGAATCCCATCCCTCCCTGCCAGACTATAGTCATCGAAGAATGTCCCATTCTCATAAAAGCCAAAACCCTCACTATGGCACCAACCACGAAGCCAGAAGGTGATTTGTAAATTTGCAAATTTATAAATAGGGAATGGAAAAATATGAATGGTGAATTAAAAGATTAGACTGAGAACTGATTCATAATATCTTCATAAATGGTCTTGATACAAAACATGGAAGTGGCTTTTAAAAGTCTGTTTGTGACACAAAGCTCCAGATTGGAATGGGATATTGGATGGGGAGAAAGAGGTGACTTTGATGGCACAGGTAACAGATGGGACTTAAAGAAGTGGAATGAAAAGTAGGAATTCAGGATTTCACAGATAACAAATGAGGATTCCTCCATAAACCAGGAATTAAAAGGAATAAAGGAAGGGAAAGATGTAGATGCCTCAGTTATTCTCAGGCTATAAATCACCAATGGAACGTGACAGAGAGTGCAGTAAGTAGTGAGACATTTCCAGTAGAAATGGGAATTGTCAATACTACTTTGCAAGCCTCAAGACGTAATCCAGAGGCATGTGTTCAATTCTGGCTACCAGCAGTCAGAAAGCACAAACTGAGCCTGGGAAAAATGCAAGAGAAGAGGAGCAGGCCATGTCTAACTTGTCCAAACCAGGAGGACGTCAGTTCCTGTCCTCAGTGTGTGTGCCAGGCACATCCTGACCCGCAGCAAGGCAGGAGCTGGCAGCATGCCCCTGGAAGAGTGAAACCTGAGAGTACAGTCAGGGGCGATGCAGCACAGGTGGGCAGGTCCTTGGCTGGGGTAATGAAGAGAATGACACCTCAAGAGCTTCTTGGAGGGCATTCCCACCCCTCTGGCTTTTTGGCTGCCCCAGTCTCCTCTTATGAGACAGGACTGCATCGGGCTGGCTTTTCCAGCCTACTGAGGCAAGGCCTGGGCAACTGCTGTGCTGCCTCTAAGTCCTTTCCTAGCCATCCAAGGGCATGGAGGCTTTAAGTCAGCTTCCTAGTCATGACAGTGGGAACAAAAGAAACTGATGAGCTTTAAGATGGAGCTTGATCCATTTAGTAAAGGACTTTGATGAGTTGTTGGACCACTTCTCAATGACCTGAGAGCCCCAAGTTCCTAGGAAGCTATAGGCTCTGTATTTTTCCATCAGTACAGTACCAGCTGTGCTCCCAGAGGACTGCCGGCAGCATCAAACAGCTGATTCCTTGAGTGTTCTGCAGAACTCAGAAATGCTGGCCAGTACTGTTTTCAGATATTAACCTTTGATGATGGCATTTAGTTAATCCTTGCTCGCACTCTGGTAGTAAAAGGTTCCTTCTTATTCCTGAACTTGAGTATTGCCTAGTTCTGTTCTATTTCTAGGGTATTTTTCTCCACTTCTTTTACACTTCCAGGAGGAAACCAAGGAACCAGAGAGCTTTAAAACAACATTTTTTCAGCATGATATTTTTCCAATATGTCTTGTAGGCAGAAGTTGCTATTACCAGCCTCTTGTGCCTGTCTCCATGGGATTAGTTTTTCCCTTCATGGCAGTATTAAGTTAATACAATCCTGCCATTACCTGCAGTGTTTCCAAGGTGC
This sequence comes from Phalacrocorax carbo, assembly GCF_963921805.1. NCBI lineage: Eukaryota > Metazoa > Chordata > Aves > Suliformes > Phalacrocoracidae > Phalacrocorax > Phalacrocorax carbo. The sequence continues at coordinate 25,720,062 of NC_087514.1, forward strand.
GTCAAGTCCTTTCGGTGGAATCTCAAAAGCAGGCATGCTTGGCTGCAGCAATTTCTGGCGTATGACAACCACCACATTCCAACGTGCCAGCAGCAATTAGGTCTGCAGTGTGAAGTTAGCCTCCATAACAAGGCAAGAGAAGTGAGAAAATGGCAAGGAAATGGGAGACTTGGAGTCCAAAATTTCAGGTAGTCAGAGCCATCTGAGATCCCATACTGTGAAGGCTGGGTGAGATATCTATTAATAAGGCTGCATGACTCAACGCTTCAGTCCCTTTTCATGTGTTTGAGCAGCTGTGCTGAAGTCAGGGACAGTCCACATGGCTCCAGCTACTTGGAGGTTCAGGATTTTTGCCTGAGTTTCAAACAGTTACCAGAATGTAATGGGAAATGTGATCACAAGGAGTCCAGACTTGGTAGCTTTCCTACCTAGTAAACAAGCCCATTTATTTAGACTTAGTAGTTTCCTGTGGTCTACAGTGTATTTCCAGAGAGGAAACTCAGGTGCTGGTCTACAACCACTGCCTGTACGTACCATCAAAGAAAGAGAGTATAGAAGCCACTTTCATTTATTTCACAATTCGGAAGTAATCACCCTCCTTTGTAGTCATGTGCCTTCTATGCAGAGCGCTCTGTGTACTTCTCCTTACCACAAAGTCACTTTCTGTTGCTAAAATTAATGCTTCCTAGATACTGCTCTCATGCCAGAAGAGCTGGTAACACCACTGACTCAGTGCCACCCACATACGTTGCTCTGCCCAGCCAACACCTTGCCAGAAGGAGTCAAACCTGCCCCTGGGTGCAAGCTGGCATGCCACCGAGTCCGTTCCACAGCCCCCTGCACACGGTTCCTAATGACCTGCTTTGCCTCCAGCTCCTTAGCGCTGCACTCACACTGCCTTATTCCACATAGAGGTACCCAAAAGAAGAACTGACTCAGCCTGTGCAGCCAAGCTGGATGTAGGACTGATGGCCTCTTGATTTCCAACCATGAGTTAAATTCCCATCTGGCACTATACTGATGTTTATTAAAAACAATAACAAACTCTCAAAACTGTGTAGCATTCTGTTGCTGTCTAAAACCAATCCACTTATGAAGAAGAACATCATCACTCAACACTATGAAAATAAATAGAAAAGGAAAATTAAGTGGGGTACGTTACGACTGGTTGCCAGCTCCGGGCAACTCACACTATGCCACCAGACCTTCTCAGAGTTCATCCCTGTAACGCCAATTAAGTCAGTTGTCAGTAATCTGGCTAAAGATAGCCCATGAGGCTGAGTTAAAACAAAGAAAATCACAGCAATGAAGGAAAGTGAATCCAAAACAACATGCATAACACCAACCAGTAAGAATCCTGGCTCCTCTTTTCAACACCATTAACAGTTATTAAATTTCTATGCAGTCATTACAGATGTGTATGCAGGATACATCAAATAGTTGTAATCCAAGTTCTTGCAGAAGCCTTCAGCTGTTAATGCAGGGACTGGTGAGAGTAACCCAAAAGGCTGTGCTGTCTTCCCACGATGCTGGCTCTGCACGAGCCTACGCCCTCCAAAGTGCCGGGTGGTTTGGTGTGGGTAAGTCTCGGAAAGGATCTGGAAAACATGTTCACAAAGATGTTATTTAAGGGACAGAAATTATAACCAGCAAATTTGTGGTCAGATTTTATTGTAACATGTGTATTTATTGTTTACCCAGAAAATTGACTAATTAACAGTTCTTCTTATAGCCACAGCAACTGAAAGTATTTGTACTGCCCAGGGTATGCACAGTGACTCTGAAGCCAAGCTATACTTTGCATTTCTAGCCAAGGCTTTTCGCCTAGTCCTTTGCCAATGGGGGTTTTGGAGTGAAACAATCTCCCTGTCCTTCCTTTGGAAAGACTATGTCATAAACCTTCAAAATCTCATATCCTGTCCTCTTTTCCCTCTTGTTCCCACACCGTCTCTGCGCATGCTGCCACCAAGACTGGTGGTCCCTTGCCTGTGGCAGCCAGTGATGACAGGGGTCCAATGGAGCAAGTGGAGCAGTCCCCAACTGATGGAGAAAATATTGCCCGGGTCCAGGCACCTGAGGCCAGCCCCAGCCTTACCCATGTTGTTATAAATAAACAAGCTGCCTCATTCAGGTTCATTAGCAGTGGGGTAGGAGCGGTTTAGCCACATAAAAACCTAAGCAGGCTGGTGGGGATGGCACCCAGCCCAGCAGGTCCCGCCTCCATCCATCCTGGCAGCCGCAGACAGCGTGTGCTCGGCCGTGGCGGCTGGCATGGCTCGGAGCTGGGGATAAGCAAGCACGCCAGTGCCCTAGAAATTGGAGAAATATTGACGGATGGACTTTAATTTGCACAGGCAAACTCTTATGTCGCCGTATTGAGGGTGATTGCGTACTGTTCCCGCTATTCCAGTTAGTCTGAGGTAATTTCATCGGAAACTGCTTGTTTTCTCACGGGTGGTTTTTGGGGGTTTTCTCTGAAGCATGGACTGGGGGTGACTTTTAACTGGTTTTTAAGGGTTTCCCAAAGGGATCTCCATGGGCAGAGAGTTCAAAGGCTGTCGAGCAGTGCTGTACGGATGCTGTTTTATACATGTGATGTTAGCAATGCTATCCCACCACACGCAACAGAGCAGGCTGTCTTGCATCTGCCCTTCCAAGCCATCACACCATTTTATTTCTGCTTTTAGCCAAAGAAAAGACTGGAATAGTTTCTCCCAGGAGCAGCCAGTGGGCCTGGAAGCTGGGCTATGGATCTAAACCTAAAGCTTCATTTGGTGCAGAAGTCCAACCAAAAGGACTTGTTCTCTCCTTTTCCTCCCAGGCTAATGATCTGTATTTACATTAACTCTACATTTCTACCTGGGTTTTTGATCTAACAGTGTTGGCGGGGGAGGGAAAAGCTGTCATAAATTGTTTCCCCATCCTTTTTTTTTTTTTTTTTAAATCAAACAAACTCTGGAGAAATCTTTTTTACAAACAAAAAAATAATCTACAATGAAATTTGGAGACCCATCTAATCCCAGTTTCACACTGATTTCCGGAGCAGTCACTCACACTTAAAAACATGGGCATAAAATGCTGCAGAGAATCTCGTTCTGGAAAACTTCATCTAACATATCTCATGAAAAGTATGTTTGTATTAGGAATGCTAAATAGATAGATATGTATTTATATATATACGTATAAGATTTTCAGGCTAATATTAATGTCCAGAATGTTAAAAGGTAGCTCACTGTGTCCAGTTTATGCAACAGAAATATTGACCAGTGATTGTTACCAGCTTCCTCTCGCTTAGGTCTGAAATCACCGCCTCTCTGTTTGCGAATGCCTTGGGAGACATTACTTGAGAAAAGAAGGCATGAAGCAAAACCCAGCTTGTAAGACGTTAGTGCGTATTGGCTCCAGAAGAGAAACTACAATGACAATTAGATTTTGCCATTGACAATGGAGCAGCTAATCATCAAAGCTAAAATCAGATTACCCAAAATGAAAGTCTGTTGCCTGGCTGCAGTTGAATTTCAGATGTTCTTATTGTAAGTGTACCAAGAGGAATTGCAATCCCGTTATCCAAACAAGGACCAAAAGCCCAAATCAAATGCCAGACAGATTAAACAGTGACTTCCCAAGTTCCCTCCACCACCCGCACCTGTCTTGCTGCTGAGCCCAGAGCCGGGCACTGTCCCTCCTCAGCCACCTCCAGCCAGGCATTGCCTTCGGCTCTCCACCAGCAGAGTTTAAGCCAATTCACAGGACCCAGCCTTCAGCCCCAGTCTGAAAGATGATGTAAATGTAAACTGAAAAGTCTCAGTATCTTGCCTCGTTGGTCTCTGGAACTTTCCCACTCTGCGTTCACACGTTGGTTGCAGGATTGCACTTAAGTTTGACAAATTTTATCCTCTGCTGGTCATCCGAGCCACGGTCAGAGGCAGTGCAATATCATGTTGGCAGACATTTGGGGTCTATGGTATTTTTGCAAATTTACTAATATTCAGCTCAAGTTTGCAGAAGGGTTTAACTGAAAGGTCAATGAAAGAATATCTGCATATTGTAAATCTAATTATCAGGAGAGCTGTAATTTGTTTAAATTTAGGGAAAAGCCAAAGTAAACTCTTTAAAAAAACTGCTCATATATTTGAGGCTAGCAGTGGGGTAATAAAAATAGAAATTATGTACATAGGACCTATTGTGGTATAGAAATTTAACCTCAACATATTGATTGAGGCAGTTCTTGTCCCTGAATTAATATACGCCTACAAGTGAGTATTTGTTTTAGGAAAGTTAAATAGAAAGGCCATGAATAAATATAAAGGCTGAGATGAAATAGCCATCTGGACTACATTAGACCAAAATGCGTAATTGAAGCAAAGAGAGCGAACATCCTTTGATCCAGTCACGCACAACTGAAATGAAAGTAAATGGGCAATTCCTCTTATCTAATCATCGGAGAAGAGTTTGCAGCACATGTGAGTGAGAAGGACCGTTGGAGGGCTGCAGCTGAAGCCACCTCTGCGCCACAAGGACCCCAAATGTGCCGGCCACAGGTATCCTCATGTCGGCTGCTATGTCAGGCCAGGACTTCAGCATAAGCCCTAGCTGGGCTTATGTTTAAACTGCTAAAACCACACACCCAGCCTCAGCATCTCTGCTGTTTCCATGGGATTAGCAGCACAGACATATGGCAGGGCAAGCTTGAGCTTGGCTTTTTGTGCAGATGGAAGAGATGGGGTGGCTTTGTGGTGCCCTGCTCTGCCACAGCAGGGACACCCGAGCAGCGAGCCAGGGCAGGCAGCCAACCAGGGAAACCCTAGTCCTTTTTAATCCAGATTGGTTTTGCAAGAAATGGCACAGAGAGGGGACATTGTTGTCCCTCTGCCTTGCAGGGTCCCCCATTTGATTAAATATGAGGGCATAGGGATGGGATTGCCAGAAACTGCTGGCAGGAATGAAAGCCCATACTTCAAGAACCTGAATTCTGCCTCAGCCTTTGAACCCAGGGCTGCCTTGGGGCTGGCACTAGTCTTTGGGGTGCACAGCCATACTTAACACTAAGGTGAAGGAGCAGGCAGAATTGAGGTCTTCTGAATAGGTTTTGTAATCTACTGTTGAAATCCCAGCCAGCTCTTGAACAAGCCATAAACTAAACAGAAACTGCCTTTAGCAAGCTCTGCTTTACTGAGCACTGCTGCCTCCTCACCCAGGCAACATGCCACCCACCATCAAATCAAAGCCTGGAGCAGGTGGCTCTGCCTCCTGGCCCCTTGGTCCCTTGGTCAAAGCTGTACTGTCAGTCAGGTCTGCAAAGAGCTCTGGTCCCAGGTCAGTAGTGTTGTGCTGACAGAAAGCTAACAGATAAATCAAGGAACATCAGAAACTTTTCCCTGGTGTAGCTGATATGGTTTATGTTCATGTTACTAGCCTAGCAGACCACCAAGCTTTTACAGCAATAGAGCTGTACCAATATCAGAAGAGCTTCCCTGGCTGAATAAAGGTACCCCTGGAGAGATACTCTCAGATTAGACTTCTCCAGCTTTCCAGCTGAGCCCCTCATACCTGTGGTGTTTTTGAAAATTATGCCCTAGCCCTGACATGCATCCTAAAGATGCTGCAACTGAGCCTCAAGGGTTGACCTCCTGGAGTCTTAAACTGCTGATACAAAACTCCCCCAACATCCCTCGATCATCTCGTCTCAAATAGGACTCATCAGACTAGTAGGCGCCATTCTACCAGCATGGTAAGATCCCCATGCTAAGGGACAATGACATTTGGAGGCACGGGTGTGCTGCTAAATGAGTGCCAAAGGGCCTTGCAATCAGGGCATAGCATGAGGCCAGGAGACGGAGGCACCTGCTCAAGGCCCAAGCAGGAATAAGCTGCCTGTTGATTTGGTGATAGGCAGCACGTTGCCTGGGCGAGGAGATGGCGGTGCTTGGGAAAGCAGAGATTGCTGAAGGCAGTTTCTGATTAGTTTTTTTGCTCGCTCAGGAGCTGGCTGGGATTTCAACAGCTGTTTCAACCACAGTGGCCCAAACTGTCTCCTAGGAGAGCCCTGTCTAGAGCAGGGGAAGAAGAAATTCTGTTGAATCCAAGGAAATAATTTTTCAAGATCCTGTTGTCAACTGCCAGCTTCTTGAATAGCTTTTCCATTTCTCCCGTGCTCCTCAGTTCTGTGCCTGTGGGTTAGTCCTGTGTTTAATGTGATGGGTTTGGGAACAGGCAGAATGTAAAGTCAGCTCTTCTGTGCCAAGGGCAACAGGCTGGATAATAACCTCGAAACAACTCTGTGGCCAACAGCATAATATTATCTAATAACTTTTCTTCATTATTTTCCCAGCTGACAGAGCTAAGGAAACTATTTGCAAATGTTTATTTATATATATGTGTGTATATACTTTTTAATATTTTTTATACTTTTTTTTATATATGCATTTTCTGACATTGCAACATAAAATATTCACGTGGAGATTTTTTCCGTTACTTCCCAAGCTCAAGCAGAAATTTCTTAGAACAGTTTGTCTGGTGGACATTATGTAGGTCATTTCAGAGTCTTTAGAGGATAGAGATGATAACCCCAGAAAAAGGGGGTGCCAGAGCCTGATGACTTTGGGAGAGAGAGGGAAGCTTTTAAAGATTAAATTTTCAAATCCTTGAAAAATTCTTCATGGAGTGACTTCCAGACTGAGAAAGACTCATTTCAACTAGCTCTGTTATGCAGTGGCAAAGCTGGCTGAGTAACTAAGAGATGTGCCTTATGTGCCTCCCTTAAGGCTATCAAAAATTGCACGATGAGGCCTGTGACATGCTGGTCACGATGGATGCTCTTTGGTAAAAGCCATCAGTTCAGTGAAGGTGGGTGCTTGCTTCCAGTTACTTAGGGAAGTCTGTATGCCAGGCCCTTGCACCCAGAGCAAAGACAAGTAGATACAGGGAGGGCAGCTGAAAAAATACGCTTTTCCTTTGAATAACAGCTCTGAGTCCTGACAGCTCCCTGATTTAAATCCAGTCTCCAAGTTGGAAAAGGACTTGAAAAAAGTTTTCTGTCATGGGCTGTATCTATCACTGTCCTCTCTATCCTCTCACTGGAGGACGTCTTCCCTTTGAGCCCAACAGTTTGGAAGGACTTTTTTTTTTTTTTTTCTCCATTTGCATTTTACTATAACAAATGAGTAGAACTTGCACAAGGGTTCAGAGGAAAAGAGGATCCCCCATATTGTGGGCACTCTCTCTTTCCCACGCAGCCTGGCCACCCTCCTGCGCTGTCCATCTGCCAAGCAAAACTCAACATCACAGAGACAAATGGCAAGGGGAAAGATTTTGCATGAGAAATGGTGAATTTTCAGAGCAAATACCATATTCATATTTGTCAGGAACAAAAAGTACAGTTTATGGCCACGTGTGGCTGAATATAAATTAGTTTGCACAGCTGAGTTAACCTTTATCCCTGCTGCGGAGGAAGAAGTTTAGCTTAAATGGGAAACCCCAGGGCAGATTTCTCCAGCCATAGCCCCATGCACTCCTGTACTGGCCCTTTCAGTCACACCACCGCAACCTGCCACCAGCCACCTCTGTAATGGAGAGGTTCGTAAAGAAAATGCTGTACTTTGGGTCCAGAGGAAAGAAATACAGTTGCGGACTTTTTCCACCACATTGTTCTCCAGACCTGAATTGAAGCCCACTTGCATTTGCAAACCTACCACGAAAGCCCTCCGTGCTCTTACTTAGCCAGATCCCATCGTGGCTCCGTGAAGTCCAAAAAATATTGTCTGAAAATTAGGTCAGGGTGACCCATCTGAAACAGGAAGGGTGAAGTCAGAGGGTGAGGCAGATCTTTACAATGATAAACAAAAACAATTGCTACCTTTTGTCCCATTTCCGAGTCAGTCTCTCAAGGTCTGTAGTTTCTCATCTGGAGATGTGGCTTAAAGTTCCTGCTCCATCTCAATTGTTCACATAGGCATTTCTGCTGGAGCTGGTGTCCTCTCTGGCTGCTCTTAACTGTACTTACCCAGCACTCACAGCATCACTGCCCACCCCTGGAGGTAGCTGGCTCTGTGCTTGGTGAACACAGGACCCTGTTTCTTTCCTGCAGGCTCTGGGAGGTTTGGAGAATAACTCAAACTTTTTTGGGGGCTTCCTGGTAGAACTTACCATTGCTGACGTGGTGCTGTGTGTGCTAGGCTGCCTGTGACAGCATGCCACTTGCTGCCACCCTCCCGTCACGCAGAAGCTGAGGGGAGCCCAGGGGTCTCTCTGATGAGGTCCAATTGCTGCGACTCCCTTCCTCATTTGGCAAGGACCAGCTGGAGATACTCAGGGCACACTGTGAGAGCTGATTAGCTGATGTGGAGTTGCTGGTTGTCAAACACACGTTGCCAGAGGAAAGATTAGGGGACAGAAAAGAGGGGGAACACCATATGTCTGGGATTTGTCCTCTTTCTACCCCTATGCCTGTTGCCTGAGTCAAGTCTGAAGGCTCCATATGTGTGCCTGGCCACCAGGTGACAGCAGGGGCAGCAGCCGGGCTGTGACATCCCGCAGTGCTGGTGGCGTGCAAGCTCCACAGCAGTGTGGGAAGAGCAGGTCCCCTGCTTTCCTGGTGTGGCTGGCTCCTGTGCTCTGGCCAGGCTGGCTCAGGAAGGCAGTGGCTGCTCTGCAAGGAAAAGGTGTTTATGTGGCTGTAGGCTGAGGGGGCTGATATAGTCATCCCTGTTGAGCTGGTAGGTTAGATATTGCTGGAGATACTGGGCTGTGATATCAGTTGAGTGTCACAGGGGCCAGGCGCCAGCCTTGCATTAAGCAACTCCTCCGCAGTGAGAAACTAGGGTTTAAAAGAGTTGGGTACCCAGACTGTCTGCAGTATGAGGCAATGTTGTAGTACATCGTTTGAATCAGACCTAGTACATCACGGGTGTAAATGGGTAACCTGTGTAACTTGGCCTTAGATTCACTTAAATGGACAGATGGATCCATCTCTGGTAAAACTCCTCCGGCTTTGGTGGCCTTATCCTAGATAGGCAGCTGCCTGAATCTTGTTCCAGCTCAGTGACAGCGGGAAAGGCTGAAGCAGGCTGTGATGGAGGAGCTTCTCAGGATCTTAAGTCTCTCCAAGGCCACTTGAACATCAGCCTGTCGCTGAAAGTACGTGCAGTTCCTGTAGGGAAGAGGGAGCCCTGGGCTCGGCAGGGGAGCTTGCAGGCAGCTCTTTAGTCCTCAGTCCCTAAGAAAGACAGTAAATACAGGAAGGCAAAGAAGTTTTCCACAGGAAAAAAAAAAAGGTGAACCTCCACACATGATTTTTATATTGAGATGCACTTCTCAGGAGCAATGAAACCAACACTCCTCTAAAAAAGCAGAAGCCATGAAGGGCTCATTTGCTGAAAGGCTCAGTCTCCTGTGGCTGTTGAACTTGAGTCCTACAGGGAAGTACAATCATTTATATGGTGCAAAAAACCACTGGGGTTTATCATAGCCTGCCACGGGAATAGAGACGCCTACAGATCCCGGGGTGTAGCTCTGATCAGCAGATAAGACTAGAAAGGCGGGAAAATTTCCCTGAGGGAACTGAAAGCAAAACAACCCCCCAACCTTCAAAGGCAGCTTAGCAAGAGAAACAGATCCCACAAGCTGATTTCTGTAGGCACTGCTTATCGTTCCAAGTGCTGGAGGTTTCACATTTTAAAGGCTCACTTCCTCTACAGTGCTCACGCAACATCAGTATAATAATATTTCCCCCTCCTCCCCGATGTCAGGCATTATCCTGTAGCCTCCCATATGTCTTATCCGAATTATAAACACTAACCATTTGTGGGCTCTTTTGCAGAGCCACCCGTCCACACTTAATATCCAAACAATAAATAATTGCAGATCGCTCCCCAAGGTTTGTTTTCCCAGTGCTGTCAGATTTTTTTAAGACACCTTATAAAACCCAAGCAAAATGAATGGTCCAAAAGAAGAAAACTAATAACGTTCAGGGTGATTTTACCCAACCTATTAAGAACTATACTTCTGACAAAAGATAAATTGCCAGCATCTGCAGATGGCATAACAAAGAGGACCTGAAATGTCCTACATTAAAATTATCTTTTTTCTATGCTTGTCTTTGGTGCCTGTCTATCCACTTCATTACCTTATGCAACAACAAAATGTTTTCTAAATAAAGCTCCAAGCCTGAAGACCCCACACTAGATAAATTAACTGAAGTAAACATGCAAAAGCACCTAACTGGAGCTAATTATATATCTGCCAGCAGCCTTTCTTTTAAGCACCTTAAAGGTGAACATTTTAATTACTTAATGTGCTCTATTGTTCTCAAATTAGATATGAGAAAAATAACATTGATCCAATCCTTTTTTTATTTTTACGCACTGGAGGTGGAAGGCAACTGGCTTTGTAAGGGGATTACGCGTGCGTTAATCCTCCTTAGCTATGATAAAGTTCTCCGCTTCCTAGTGAGATTGTTTAACCCTCTTCTAACAGCTGCAGCTAGCTCCTAAAGAAATAAGCTGGGGAATATGAATTACAGTTTGGGAGAGTTGAGAGAAAAAAGAAAGAAAGGTTTGTCTCTTATCTTTTCCCATGCTGAATATCACTTATTATACTAGCAGGAAAATGGCCTCAGATTTAGCGGGTCCTGTAAGAAAGCAGGTGAATGATATGTTCATGCTGGCACGAATCCCTTTGTTTCCTTTTTCACCCTGTAATGGGCTTAGAGTATCAGTGGCATCCTAAAAGCACACTGTGCCACCAGGAAGAGGGGTGACAAAAAATTCCCATCCCATCAGATGGGAATTATCCATCGCTGGAGTACAGTATTTCTGCATTTGGAAAACAGCATCACACTGTGAGGACCAACAGGGGAAGAAAAGGGATGGCTCAGACCAATGGAGCAACACGGGACAAAGGCCTGGACTCATCCCTTGTAATTTAAGCGCTTCCAGGAGGTGCTGCAATGAAAAGGCAAGCATAGCTACACGCTTGCTGCCGGCAGTGGAGGCTCCTTCGGAGGTCACCTGCAACTCCAGAGAGTGATTAAACCATCCACAATCTGCCTTGGTCTTTGCAGGTGCCTACTGAATATTATTGACTGGCAAGGAAGACTACGGGGGCTCTGCACCTAATTTAAGCTCTTTCATTGATCGTGCCAAGTGGAGACTAATCCAGGTGACCCCTCCCACTGCTGGAAGGGGAGCGGCTGGCTGCTGCACGGGGGAAAGAGATACAGCTGCTGAGGAGGAGGGGTAAAAAAGAAACTATGAGTGAGGCAGCACAGAGGCTGAAGCAGACTGTCACCAGGACACCTCTGTCACCCACTGAAAGCTGAAGCCGTGTGGGATCACGTCAGATGAAAGAATAGAGGTGAGCCAGGAACCCAGCTCAGAAACAAAAGCTGTATTTTGGTTCCTTTTTCTTTTCACTTTAAGGTGGTTGGCATCCTCCTATCAAGTACAAAAAGTAATTAGTCCTTGATGAAAGATCTCTGACGTGTCAAGGTAGAATAGCGTTGCTGATGGAAGCAACCACCACGGTCTGGGCAGGTTTGAGAACAGTATTTACAGAGCAGAAATTGAAACTTTTTAGCCTGGTACAAACTCAGTTGGTCATAATCTCCTTTACCCTTGCTATAACAAAACAGGGAAAACCAGATGATGCAAAGGAGACCAGCTCACCCAGCAATTTTGATAAATTCAAAACCATGAGGGCCTTAAGGTCCTGGTATTAGTACTAGGACTGTGCCAAAATCACCCATTTCTACAGATTACAGTTTCCACATGCAGGTGCAAGAAGGCAATGCATGCCTGGGCACACAAACCCACACCAAACAGGTTTCTCTGCAACAATGAATTGTTCATTAAAAAAGAAGAAAAAGTTTAAATTTATGTGGTGGCCAGACTTCTACTTATCCCAGCTCTGGGCTCTGCAAACATCAAAGTCTTCAGAAAGATTACTGATGCTTCAGTGCTTGGTGCTCCAAGTGAATTATAGTTGTGTAATTTTGAGTCAAGAGCTGCTTGGACATACTGGGATTGTTTGGCATGGAGTCGTGGCCCATGTTCTTAGCCTGTTCTGGATTTCACACCAGTATCAGCCGCCAGTGGCGCATGAGGGGTACTTGTAGCCAACTCCATAACCAAGCTAATGAGAGCTAAATTTGAAAGATTTGCTGTTGAGAGACACAGGAGGACTGTGCTATCAGCTAATCACAGCAGCTTTTCTCAGAAAGGTCCTCTGGAAACTTGCTAGGAGTCAAATGGTCAGAAAAGAAAGCAGCGAGTGATAGTCATTGTGGAGGTCCACAATAAGGACAACCTTGCAGTAAGCTGGGAGACAAAACTGATTCTCGCTCATGAGAAATGGACACACCCAAGAGAAGCAAAAGGTCTGAAATAATCTCACACCTCAAGACAGATGTAGAGCATCTCAGTAGAGAGCGCTGCTCTGCAGGGAGAATTGGTATGGCCCTGCATGTACCCAAAGAAGCAGCAAGGAGCCCATGAGACCAAAACGCTGTAATGTTACTTATTTTAGAACAGTTCCAGTTGCTATGTTTTCATGTACAGGGGGCAACAGTCTTCCAAAGGAGTAAGATTTCCCTTTCAAATCAGTTCTGATCCAAACATGGGATGTGAACCCCACTCCTGACCTCTGCCTGCTGACCCTTCTGCAGCCCTGGTTCTATCAGGATCGCTGGACTTGGTAAACTGTTAAAGGCAAAATGGCCCGCCTGTATCATATACCTTGGGAAGTCAAATGTATCAGACTATGAGCGTTATCAAGAAAAGCAGAGAGCCACCAGGTTGGCTCAGAACCAGTGTCTCAGCATGCCTTGGAGATCCAAAGATTTTCTACTCTGCCCTGCACGTCTTGACCTACCATTAGTAATTTTACATCAACAGCCAAAGTATTGGTCATGAAAGCTCATTGGAAAAGGTAGGTAAATTGAAGTAAGTCAGCAAAATAAAATGAAGACTAGACTATATGAATGGAGGGAGTGTGTCACCTCACTCCTGGTCCCTCTTTATGTAACACAGCACGTTTTCATTTTTAGGGATTAAGAGATGTGGATTCTTGGATTTACTACAGATGCCCTTTTTTAGCAAGTCACATCATAATTTTCTGGTAACAGAATGAGAACCGAAGGTCTGGGATCTTACTCTTCTCTTTGTCTTCAGCTTCCTGAGGAAATGTAGACAAGTCACTTCACCCTTTGTCCCCATTTCTAATCTTTAACATGAATTTACACGCCACCCCCCTCAAGTTTGCAATGTCCTATGCATTGTTTCAAAGAAATTCCTTCACATGGAAGCAGTACCAGAAGAAAACTCTACAGCATGAAAGATCATTACTGTTAATCATGTTACCATGCCTGTGAGAAGCACCGGGACTGACTGAACAGTGTGTGCTGCCGAAGCCTGAAGTCAACAAGTAGAACATTTCACCCTGAGATATTTTAGGATGTTTAGAGAACATGTCACCAGGAAATTACAATTCAGCTCTATCTGGTTTCTCCGCCCCAACCTCTGTCCTGCTACTCCAAATGCATTTTAAATATGAGTAAGCGGAATGCACAGATCCGGATTTGGGATCCAAATATGGCAAAGTCAGCAAATGGGCAGAAATAAGAATATTTTAAAAGTCATAAGCATCATTATACATCACCTATGGCTCTTACAGCACATCAATATGGGAAAAAGCCCCCTGTATGCCTCAGCTAATTTAATAAAAGGTCCTGGGTTTCTTCCAGATTATTTGTTTGATTAATGGAAATATGTGTCCTTTAATGATATTTTTCGCTGCATTCTTTTTCCTCTCCATTAAGTACTGAAGTCAGGCTACAACAAAACCAGTACAAGTTTCTGCTAGTGGCCACCCTGTACAGAACCAGATTGAGAAGAGCAAGGTCACTGTGTTTCCTCCTGCAAGGAATGAGGGCTTCAATTTCTCTCAGCTGGCCACATACAAATTAAATGATCTAGAAGTTTTTTCCTTGTCCAGTAGGAACATCTCAGTGCTAACAGCTAGAAGTCATTGTAATTGGTACAAGTCGGGTGCCCTGTGGGGGTTTGTGACTAACTGGGTTTTCCATATCTTTAGAAAAAATGCTCAGTGACTCTTTTGGGAAAAGTGGGAATTCTTTGCACAGTATGGAGTTCTGAACGCTTACTGAAATGTACTGAACCATCCCAAACTCTGAGCCACATAAAGACATAACGCAATAATAATCATGCACAGTGGCTTCTCTTTCCCAAACAGGATGGCAAGGATGAGGGACGGGCTCATCTGAGCAAGCAGGTAAACTCACAGCTTCATTGCTACAGCCAGAAACTCAGGCGAGCATGCAGCACTGGAGACTGTGGCCTGCTCCAGCTGAGTTCCTGGGAGCAAAACCAAACCACCTTTTCAAACCATGGTGACCCAGTCCCACCCCGATGCCCTACACAAAGGTCAGCGGGAACAGGAGGACAGACAGAGGAATCTGCCCAGAGCTTCATCATGAAGATCCTCTGGAGAGAGTAGAGCTCCCTTCAAATGTGGACTGAAACCAGGACATGTAGACAACAAATTGGTAGCCTGTGTGTTTGGTAGAAATCAAAATAGAAGTCTTTCACTCTTGCTCTCCAAAGACTAGAGCTATCATTTAAGACTTTAATTAAAAGCCTCCTCAAAGCTTCTGATTTTATTTTGCTTTGGTTGTTCTGCAGGAAGCTTGACAACACGGGCACTTTGCAGGCCTGCGTGTATGGCGCATGTAATTAAAGTCAACAGGAGTTACGAAGCCTTTAAAACCAAGCCAGGGTGGCTAAAGCCAGTAGCCCAAAATTAGAAGCAACACTTGAAAATCTGGATCGCGTCCTCTGTGTTTGTGTTACAGCATCACCTAGGGGCTGCAACCCCTAAATGCCTAATTGTCCTGGATGTTATAGAGGTACATACAGACTTGGACACTTCCAAACGTCCAGGCGTGCAGCAGCCGCTGTCACAGAGGCTACGCTAAACCAAGAGAAAGTTCATCTGGTAGATTTATATGTATATATACATATACACAAGTATTTTATACATTTTTTAAGCAAGAACCACCGAAATACTGAACTGGAGGGCACAGCGGTTGTAGACCATACTTTGGATCATGGCCATAGGAATGCTACTGCTGTAAATTCCCCTACTCTAAAAAAACATTAAATAAGCCATCCAGTTATCTCATGATCATCTGCTAACTGAGATCCATGAAAACTATGAAAATTAAACTCATGTGTATGCTTAGCATAGTCTGGCACTTATATTGTTGCTGATTATAGGAATTCAATGTTTACAATATACATTCTTTCCCAGACTTTTTTTTTTTGCGAATCGAAGTAAAAACTTGCTTGGTCTTATGATAATATAGTTTAGACTGTTGAGGGCAGGACTGCTGCTTTGTGAGAGAAGCAAAGTCCCAGCATGAGAGACTAATTCTGGTCTTTTACTGAGAGATGATGGAAACACAAGCAGATGCAGTCCAAATTAAAGACATAGGAAGGAGCTGAAAATAAAAACTGATCCCCAAAATTTCCAAAGTCCTTTGAGATACCCATGACTTGGACCCACCTTTAGAGGATGAGGGAGCTTGATACATTTTGATGAGCAGAGAGGTGAAAAACACGCCACAGGAAACTTGTGCAGGATCTGCTCTTCACAATGGTTTGCAGATGTATAGCAAACTGTATGTTACCAAAGGCAACAGCAGGCCTGGAGTCCTCCAGAAAACAGAAAAAAACCAAGTAAAAGTACTTCTTCCAGACCCAAACTGGGTTTCTAGAGCCAGTCTGGTGGTTTATGCATAGAACTCTCATATACAGGCAGGTTACTGGCCTGATTGGTACCATGTAAAATGTAAGAAAGCCTGAAAGCCTATAATCTATCATCATACTTTCAGGGGTAAGCCCTGCTGGACCCAGACGTGCTGAGCAGTGGAAAGGTGTATCACTAACTCCAAAAAGAGCTAGGAGCAGGCAGACCTTGAATGTCAGCTGGCTTCAGAGGGGGCTGGGACACATAAGCTAGCAGTCCGGTTGCCCTTGTGCTTTAAGCCCAGTGTATGAAGAGCTTGTGGCTTTCTAGTCCTGCTTTCTTTGAATAACAATGTATGTTCTCAATTCCTGACCAGCCATGCAAAAAGCAAAAGCAAAGTGAGTAATGGGTGCGTGTTTGCCCAAAACACACTTCCATCCAATTGTGAAACTGTACCTTTAGTGAACTACGTTAATTTGTTGAAGTAGGACCAGTCCCTGCCAGGGCTCCAGAGAACAAAACTATGTGGTGGCAATGGGTAGAGAAGAAGGCAGAGCAAACCTGGAGAGGGAGACAGACTAGTGCAGGAGGTATTTTGAGCATACGAGGTTTAAAACCAGCTCAGAAACCTCTGGTTAAACCCCAGCCCCCAGTGGTGTCACCCTTACAGTGCTCCAGCATGGTCAGATGGAGAACTACCAGTAGAACAGCGGCACAGGAGAGTAGCGCCTAGGCCTATGGGCATATTATCATCACATAGTTGAATGTGAGCACTCGGACATCAAAGCAGGCATGGACACCAATACCTATTTCAATCAGTACCACGGCAGCTTTTGGCTCTAGCTTCCAGGCTGTGCCAAACCACATTATCAAAATAGCATGCAAATTGTGCCACAGGATGACTGTGCAGAAATGAAGCTGTCTGGCTCCTTTGACCCTACCCTGACACTGCTTGTTACAGTGCCACTGCAACAGCGACTACCAAGACACAAAATAAAGAGGAATCCTTCAAAAGTAGCAGAGCCCCGTGCTTACAAAGGAGCACATTTTTCAAGTGTTGCTTCTTACAGGAAGTTTCTTTCAATGCTTCAGGTTTTTTTCCAGCATTTTTAATGCTTTCATTGATCAGAATTAAGACATTAAAAAGCCTTCTCCAATGTAGTAAGCAGCGTCAGGTGAGAGAGGTGGCACTTATAAATTGTTCAGTCAGGCATTTTCCCAGCCTTGAGAGAAGATTTACGAACTCAACACTTGCCTCTTAGTTGTTCTTCCCAGAGGATGAACAAGCTTAAGTCCTGGCTATTCTAAATTTTATTACAACCTCAGAATTTATAGGCTCTCTATAAATCAGTATTCAAAAAGGAATGTCATATTAAAGAAAAGCCCTTCCCAGCAAGGCAGAAGGTGCCAGTATTCAATGCCTGTAGAGAGAAGGAGCTAAGAAAGAAAGGGAAAGCCACGCTTCTTTACACACTAGACATCAGGCTAGTACCAAGGGCAGAGGAGCAATCAACAGCTCACAATACATTTTAGGTATAAAAACAACTGGAAACTGCTGTTGAGGAATCTATGGTAGCAGTGGAAGCCAAAGCAAAGCATTTCTGATACTCAGTGACACCTTTATACCGGCAGGATTTTATTTGCCAATAGCCTGCCTGTCAGTTCTTTTACGGGAAGTCTCATTTCTTCTTTGACGTTCTGTCGTGAGACCATCTTGCACCTCAGCTCTCTCATCCAGTAGTAAAACAAATCCAAAAAGAATGATTAAGACAAGACTTATCCTGTATGCTAGAGAAACTTCAAAAGGTGTAATGTAACTGTTCATATTATCAGATCTGCCGCTCCGAAAAAATGATTTACAGCAAAGCCTTAGCGTGCCCCATAGGCTGCTCACGAACCACCGCATTTGTCAGCATACAATTACATAGAATAAAATGTAATGGCTTCTAAAGGCAGTATGTAATTACTTCCTATGCCTTGCAGGTACAGACAAACACACATACTGGTGACATGGGTTGATTTACTGAGTTATTGCAAAATACAATACTTTTCAATCAATACAGAGCAACTCTATTCAAAAACTATTAAATACATGGTAACATCTGTGTCCTCTTGTGATAACAAAGTAAAAAATATTGAAGTTTTAACAGCTGGAACATCAAATGATGATCTTCACAGAAGAGTAACTAAAGCACTGATTGAAATCACACTCCAAATATTTAATTAGATGATATATGCAGTAACTTTAGTACTGGAATCCAGTACTCAAGGCTAGCTCTGGTTCACTGTATACCAGCATTTTAAAACTTTCCATTTTTATTTAATCCACTACTGAAAGTTCTTGCCACTACCCTCTGCTTACACCATGCTGCCCCGAATTAGCCTCCCTTCAATGACTGACATCACTGATGGACAGCCTCTGGAGGGCCAATTCAGATCTCTCCATAGCAGCAGGGGAGATCACGAGAGGACAGAGAAGGAAAGAACATCAGAAGCAGGAATGAGAGGCTGTGACAGAACAAGTAGTTAAGAACAGGACAGCGCATCCGTGACTGTTACAAAACACTGTTCAAGCAGCAGAACTCACACATCGATGCTTGTTGCTCAACAGCTCAGTGATTTGTCATTGTAGGTGTTAAACACATAGAGCATTCAGCAATAGCGCAGTAAATGATAACATTGAGATCACTAATTTTACAGCAGTGATCAAAAGCACCTTTCCAATGCCTGCCAGTGCAAAGCTCACGTCCAAAACAATGGGGCTGAAAATACAGTTGTCAGTCAGTGGAGGACTTCCGATAACACACGTGAATTCCAACCAGAACTGATGACAGAGGACAAAGTGCCATTTTCCAAGCAGCACTTGAATAGTTTATTTAAGTTTCCCCTCTCCCTAGCCATCCGTCTTTCAAAGTATTAAAACCAAACAAAAATACCAAGCAAAAAAACCCCAACCAAACAAAAAAATTAAAGTAAAAAGACTTCATGGGAAATATTTTTAAAGCTGTTGTCAAACAACATTTCTTCAAGGCCAAGCTGTTGTAACAGTATACAGAAATCAGCTTCCAACAAGACAACACTTCATATTTGCCTTTCCAACATTTTTAGGGTGCAGTTCAGCAGCATGAGCACCAGGTCTGCATTTACAATATGTGTGCTTGTCCCACACGCAAGTAGATATCGTACTTCAGCATCTGCTTACACACGTAAGCTTTGTATACATAGTTGGTGTGCATACACCTTGCAAGTACAAAACAGGCTCCCACCCTTGAAAACCACTTAAAATACCTAAACCATTAGGCTTCCAATCTCTTGCTTTGGTATTGAATCAATAGAAAATTTACAATGCCATTCTTCAGTCTTACACAGACTGAGTTATTAACAAAGAAAATAAAAAGTAACAAGTCTCAGTGTCCAAAGAAACCTACAAATACATTCAGCAATATGTAGTACGTTACGAGTAAGGAGGCAATATATGGAATTGTTATAGTATGAATGAAAACCAAGTAGTTGCAGGAAAGCCTGAAAGTCTTCCTAACATTTTTTTCTCATGTAACAGTTAATGTCTCTGTAACAACGATGATATAGCAGCTTCTACTACGTTACCTCCCAAGTTGTACACTTTATGTCTGATTGAAAAGGGGGGTGGGAAATGAAGGGCCTCCGAGAGTTCAGCAGCAATGCTTAAGTGCATTGAGAACACTGATAATCTGTGGCACATAGGAATTAATGGATTTCACAGGATACTTTTTTCTATTTACAGTATCATACACTTGCGTAAAGTCTCTGCTGCATTTTTTTAGTACTTAGCCTGTGGCAAATCACAGTAACATTAGCCTTCGTAAGAAAATGGGATTTCCTTTTTCTTTGAATAAGTGACTAATGGGTATTACTTATCCTTGCTTAAGCTATCTACACCTCTGAACCCCATGAATCCCAAAATCTAATTGGCACAAAAACATTATGATAACTTAATACGGGAACTGATTGCTCTTGATTGTTTACCTCTTGACTTAATCACTATGTTCACTGCTGGAGAATTATCCACTTTGCTAGGTGTCAGAATGAATACATTTAAAAAACAAACAAACAAAACCAGAAAACACACAAAGAACCTGCAAGAAAAGAGTGACTTTGCTGTTGGGTATCTGACTGCATGATAGGAAATACCAAAGCAATGTGGTATATCACAGTAATATCATGCTGACTCTCAGACACCAAAGACTGCAGTAAGATTTCAAAATAATTATGTTTATGGAAGCAGTAAGCAACTCAACTTCAGCAAAAAACTGCCTTATCACCAGGCTTAGTAGGGCATCAGAGCCTTCAAAGCAGTTTCTGATATCAGTCTGAAGACACTGGGACTTCTGGCTCCAGCAGAGGCAAATTAGAGGGGAGTGGGAAGGAACAATGTACACAACAAGACACAGCTGAAAAAAAAATTACATATTTGCACTTGAGCATGCAAAACACACTGTAGTAAAGGCGGAATAACAACTAAGTGACATGACATCTGTCTCTGAGGGCAGGAGGCATGGCCCTCTACTTTGTAACAGGTTTTTACATAAGCATTCTAGGAACTTAGAAGAAATTGAATGTGTAACTATCGAGCAGAAGGACAATGTAGAACAAAAGAACCATGCCTGAAGATCAGTTTCAGATCCTTTACAAGAAACCTGGACCCATTTCTTCACCAGTAAAACCCTCTCACCAGGTCTAAAGAGCCCCTACATAAAAGCAACCAGATGGATACAAGTATGGAAATTTTAAATACCAACTGTCATATAGAAATCTTGAGCTGTGAGACTGAGAAAGAAGGGCAGAGTTGCTTTTAGTCAAAGGATTGCATGTTCCTCCAGAAAACAGCAAAACCACAGTGAAACAAAACAAAAAATCCAACCAACTATGCCAACTGATTATCAGTTTACTAACTGTTGTGTTTAAGTCCTCAACTAAGATATTAAAAATGTACTTTCAACACCTGAACACAAAGCAGGGTGTACCTGCTACGACACAATTACTTTTCTTTCCGGATACGCTCTTCATTAGCTTTTAGTGCCACATGCTGAAGAACCAAGATTTAAATCAGTGATGGCAAGTGTCAGCAGGCAATGATTTGCACTACACTGGTGGCTCCCTCTTGATCTTCCTTTTCTTCAACACCTCCTTTTTTAACTTTTAAATTTAAAAATCAGTCTTCCATTTGGAAATTCAGAGCCAGGCCTGATTTTCTTTGTCACCCCCAGTCACGCTGTAGGATGTCTTCAGAGACCGTTCTTATTTCTTGCCAATTCCATTCGCTACTTTTGATTTGGAGTGCCGATTCCTCCTTCTAGATGAATGGCTTTCACTATTGACTGAATGTTTTGGTGGACTATTGTCAGCACCTGCTGAGAAATAAATATTTTTTTTACTCTCTATATATTTGACATTGTCAAGCTCTTGTCTAAAAGACTGTAAGGCTTTCTAGAACTGGAGTGTTTATGGTACGGATTATTTCAGGCTAAGACAAACTGGTTGATACTCGTACTCCACCTAGTGGCCTTTTTTTTTTAAAAAAAAAAAAAGGCAATTCTTAAGACTTCTGTAAAATTCTTCCTCCTCCAAAAAAATTCTGAAGTTTACTATAGCAGGATATAGTGGTGAAATCCTCCATTTTAAATGAAATCAATAATTAAACCTCCACATTTTTATTACTGGCAGGTACTACTACCAGAAATTAGGAACTATGGAAGCGAGGTCACAGATCCTTGAAAGAATACATTTCCTGGTTTTAGTCTTTCTTATGACAGACCATGTTTAAAGCACAGGGAGATGATGGGGACTGAAACAAGAATTCCAGAGCAAAACGTGAAAGATGCTGAAGTCTGTAATTAGTGAAGTAACAGAGTCAGAGAAAGACTTGCTTGGCCAGATTTCTTTGGCATATGTATATGGGAAAAACATTCTGAATGCAAGCAATTTTTCTTCAAAATATAAAAATCCAGCAATTTACTAAACTGAGAATAAATTAATATCAGCATCCAGAAAAATCAGGTATGAAGTATAAAGCTCTGCTGTAGATGCTTTTCAAGCATATGATAAGTAAGAAATATTTCTAATGATACAAACACCTGGAGCATAAACTCTGACAGAGGTAACTTCCAGGTGTGAATCTTCATATTTGTTCGATAAGCAAGACCACACTAAAGAGTTAATGGAGGAAGCAGGTAACTTAACTGACCTCTAGTGTAGGGAAAAGAAGTCAGAGAAGGAGGCTGCTGTTGCTTAGGTCAGAGAAAGCTGTTTATGACCATCAGCACTGCATTGACTAGGCAAGTGTCAGTAAGAACACAAGCTCCAGGGCACGTTCTTGAGTGTTTCTTAACAAGTAGGAATAAAAGCACAATTCCCATTCATATGTTTCCAATCAAACATGCAGTGGACAGGTTTCCCCTCTGAACATAATGGTTATGAAATTAATAATGCCCTAAACCTACAAGAATGGCCTGGAAAATGGCAGAAGAATTCAGTTGCTTCATTAAAAAATAAATACATTTCCAAGAGTTAGAAGAAAAAAGGCAGTAAAGGAAAATAGCTTTGCAGATGATTTATCTGTGTAGCTGCCGCAGGAATATTTAAATAAGTCCAGTTGTCTCCAAGGTAAGTTTCTCAAGCCTCATTTCCTAGTACTGAGCCTTAATGGTACCACTTTGAGAATACAGGTGCAAAAGTGCCAATACCTCTACTGAATTTAGAATGAAGCCAGGAGGCATCTGGACTGTACGGGCTGTCTTCACTTTCTGATAAGGTCTGCGAAAACAAGAAGGACACATGTCATTGGGATGCTGGTGGCTCTTGTGATCAGCACTTCTGTTTGCAATTAGACTTGTAAATTAAACTGTGGCAGAAGTCCTAATAAAACATTCAACCGGTATTTAGGACTTTTTCCTTCCTAGTTAAAAGGTACAACATAGATGATATAAGAACTCAGCACTTGCCACATGATCTGTTGTGTAACCAAGTATTCTTAATATTCCCATAGCATTCCACCTGTACAATGGGAACATTAGCTAACCATTCATCCCTGAATGTTTTGCTAAAATTAGAGCCTCATTTTGAGTAACTAAGAGGACAGCATTCTTTAGAAACCACAGGGTAATTTGGGATCTGTCCAAGGCCTGCTGAATTCAGAGTTCTTTCTATTGACTTCAGTTAGACTCTGGACCATCCCCCCTCAACCCCATTTATACTAGCCCTGGTAAAGAATTCTAATATCTAGGAGATTTGCAGTTTTAACTCTGGTATAAAACAAAAACAGACTTCTTAATAAAGTACCTTTTCTCGGTGGCCATAGTATTCTGCGTACCAAACCATACCATATAAACACAGGAAAGTTGTAAAGGCCTAAACAAGGGAGGAGAAGAAAAAAAAAAAAAAAACCTGTAGAAGTTTTATCAAATTCCTTGCTGATTCAAGGTCTCAGAGTCCCTAGAAATTCCACATTCAGAGACTTTCGTGCTTTGTTTCTCTCTGCATCTTTTGTCAGAACAAGTAAGACTCATGCTTCAACTTCAAGGTACACATACATTCTGCCACCATGGGGTATGCAGACAAGTTCTCAGTGGGAGCACGAGAATATGTACAGATCACCCACATACACACAGGACACACTGTCAGTATGGTTTTTGTCCTCATCCTGTTCAGTTACCATACAAAGGCAGTTGGAGGCACTTGTAAGTATATTATCAGGAACAACCAGTCTGGGAGAAAAATGAATTCTCCTTCTCCCTGCCCCATGCTTCAGGCAGGGTTACGTGTTTGGTTCTGCCATGCTCTGATTCAGGAAGCAATTCAATACTTTTCTACTCTGCAGCTTCAGGAATACAGTCATCATGCTAAATAAGAGAACAATAAATTCTGACTCCCTATCACCTGTTCAAACTGTGTTCCCAACTAGAAGGGAGAAGTATTTATCTGTCAGCCCATTATAAACGCTGTATTTTTCACTAGCCATTAAAAATGTGTTTGGCATTAGAGTTACAAGTCTGGCAAGACAAACATCTATTTACTGTTATAAAATGGGCATTTTGTGCTGCATTTGCAGTAATCACACTGAAGTACAGAAAGTTGCAGGCTGGGTGAGAATGATTTGCCTGATAAAGCCGGGTTATGTAATTTTAAGTTGAAACAGTGTGAAACAATATGCATTACTTACTAATGCTATTCCTTAACTCCTGTTGCTTTCCAGTGGGCACTATAGCAAGCACCACCAAAGTTAGCCTCAATTGAACAGACATTTTCTCTCATAAAGATAAACAAATCGTGCTTACAATGACAAAACAGATGTGATAAAACAAAGCGTCTTTCATTGTTAAGCACTGGTAAAGTGGCTATATTCTGCTACATCAAGAAATAAGAAAAAGTTCTTCTAGTCCTTTCAAAGTGTGTTCTAAACGATCTAGCGTTTGTTTTTCCTCAGATACGCATAAAACTCTTTACCAGCATTCCCCCGCAATGATCCCCTGCTGCCATTGTTCCAGAGAGGAAGCTATTTAGATGCTTTCAATGCTTTTGCCATGCTTTATGTTTCACATGAGAAATCTCACTTACCACACAGAGAAGCCAAAACACAACATACAGTATTTGTGTTTTGGAAAAAAGATCCTGTCCAAACTTTATGCATACAATGGCTTCAAGGAAAGCAATAACCCTGTGGGTAAAAGAAAGGAGGGCAGGGGGGAAAGTGGTTACAAACACCAAGGATTTAACTCACATGTTCACAACCCAGACCCCAGACTGTCAGCTCTAAACAAGCACTACTCCAGTGAGCACACACCTTCCCAACACCACCATTAACTGAAATTTTTGGGAAATTTATTTTTCTTTCTATACTTTTCTTCAGGGTAAACAGCATACAAGAAGTGATTGACTGGCAGTTCGCAGTTCTGTGAACCTCTGCTTGCCCAGGGAACAAGCACGATTGTGTGCCAATAGCAGAGAATTTCCGTTTATACCTACCCACTGTGCTTCAGCCCTCACCAGACATTTCTTTTCCATGCTGAACAACCAAGAGACTCCCTGTTGGGTGAACTAGAACTGTGCTTTGGGTATTTCGCTACTGGATGTAAATTTACTGCAATTCTAAATAGGCTACTTTGCTTGCTTCAGATGGATTTTAATGAGAAAATTAACAGGAAACAGCATTTTAAATTCTCTGAGAATCCACACATTTGCTCTGGTTTATGCATCCACACTACAGTGTCAGAGGATTTGGGGAGAAATGTGAGGGGAAAATTGCAATATTTATTTTCCTCTCTGGCATTATAAGCATTAAAACAAGTAACTCCAGCCCTCTACTTGTTACCAGATGTTTACATCCTTTCAGGCTCAAAGCTATGGAGACTTGTTCACCACTTGGTGAGGAACAAGTTGCTAGAAATCCAAAGATTCTGCCACCTGCCATGGAAATATACTTAGTTTGTGTAGGTCCTTGACACAAAATTACATCTTTTTAACAAATACTAGTATAAAAATGTGACTCGTGCAAACGCGTAGAAAATTGACTCTTCTCAAGTTGAAGCAAACCATGAAGAAAACTATTAAATTTATAAAAGTTTAACACTTAACTTGTTCAATAGTGTCTCTACACGAGCACATGCATGAGCACTCCTCCTGAAAAGCGTGCAGGCACACTTAACATCATGTCAAGTGTTTCTGTATCAAATATTCAAAAAGGTAAGCTCAACTGCAGGAATCACAGGATGTTCCACTCTCAAATACTTTAAAGCTCGATACTGCAGGACACATTCCCTACCAGCACTCTCCACGTCCAGGGAGCTGCCAAAACCAGCTCTACTGGCTGGCAGAGAAGACCCAGGTCCCTCCATGAAAAAGGGAGGAAAGATGTGTGCAAGACTTAACTACTGGTATTGCATATATGGTCCAGGTGCAAATAATAAACTAAGCTTTCTCTGTACCATCTACTGTGGCTTGCAGCATGATGAGCAGGGCCAAGACTTAGAATTGTGCAAGTAACACCTAATTAACCAAGAGTGGAAATCAATGAGGTGCACATTAGTAAAAACTTGAGAGCAGTGTTACTCTGTTGGGTCACCAACTATTTTGATATTATTCTTACTGATCCAGCTGCATATTAAAAAATAGTTAAAGCTGAACTACAGCAGTGGGAACAGAAAGACCAACGTCAGGAAATAAGCATGAGGGTATGACATACTCAAAGGTATAAACAAAACAATAGGCTATTTTCAACAAGGACTCAAAAAACAATACAGCTGTTTGTGCTGCATTTATACATTATTTCCATTATTCTTATCAAGAATACTTGGGTTAAACACATTGTACAATAGGTCAGCTATTACAGTTAAAGAAGTGATACATCAAAAGGCAGAAGAATGGTAACAGTGAAAGGTGTTAGTGTGCTACCAAAGAGTGATAGAGAATATGCAACAGAGCTAACGACACTGTGATTTTTATTCAATTAGAATGGTCTTCTAACA